>NW_028186312.1:584914-594924 GCF_003343005.1 Rhea americana
TCTCAGAAGCATAAGGACCGAAGCAGTGAAATGTCATTTTTCTGTACTTTTTTTTTTTTTAATGACTAGCTGATGTGGAGGAGCCACGTAATTATTTTACATGTGCATTTTCAAAGAGAATATTCAGATCTCAAAGAGCAAAACTTTGATAATTTCCAATGTTATAGTAATGGTGACAATATAAACATAAGTTTAAAGGAATTCTTAGTAGTAGTTCTGGTCTAAAAATGAGATTTCCAGAAAATGTTGCACAAAAACACTAGACGTGTGTGTCCTTGAAATGATATTGCAGATAATTTAAATTCTAACAAACATAGCCACATAGCATCAGGAACTGAGGTACTAAAAAGATTTGTGCTGGTACTGGAAAAAAGTAATTAATTGTTGTTATTCAGTTACAAAGAGGTTCTAAGTATATGTGCATGATAGAGAACCTTATTTTTTGTATTTCCTATCACTTTGAACTAGAACTCAGATACAAATGATTAACTAACACATAAAAAAAAAAAATTAAACCATCTTGCTGCATTCTCTGTAAAAGGCACTTACAAATTCAGAATTAAATTGAAATGCTCCATTTCACACAGGAATTCACACGTTCAGGAAGTCCTACTGTTCCTGTTATACAAGGA
Source organism: Rhea americana (assembly GCF_003343005.1). Lineage (NCBI taxonomy): Eukaryota > Metazoa > Chordata > Aves > Rheiformes > Rheidae > Rhea > Rhea americana. Next base: position 585,547 of record NW_028186312.1, read on the forward strand.
GATCGGCCAAATGTTTTGGGTTGTCCGCATTAGCAGCATACACCGTAAAACACAGGGTACAGTATTATGAAAATGTAGTTATCTTCAATACCTTTAGCACAAATGCACAGRAACAGCCTATGTTGGACTCCCGAGTCCTGGCTTCTAGCCTGGTGAACCTTCCCTTAGGTCAAACGACATTTTGATACCGAAGGAGSATGATAATCCATTTTGTCAGAGGTTCAGCTGTGCGTGGTATGCGGAAGCAGGATGCCGCGGCAGGGCTTCGCCGAGGAGCTTTACGGACACCTCGCAGAGCTCTGCCGAGCAAGGGGCGCGCGGCCGTTCCCAGCCTCTGGGACAGCCGGGCGTCCACGGAACAGCGAAAGGCACCTTGCTGACCTCCTGTCGCCAGACCAACCTTCGTATCCCACCTGCCGGCCAGAAGGATCTGGCTTTTAGGTGAATACCCTCTCCCCAGTTTCCTCCTACCCCTACTAATGTGAGCCCCCACCCCTCCTAAAGCCGCAGCTATTTGTAGTGGGAAGTACTGGACAACATGAACAAGTCGCTACAGTTACGATGGTAATATAAACATAGTGTCCTGGGAAAGTATCCCTGTAAATTACTGCCATTTTCCAATGTAGGAAATTGTACTGTGGCTTCCTTTCTGGGACCTAGCCCTGAGAGGTCGTTGATGCAAGTAAGAAAATGGAACCGAGGATGATGAAACTGCGGTGAAGTTCCAGCAATAGTTCTGCCAATACAGTTTGATACATATTTAGCGTAGGTATTCCTGTATTATTTGTGGATATAGTGTATGTATTCCCGTATTTCCTTACAACCAATATTTAATGCATAGAAACGTAGTAAATAAAAGCTTTGCATTGCATTGCACAAACTTCATGGCTTACACGGAAAGAATTTAAAAACTTTTTTTTTTTTTWAAAAAAAAAGTTTATTTTCCACAAGGAAGAGCAATAGGAAAAATTATTTTTTTTTCCACATATTGTTTTCTTGAAACAGAGTCTACAAGGACATATTCAGCACCAAAACTAAAAACAAAAAAAAAGAAAAGAGTAGTACAAACAGCCATAGAATATAATCTATAAAGCAAACATTTAATATTGCACTTTGTTTCTCTAACGTTTGGATTTTACTTATTCTTTTTCCCTAATTCAGATCAGGATTCTATATCAAATACTGGGCTACAACTGTGAACCTGATGTTTTATAATGCTGAGAATTGACCAATATTTGTGGAAGAATAGTAATGCCTCTAAACAACTAACAAAATAGTTTAAATGAAAAGTCTTTATTTGATGAAGTTTCAGAATTTTTCACTCTGAGCACAAATACTGTGATGCAATGCCAATTACTACAATATTGGTCAATCCTGCTTCATATGCAATTTTCCATTATGCTGTGATAAGCACTTTAATGCTATGTGTATCAACAATTGTTCCCTAGTCTGTTAAAACAAAACAAAACATGAAAATAAAGTAAAACCACCAAATGCCCTTTATGCCAACGATCCCATCAGCTTTTAAGTTTTTTTGTCTAGTTGGAGAGGGTACAGGAAAGGGACATTCACAAAATGGCCTAATAATGTAAGACATCACCTAATTTGCTTGTTATCCAGTATTCTTATCAAAGCCAAAACCTTCTAACCGAATCACTTAAAACGCGACTCATATGTATACTTTTTCACCCTGTCATGATTTTTGAAACATGAAGTATTTTTCATGTTCTCATAAAGGCCACTTATGGAAAAGCCTATTTTTGTCACTTTATGAAGCCTTAAAAACAAGGCAATTTTTCTAAAAGCACCATGCAGAAACCCCAGCTTTGTCTCTCCTCCTCCCTTCTGTTTTATTGCACGAGAAGATACATGATGGATTAGATCTCCGTTTGTTTAAGCAGTCAACACCAGAAGCACGTCCCTTTGTGAACTGTCTCTGTTATTTCTGAAAAGGAAAGCTGACTTTCCCAAGGCTCTAGCATGTTAAGTGCTGGTTATTTGTATTACCGGATCTAATGGCTCCATCACACCATTTCTCTTTCTTCACCTCTGTCTTTGGGGTACACTCAGGGAGCGAGTACTTGTTCTGTTTCATTTCTTGTGTTCTCAATGAATGTTTGAAGTTGTTGAGAGTTTTGTTTTAAAGCTCCTGAGTATACCACAGGAGATGTAATCACTTAAGAAATTCTCAGTTAACTAGTATTTAAGTACAGCTGGTAACACTGACATCTCACCCAGTTTCATTATACTTCTAGTATTTTTACAGTATCATAAACCCTGAAGATAATACAAAGTGCACAAACTGAGCTATCTTTTACCATAGGCCAAGCTCTTGTAGTCTGAAATATACTTTCTACTAGAGACTCCTTATATAAAGGTATAGAGTTTTTGGTGATTAGGTAACTATGTAAAAAAATAAAATTTACTTTCCCTTCCCCTCCCTACTAGTTGAGAAATCTCTCCACCCATGAACCCTGGGCAGTATATGATTATGTCCTTTTTAAATTCTTTGAGTCTCAGCCAGTGTCTGCTGGTGCTGCTTTCATTTGTGCCTTTTTTTTTTTTTTAAAGCTTCACAACTTGACTCTCTCTTTTTCATAATATAGGCAGTTAAGAAGGGAATGCATGTAGGTTTTGTAACTTTTGTGTATGTCCCTATTCCAAATCCCCCTCTGAAGTGAAGAAGAAAAAACAGAATACAAACACAAAACAAAACAAAAAAAAAGGTAACTCAACAGTGCAACGTAACAAAACAAATAGCATTCCAACAGTTTGGCAAGTGATGAGTTCACCTGAGATTAAGTGATTTTTTAGGCAGTCTGTAACAAAATGCTGCTTTGCGGTAATAGTAGAAAGGCAACAAATTTTTAAAAGAAATCAAGAAGGTATACAATCCTGACAGAGTCTCTTATAGTTTCCTTCTGTAATATCCCCCCGACCCCCACCCCCTCACATCTGTTGCTTATCTACTACAGTAGGCTGCAAAACATACAGCAAGAAGGATTGGCTTGAAGGCATTTGATGTTTGTAAATAAATCCACAACAGGATCCAAGCTGAAGAGGTGATACAGGATCAGCCTATTAGGACAATTCTGAGCATGTGCATATGCAGGTAAAGTCCAGGCTACATTAAATTAAAAAAAAAAAAAAAAAGAAAAAAGTCAGTGCATTTGTTGAAGTCTTTGTTGCTGTTTTTTTTTTTTTTTTTTTTTGTCAAAGCTTTTCTTTTGCTCCTTGTTGTGCAGACCACGAACAAGTAAGAGGGGTAACAACAGTCAGGCATAAGTGAGAAAAAGCTGTAGTGACACTGAATCGCACAATGTAAGCAATGAGCATGTGCAAATTTTCAAATCATAATAGGAAACCATCCCTCTCTTACAACGTGGTGAGTGTTTTGACACACGACTGTAGGCTAGAAAGGCTGCTCCTAGTATGTGCCAGTATTTAAGGGGAAAAAAAAGCTCAGGTCTTCAAGCATGTGGAGCAGTCCTATGATGTTGCTGTAGGCTTCTAAGCATGATCACAGGTTGTTTTCATTTGTTCACCATACAGGCAAGAGCAATACCACTTCCTTTGAGAGTTTCTCCACTGTGATGCCTTGATCTTCAACACGGCAGGTATGATTCAAAACCCAAGTCAAGTCAGCTTATTATGGATTCCTTCAACGAGAGGGACAAGATGGTCTGTCTTCTGTGGGCTGATCTGGGTTTGGATCAATCTAACCAAAGGCGGGGGGAGGGAAGAAAAGAAAAGAAATCTTAAAATTACTGCTAGAGATGAATCAAATTCGTATGTTTAAGCAAATTATAATGATTAGTGGTATTCTCAATCCACAGGTTGTTGAAACAAAAGGGTAAGACCTTCAGTCATTGAAACAAAGCTTTGGATAAAATTGATAGAAGCATTCATGTTAAAAACGTATTAAATGGAGTATTTTAAAATACAGGTTTGTACCAACTTAACGATAAGCACAAAGAACTAATACCCCAAACTTTAAAAAGTCTGATTTATTACCACAGAAGTTTTTTGAATTATCTGATGTATGCCAGAAAGGTAATACATGCATTACTGAAAATGTCACCTAAAAAAATTTTGAAAAGTTGAAAAGTTTTCCTTGAAAGTCCAGGAAATTCAGTAAAAAGTAATTCTACTTTTAACGTAGTTAATCCTTAATATCCCTAGGAGAAGTTTCAAAAACTCATGTGTTTCTAGACTTTACTCAGGTCTCAGACTGGACAGCAGAACTAGTTTTAAGTAAGTATGCAGCCTGCCTTTTAGGCAACGTTGTATCAGTTAACTTTACCTAACCTTTTTTTCGTTAAACAAAAAAAACTTAGACAACTTTTTTTTTTTTTTTTAAGAATACTTCTAAATCTTAAGAGTATCTAAAATGAAAAGGATTGAAGAGCTGTACTCCAGAGTTAAGCTACAGCAGAGCACTCAGGGAAGTCTCTAACACATGAAATTCCTTTCTCCGCCCACTTTGTAGTGTTAGTGTTTTGGGGGGGGGGAGAGGGGAGGGAGAGGAAAGATCACATTATATAATGCTGTTTGCTTAAAGTGGGAGAATTTAGGCAAAATTGAACCAAAGGGGACAGTAGTCGTCTTTTGTTCTGTATCACTTCTGCTTCCTGAAAAATATGTTTATGTCTTACAAAGTAGTATGTTTATACTTGATAGAGAGAAGAGGAAGAGAATAATGAACAAAAAAACCCCACAACACTTTGTAGTCTAATACCTTCTGGAAGTTTCTAAGGAGCACTGCCAAGAAAAACTAACTTCCAAGCCTGCAAAGGCACCTGACAGCACCTTTCAAATAAAAGGCAAAGGTCATTTAAGAAAGTGAGGGTAACCCATGCTATAGAACAGCATGGAGAACTCTTGACGATTCATCTGCATCTTACTAAAGGTACGTGGGTTTGGGTTTTTTGGGGGGGGGGTAGGGGGGGACAAGTGCAGCTTGTTTCCTGTTCCTCCCTTCGGTGATTTCTCCTAATTTTAGGACACAAAAAACACCTTCCTAAATGTATTCCACAGGAGAGAATTCAAACAAGCAATAAATTAATCGTCATACTCCATCTGATATACCTACTTCTGAGTAGAGAGGTGGAGGCAGAAAACGAAACTCCTGGATGTATGCAAATAATGGTCCTTGAAGCGCTCTCTCAAAATCATCACAAGCAGCTATGGGTGCAAGGCTGGACTGTCTCTGTTCCTCTGTGACCACTTCTGCATAGCTAGGAGGTGCTGAAGGGAAAAGGTACACGCAGTTCGAACAACAAGTTCTTATGCATGTCAAAATATATAACATGATTAATATTAAACTTTTGTCATTTTAAGATGGAGTTCAGTGGCTTTTTTAGATTGTTGAACACAAAAGTGAGCTAGGCAATTTAATTTTATTCCAAGATTAAGCTTGAAAAAAAGAACAGACTGATCACTGTGTACTGTGGCTTCATTATCCCCTTAAATTAAGGATACCAAGGATGCTGTATTTTCTGTAAAGGCAGAAACAATGGAACACAGTAGTCCTGGATTCCAGAAATCTGAGTCTAGCATTTGTACTTATAAAATAGTATGTTCATTAGATAAATGAAGAGAGAGGTAAAGAGCTATAGTTCCTCCTTTAGCCAGAAGGGAAATATCCCACAGAAAAGGATTACACTGTGCTTTCAGAAAGCCATGGCTACAGAGGCTGGTGAGACACCTCAGAAACTGCTAGTATTATGGGTTGTAATGCCTTATAAGCCAGAATGCAATTGGGATACTGAAGGTGAAAGTAATGAAATGCTGCACAAATGCAACAGCATCCTATGCCCTCATTTCTATTAAGTTTCAAGATGCTTCAATTTCCCTGCCTTTCCTAGACAGAGAGAAAGGCCATGAAGGAGGAAACTGTTCCTCTACATAAAACAGGTGGCAAGGGAACACCCACAAAGGATTTCCTGTGGATGTGGTTATGAAAGGACAGTGTGTGGTTCTGTTAGCAAGAGGCAATGAGTAAAACCAACTAAAGAGTTCAAAAACAGAATAGCAAACTGCTTTGGATGTGTATTATTAAGTTACCTTCTGGTCTTTCAGGCAGGGTCAGACCAAGCCAATTCATGTTCATGCTACACTGACTGCTTACACTCGATGTTCTGCTACCAAATGGGTGTAGAGGAATGGTACCAATGACCAGTGGTAAATTAAGGAATAAATCCATGGCTCCTGGAATATCAACATACACCTGAAGAAAAATAAAGAAAAATGAGTTTCTGTCAGCACTTTAGTCTAATACTTTCAAAGTTTTTTTCCCATCGAAGTTTTTATGAGGAACTTATTTCTAATGGTCTCTTTTAGGGCCTGTGCCCCTATGGAGATATGAACTCTCACAGTTAACAGAAGCTCAACATTCTTAATGTGAGAACTTGCACGGAAATGCAGTCTACTTGTGACATGTTTGGCTGACACACCATTATTTTAAGAACTTGCATGATTTGAACCAAATTCCCTTACAGCTCTCCTGTCAGGACACTAATACAAAACCCACTTTTGTTAGGAATTTGTATGGAACGATGGAAATTACTCAATGCTTAAGAATGAAACAAACCATCCAACATACCATTAGTGAATACTCCACACGGATTATACTACAGTCAAGGATTGAAGGGGAAACAGGTGGAATTTTCAACACTTTGCCATTCCAGGTTTCTGTTTTGCCAGATGACAGGGACTCCCCACGCAGGTTAGCAACAAGCTGTTTAACTTCCTTCATTTTCCCTTTGGCATAGAATGCCTGTGTTTGGTAAATGGCTGCCTTTGGCACCACCATACGGGAAGAGCAGTTCTCAATCTCAGCAAAGATCTGAATTGATTCACCTGAAACAGAATTTCAAGTTCTATTTATGTTTACAAGGCAGCTTAAGCAAACTATCATAGTCTATGTACTGTTATTATGTACTAGACCTTGCTATCAGTGGAAAATATATATTGTTGTTATCACTACTGATATCCCTGCTATCACCTGGAAAAACATCCACTGATGCTAATGAGAGCAAGATCACCATAAGCTGATCTAGAACAAAAATGTACAGGTCTAACATAAGCAGATGTCCTTCAGCAACCTGGAGACAGAACTAGTGCTGTCTAACTTTACAATATTCTGAGGCAATTGCTGAATGTGGACTGAAGAGGTAAATACTGCCTTATAGGTTTTATATAAATGAAATATTAAGTACAAACTGTAGTTTAAAAGGCAAGGAGAAACATTTCCTGTAATTCTGTTACATACCTGGGGTGTAGCCCTTCCTTTCAATTTTGGCACTTAAGGATATTGGGCCTGAGGTACAAAACCAACAACAGAGAGTCTTTTCTTTTGTGCCTGCTTGGGGTGACTGCAAGAAAAGAATAAAATCGCCCATTAAATTAAGAGTTCAGTGACAGTCATCAGCTATTTTAATCAACATAAAAATAAGCATTTTTGTAATGTACTTTTACATTTTAGAAACAAAACTAGTTCTATTCATAAGGAAAGTCTAAAGCAATTTAAATGGTGTAATGCATTTAAGATATCTGTCCTAATTCCACTGCTGCATTAACACGGCTTATTTCTCCCACCCATAGGATCCTCCATACTATAGTCATATTTAAACAGTTAAGAAAAAATAAAATAAAAATAAATACTGTACAGCTTAAAATAAAATGCTGTACAGTCTACATGTCCTAACATACTGTTGGCAAGCTTTTCATTTGATTATCAGTAAATTAGAACAGCTTCCTACTTTCCATTGTACTACATTTCAGAAACAAAGTAACTAAGCTGAACAACTGTAATCTTGACTGCTGCCATTTCCTCAGTTTCTGTCTCATCTATATTAAACAGATATTATTTTATATGAAATGAGGATTAAGGGCTTGATCCAAAGCCCATTAAAGCCAAATGGGAGTCCTTTGATTTTAATGGAGTTTGTGCAAGGCCAAGGTCCCTTTGCAAGCCTGATTTTTCACCCATACACACAAGAAACCTATTTCAATGGACTTTCTTTTAGATTATTTTTTTTTCCCCATAGATTAGAATTTGAGGAGGAAAAAAAAAGAAAGGAATTTTAGGCCAGATTAAAATTAAATCCTCATTGAGAGCAGTTGTGATATTAAAGCCATTTTAATAAAAATGGAAGTTTCAGCAAGTTTATACAGAATTGTGATCATTTCTCCCCATCAGTAGAAAGTTAGTAATCCATATGGAAATTATCAATTATGCACTGCAGTACATTTTGTTTTTTACTTTGCATTTTTAAGTTAGCGGTCTCTCACTGAAATATTTGAGTTGCACTGTTCCTTCCACAGATTATTCCTTACTTAAAAAAAAAAATCAAAGAGGAACAGTTCACAGAAATTCTTCTCCTGAATAATATTTTATAATTTATTATCAATTTAAATTGACAAATACATTTACATCTGATGTTTTGTTAAAAATTAGGCAACTCTGTACAGAATAATTTAGCTTTCAAGATACCAGTAGTTAAGAGTTGCTAAACTGAAATAATGCTTAACGATCAGCTGCAGTTAAACTAGCAAATGAATATTAGATAAAATTAATGTTGATGTTGTTTTGGTTATTGTGCTTCATTTGTATGCCAGAAACAAAGAATGAATAGTTCTGTCAATTCTTACCAGTAATGAAGGAGTGTTGATATCTATATGTTCAAAGACTGTAAATTCCTTCTTTAATTTTACTGGTAGAAGCCAAGGCCTATGCAATTCGGCTTTCACCCAATAGCGCACACTGCCATGTCTGCCTTCGAATGAGGTAGCAAGTGGTCTGTGCAGGACACAAAGGTCAAAACTGAGAACAGTCTTTATCTCTCTAGTAGTGATACAATTGATCAGATTAGGAAGTACTATTTTGAATTGTATTTTTACTGTATCATATTTAATTAAGCGTAACTTATTTGCAAAGTTTCCATATCTCAGAAAATTCAAGGTTGAAGTTGGGAGAAAAAATCATCTCCAATTCATCCAACACTAGTTTTGTAGAAATTTTAAGAATTGATGAAAGAATTGTGCTGGAAAATGCCAGAAGAGTACATACTTCCTTTAAACTTAAGAGGCCACTTTCAAGTCTAGAATGCTGCATGCCCTTTTAAGACATTTAAGACTACCAACTCAAAGTTAGTATTAGTAGCAGTCAATTATTGTTTGGGATATTGTATTTTGTAAATAATTGTGTATTGCTTACTTGGCTAGTATCTTAGTGTCTTGTTTATTTTAGCTGTAACTAAGCACTTTTGTCATTTGTTTTGCCTGAAGCAGAGCAGTTAGCTTCTCCCTCTTCAGAACACTAAATTGAGATGTTTATTTTGAGTATCTTCTAATTTCCCTCTACTCTGATGAGAC
>NW_028186312.1:594994-598412 GCF_003343005.1 Rhea americana
CATGGAAAGGGGCTCCAAACCTTTCAGCATCAACTTTTTCTGCAACATCATAAAATGAAGGACATAAAATCTTTATACTCCAATTATCTCAACAGTACTTTTCTTTCTGTAACTTTAGGGAGTAGGAATTTAATACATGATTTTTTACGTTGTACTGTGTTTTCGATGTGTAACATAAATTAAGCGTAAGTTACTTGCAAAGCTTCCCTATCTTTTATAGGTAATATTGGCTGTGCTAGAATTTTACTAAAATTATTCTCTGATGTACAAGTTTGACATTTTTGTTTGTGTATCTGGAACATATTTTTGGTAAAAATACTCTGAATGAAATGATTTTCTAATCAGTCTTCCATGTTTCATCCTGCCCTGGTATCCTTTAGGGGAAAAAAAAAAAAAAAATCAGTAAAGCAAGTCCATGCCTTGTTTTTTCCACCATTGCTTTTTAGTTTGTTTTGTTTTAAATGAATTTTGGAAGTAATCTAAGGATATAAAATAGTTAAGTAGACAGTGTCAAACTACTGTGATACAAAATAATAAGACGACAGTATCAAACTATCGTTCATCAGGCTTTCAGGCACTTACTACCAGCCTTTGTTTTCTCAGTATTATCAGAAGCTGGCTTCACAGTATTCCTTCAGATCACCTGAAAAGAGCTTTAGTATTTTGACCAATGCTTGTAGTGTTTTACTGGTCATCTATTTCATCTCAAACTAAATACTCCATGTATACTGTTGGTGTTTTCATATTTAAATATCCCTTCCAACTTAAGCGAAGGGCAGTATCATCTTTCCTTATTACTTCTTACAGTTGAGATTTCCTTCTCAATTTTAAATTGACTTCTAAAAATCTCTACATGTATAGCACTTTAAGTGTCCCAAGAACACATGCTGTTAAAACCCTGTACTGTTCTTTGAAACTGACCTGTAGAAACATCATCTGCAGGTTCTGCTAATGGCAGCACCTCCAATAAACAGTCAGTTTATTAGCTTTGATATTAGGTATTAGTCTATTTTAGTACAACCTTCTGCCAAGATTTTCAACCTTCCTGTCTTTAAAGATTGCCTTTTTACAGTAAAAGACTCCTCTTTCTCCTTCTTCCCCCATCCATTTCCAGACTCTCTGTTCCTTTGTAGTTAATTTTCATGTCTCAGCTAGCTTCCATGTTGTTAACTCCAGTTAAGTCTTCTCTTCACAATGTCTATGTTGGACATATCTGTCCGTGTGTGCATATCCACGTATGTGTACATCTTAATGCTTCTTTTGCACAAAGGCCAGCCTGAGCRCACACATCCTATTTAAACTAGAACAATTTCCCCTTGTGTTCAAGTGTTGTTAAAATTGCCACATCTGTTGCAGACTGAGCCCAAACAATTAAGTTGTGATCTTATCACTAGTTCTGCTGGTCTGCGTGGCTCCAGTAAAATCTTGGGTCAGTTAGAAGGCACCTTAGCCACTCTGCAGGACTCAAATGACAGTTCAATTCTCCTCCATTCTCCCGGGGAGAAGTAAAATATTGCAAGGCACAATGAGTCAACAGACCTTGGTCAAAGAGAGTAACCAACTGGGCAGCAAAGAGCTTGTGTTTTGTGGAAAAAGGGAAAAAAAAAACACCCAACAATACCAGCATAAAAGCAACCTCTTCAGTTTAATGAGATTATGTCCTCTGTTTCATGTCTAAGCACAATTCCTACTACCATTGAAAAGGTTTCCCTCCACCCACAAGAATTTATCTTAGGCACGTGTGTATCTTAACACAAGCTAGCACGCATGTATCTTAGCACGCAACCTGAGTAGTGCTTGTGGGTACTTACGTCTGTGGAAGCTCGAAGCTGAATGCATATTCMTGCCTTCCTGAATGAATAGTGTGAAGGCCTTCTTCAGAATTATCATCATCTAGGAGGGAAAAACCCAATATGCTATTCCACCTGTAAACATTTTACACAGTATAATATATTATATAGGTTTATTTTTCAGAGTAAAGGGGATTCATACACTCATTACAATATTTAAGAATATAGCATCCCACAAGTAAGTATCTCCAGTCCATTTGTATTAATGCTAAATGTAAGGTGACAGAACTTTTAAAGGTAGGTAATGTAACCAGATTCATCTTGCATAAAAAGAGATTAACTTGTTTTATTATTTGCTGCTGAATCCTGGCATAATGGTAACTGCTGCCATTTCAAGCTCTGCCTTAAAGATCTGTAAAGGAAATCATGTTCTCCAACATGATCTTCAGTTCAAAACTTAAATAAAAATAAAGCTTTCCCTTTAATAGTATTAAGCAATTTAATACTTAGTATGAAGTTTGCTCCATAAGATAAACTCAGTAATTCAGCTTTTTATTTTTCTGCCTAGCAACACTGTCCAGAAATTAATGAGACAGACACTGGAGGAAGAGGGGTGACCATGCACCACTTAGAAAGTACCAGGCAAATTCATGAGCATATGAAATGGAAAGCTGTCCAATTCATGTCTAGACCTAATCTGTAAAAAACTCAGTTAAAAAAAAATGTAAAAAAGTTTATCTGGATCTTGCTTGTAGCTAAGGTTTCCTAATGGCAACAAAAAAAAGCTGGTATTTGTTGTAGTCACAATTCTCCGTATTGCTTTAAATACAGCAGATTTGTGGCTTATTCTGCTATAATTACTGTAACACTGGAAAAATGCTGACTTCATCAAAATATGAAGTTACTTATGAGAAAATAACCTAGTATCTCATACAAAAGGATTGGAATAATAAATACAGCAGCACTATGCAAAAACAAGTCACTTAAAATCTGAAGCATCATGGAGGAACATAGACACGTTTAAAAATTTGTAGTTCCTATTGTCCTACAAAAATGCTGATGCTCCAGTTTCTTTAGTGCACCAGAAACACTGAAATAAACCTATGGCAAGTAACCTAAAAAGGAAAAAAAAAMCCACACACAACTAAACAAAAAAACCCACTAGTGCGCTATTTACATAAAACGCAGCTTCAGTGTGCTGTTGCAAAGTAACAATCTCAAAGATGCACTGGAAGTGCACGACAGTGCGCGTACACGTAATTTCTGCTTAAACACTTGCGAGTTTCTGTTTATTTTAAATAAAGAAAATCTTTCCCTTGCACAGAAGTTTTTCTTCCCTCCTTCCCTTCCTTCCTTCCTCCTCTTTCTTTCTGCCAGCTCAGCAGTCCCATTGAGCCTGAGCGGCAGCAGCAAAGCTGTGGTAAACAAGTGCTGAGCTGTCAATCACGGGCTAGGCTGGAGCAGGAGAGGACCGGCCTAAACCGGCGCGAGCAGATCCCCAGCCAGCCGCTCATATACATACAGTATACATTACACCCGCCGCAGTTGCTCAGCAGCTCCGCTCGCAGCCTAGCCTGGCGGCCGGGGGGGCGGGCAGGAGGCAGCCGCAGGCGCCGCCCGCCCCGCGC
>NW_028186312.1:599177-677754 GCF_003343005.1 Rhea americana
GCCCGGCCGCGGGGGCAGGGGCGCAGCGGCGCCCCCCGCGCGCCGCCCACGGCTCGCGCGCCGGGACGGTGCGAGCCCCGCGCCCCTTCTGGTGCCCCAGCAGGTCACGTCTGCCCCTTCCCTCCGATCTTTTGTTCCGTCTCCAGCCAAAAGGCCATCCGGCACGATCGCTGTCAGCACTTGGATCTACACCCCCCACCCCAACCCCGTGCARAGTCATTGCTGCTGCTCAAGCAGCCAGTTGGGAGCAGTGGGTTGCCCTCCTACTCGTAAACGTGCACCCTGCCATGAAAGGCTCATGCGTGTTCGCACGTTTCTCGCGGCTGCAAACTGGAGGTGAATTAAGTTTCGCATGGGTGAAATACCTCCTCGGCAGTAGCATAAAGAGTATTTCWGCTACAAGCCACCTCCTTAGTAGCCTATACTTTCTTGCATCACAGTAACAAGGTTAAAAAACTCAGCCCTGCTGTAGTGTTTATTTCAAAAAATGCCTTGCAATAGGCTCAATGTAATCTGCAATCCAACTTCTTTAAAAAATACATTTCTTCCTAAAAATGGAAAGGAAAATAYCCTATTCATGCACCGATCTCTGCAGTAAATATGCTGCATATTAAAAAAAAAGCAACCACAATTACATAACCAGTTTTAACATTATTTTCTTGTGCTAGGAATTAAGTCATCGCCACCACCTGACGCGTGTAACCAATCTGCGGAGAGGAGAAGGAGCACCCCCTCCCTCTCCCCAGGACTGGTCCCAAACAGGATTGAACCGCTTCTAACAAAGGGTGGAAACTTCAGAAAAACAAGCTTAGAGTCCCCTATACTTTCACAATGTAACCACGCGAACAATAGATTCGCACACCGAAGACCCGCACTCCTCCTCACAAGGTGCTACCCCCTTCSCCACAGCCCGAATGGGGGAATTTGCAGGGCACTTTTCGTTTCCATCGGGGCATGGCAGACCGGGTTTTCATTGAATGCAGGTTCCAGAACTCCCCAACTTAGAAATGATGCTGCCATTAAACAACTGCGGGCTGTATCTGGCCCTTCGGACAGATCTTTACATTCGAGGCTCCCACACAAGGGTTTAGTAGGAGAAATTCAAGGTAATTTACGAATTTACTAGTAGTTTAAAGCACAGGAAGGAGGGGGAAATTACACGTGGGGTGGTGATAGCATATGTCAAAATAAGCCACGGGGTATCTTCTACCTGCCAGAAATGATCCATCTTTAAAATCACCACATATCAGTCTGAAAAGCAGAACTGTATTTATAATATGTCAAGAAGTCTAGTTTTATGTTCTAATTATATTCACAATCTGATAGGCTGTTACCAGGAAAGTCATTTACTGTCTATCTGGGTTTGATTTTTTTCCTTTTCCCACAGAAAAAAACAAATCTTGCTAATGTCACTATGACAAAACAATACTGCATTTCAAAGACACAGTATTAATTAATTGCAAATCCCTATGAAAAAGCTCCGTTAAATGGCAGACAGTTTAAGAAAGTCCTGTTTGCAGGCACTTTGCAGATGCATCTCAGTACAGTTCTAACATTAAGTAAATGTCCATATGATGGAACAAAAATCCCAAGAAGGTACTCTGCTCGTCTTTAGAAATAGTGGATTTTATAAGGTACACACTTAAAAGAGGATTAACCAAAACGAYGCAAAGATGCGTCCTTTTCCAGAAAAATGTCTGCATATAATGAATTAGTAAGTAAAAAAATCTTACCTCTTTCGTGCCCAATTAGGATGTCCTTATGGTTGAAATATTCTACTTCTTCAGTGTAATTTTGTGTATAGGCAGTGTTGGATCCAGCGTTTCTAGATTCAGTCCAACGTACTTTTGCATGTCCTCTTGCATGAATTTTAAGAGATTTTACTCTAATTTCCCCAGTAACTTCTAAATTGACCCTTCCTGAGACGGTGTCCCCGCTAGAATAGACGGGGACATTGCTGTCATTGAGACAGTCAAAGCTTATTGTCAAACTCTTCACCTTCCCCAGCACCATGTTTTATAACAAAGTGTACAAAAATATACTGTAAGAAAAAAAAAAAAGTCAAGATCTCATATAAAATGCGATCTTCACTTTACACTGATCAACGCCTCTGCCGTGCAAGGCGCTTGCCGGCAGGATCAGCGTGTGCCCTACCAGCCCGTCATCGGGGCCGCCCGGAAAGCCCCAGCGCTCGCTGCTGCTGCGGCGGGGCGGCAGGCGCGGCGCGGCGCGGCGCGGCTGCCCGGCGCTGCGGTCTCCCTACAAAGACGCTGCCTGCGCGCTGCCAGCTCACTTTAAGAACAGCTTTGTGAAAAACAACCCCGCCGCGCATGCGCGACTCCGCCGCCGCCGCCGCGCGCCGCCGCCGCGCGCGCGAGCGAGCGAGCTCGGCGTGGCGCGGCGTGGCGTGGCGTGGCGCCGCGCTGAGGTGGGCGCTGGGGAGCCGGGAGGGGAACGGCGGCGGCGGCGGCGGCGGGGAGGAGCGGCCGGGCCGGGCCGGGCCGGGCCGGGTCAGGCCGAGGCGGCCGGGAGGAGCCGCGGCGGGAGCCCCCCTCGGGGGGTTTTTACCGTTAACGGTAAAAACAGCGGCGGCGCGGAGGGGACGCCGCGTGTGCGCGGCGCTTTCCGCGGCGCTTTCCGCCGCGCCGCGGACGTCGCCCAGAGCTCTTCGCTGCTGGTGAAGCGACCGGCCGCGGGCAGGGCGCAGGCAGCGGGCCGCGCCGGGCCGCCCGTGCCCGCCGGCGCCTCGCTGAGGGGGCCCCGCGCAGCACAGGCTGCCGCAAGGATGAAGGGGAGAAGGTTTTTCTGCTTTGATTTGCTTTAAAACAGTGATTTCTAGGTGGTCTTTGGATTCGCTGCACGGACTCGCAAGATGCAGCTCATCTGCTTTCTAGAGGACTGACAGGGAAAAAAAAAAAAATCAAACCTGGCATCGGGGAAGGTCTTTGATAATAATCTTGTTTCCAAAAGTGAGCCTTATGCAAAAGCAAACATTTAAGCGTCTGTCAGGGTGGAATTTCTTATGTTAATACTTCTAAATGTAATTAATTGTTGTACAGTAGCTTAGTTTGGGGTTTGGTTTGCTTGTTTTGCTGTTGCTTATTTTATTTTTTTTCCTGTGGTGCTATTTCTTGGATTAACGTTCTAGATTAAATTCTTAAATGCTACATTTCTATTTTTTATCTTACTAATGACATAAGGTTTTCAACAGGACATCTAATGTAGGTGGTTAATGTTTAACAAAAACTAGTGTGTGTTGGGAATTGTATTCTTTCCAGGTCAGCGAAATACAGAGCTAAAAGAAAGTTGAAACTGACAGTTATATTTTGAAGCAGTATGCCTGTATTTACTTGTTTGATGAAGTAAAAAGTCATTCATATTTTTTCTGGCCTGACACCTGGTGGAGATTCTTATGCTTAAAATGTTTAGCCATGTTCTGGTATGTTAGAACTTATGTTTTTGCACCATCTTGTGGTAAATATCCATACTTACTTAGATGACTTGTAAAAGAAGTAGAGGTATTTCATTCTTTTTCTGATAATCATTTTCCTTTTGTTATCCTATCTTTAGATGCAGATGGTTTCATATAACTGTTTATTTGCATGTTTTTCCTCTTTTCTACAAGGTAGAAGATAATCTTGTCTTCTACAGTCACAGATCACTCTCCTTGGATTTGCTATAGGACATACGAAAACTGTCAGCCAAATGATATGCTGCTTCTGTGCCAGCATCCATGGAGTTCAGGCAGGAAAGTCATGGCTCCTCTCCTTCAGGTTCTGGGTTCATTGTCACCATGTACCTCTATCAGTCTGGATCTGCAAAGATTTGAAGTGCACAGAAGTTACCTCTTGCAGATCGAGTTAAGATCTATGAAGGCTAAAGACTCAAGTGAATATTCATATGGATATTTTTTGTGTACTTCTTGATAAAGGAGAACTTTGTATGTGATTGAAGTATGACATATAATATTTTCTCTTTTATTTACTCAAATAGATGATCTATTTTTTGCACTTACTAGATACGCACATTCCAGGCTTATTGGAGAAGATAACACGTTTTGTTAAGCTGCTGTAAGCCCCTCTTCATGTGTACGATGTACTGACGGTGTAGCCTTAACTTGCCCCCCGACCAGTAGGATTGCTGTCTTTTATCAAGCCATTTCTGGACACACTAGAATAACATGGCTTCTGTCATGGCGTGGGATGTGTTCTAAGTATTTCATGTGAGTAGGCTATTGGGAAGATCCTACTATTTTTGAGCTTGTGGACCAAGTTCTGTTTTGTTAGATTTGACCAATTTGCAGACAGTTGGAGCCCTGATCATATGTCATGCTGGGCAGCAGACAGCTCTTTCCAGTTCCTGGATTATTTGGAGAAGAATGCAGTGGAGAGTAACCCTATTCCTCAGACATATTGGACATCTTGAGAGTACTGATAAACCTAGGTTTCATTGCAGTGGTGAGACAGGTACAATTCATTGCAGTTTTTGCAGCTACTCTGCAGCTAGTTCAGACTTCTTGAAAGTTTTTCTAAACACATAGAATTGAGTCCATTGAAATTACTAGGACATTTGCATATCCATGAAATGCAGAATTCCACGATCTGTGAAGCTCTCTAATTTTCATGTATTGCTATGCTGCTGAGTTAATTAAAAAATATTCTGAGTGATCAGATATGCTGATTCACATGAAAGTGCTCTAAATTTCTGTTTAAGCTTGGTAGAAAAAAATTACAAATGAATTCCATATTAACTCTGATCTGTATGCATTTAAAGCATCTAAGCCAAGAGCTACTCTTCTCTGAAATAATGATCTTCCTTCTCCTAGTGCCCCATTCAGGAGACATTCTTCTGTTTTTTTCCCTTTATTTCCTCTTTTTTCCTAAAAAGCATGAATTGCCTTCCTGCAGCCACTCACCTGGGTAAGGAGAATGGATTGAAAAGAAAGCATTTCCTGTATTACATCCTGTTGGTTGTAGTGGGCACAACTACAAATTCCCAGTTCACAAGGTTTTGCCATGAATCTAACAATATTTGGTGCATTAACTTAAAGTCTTAGATTTGGGATTGATTTGACTAAGAATCTCCTTTCAGGTAAACGTGTTTAGATCTGATGAGTTCTGAAAAGAGTTTATGAAGAGCTTTGAATTCACCAAAGTAGCGCTGAAATCAGGAGACAAATGAAACAAGTTGTATCAGTCTCATATATAGAGAAAAGAAAAATGTATGTATATATAAAATAAAAATCTCTTTCAAATTTGCCTAATGATTTCTGAAAGCTGGGGAATGATGTGATAACTCAGCCCCCAAACCACACTGGTCTGGTTTCTCTCCCTGCCTTTTTGCCTCCTCCTGCTTGCTGTCCTGCCTGCCATCCATCTAGCTTGGCTCTTACCCACTCACCCATCTAATTCCCCTYCCCAGGTCACAAATTGCTACCCATTCAGTTTGGTTGAGTGTGGGCTGCTGTGCGCTTCTCTCAGCTCACCACTCACATTTTCTTTTACCCTTTTCACCCATATTAGGTTGTCCTGACTTATCTGGGCCTATTTCTCACCAGAGATGCTGCTCACTGTGTCTTTGCTGCTCTTCCATCTTTCTGATTCCATATAGACTGGTTTTCTAGGCATGTTATATATCACCTCACTATTATGTATGATTATATGTAATTTAAATTTGGAGCACTAAGATTAATACAGACTGGCACTCATGATATAGTAAAACATGTATTACAAAATCAAATGCAGAACAGTTTTGCATAATGACATTTTATTCACATACATTCATGCATTTTCCTTGTCCTGACAGTAGTCATTCATACATTCAGTTGTTATAATTCATTTTTTATGTTGCTGACAGTACACTGTTCATTTATATTTTTGTATTGCTGATATTTTAATGTTATATGCCATCTTGTGGCAAATCTGGTGAACTGCCTGCCTTGTCATTTAGCAGCTTTTTGCCCATGCGCTCCTGTAAACCTGCCATTCATCRTTTATGCCTTCCGCCCTTGGCAAACTGTCTTTCCAAATTCTTCTCAGTTTAGCTTCATAAGGCTTGTTAACATTCACTTTTATGCTTTGACTTACTCAAGAGTCACCTGTACCTTCCCTTCTTCCTATTGCAGATTGTCCCTGTTTTTCATTTTCAGCACCTGATTATTAAACACTGTAATTTCTTTTCATGTAGAATAGTATCCACGCACCTACTCTTAGGAAAATAAGACAAAACTGAAGTTAAGCACTCTATGAGCAACATTTTCTAAAGCTGTTAARTAACTTAGAAACTAAATCTCAAAGGGTTGCAAGAGATAAATATTCAACTCTTAAGAGGGGTTATTTGTTAAGCCATATTTGTTTTTGAAAATTTTACCTTAGACTGAGTTGTAATTACAAAATCTGCATGATAAAAATCACTGAAAAAATAAATAGTATTTAAATTGAAATCAAAATACCATTTATTAAAAGCTACATTGCCAATAAAGTAATGTCAAACCCTTTTTAATCTGCTTTTATATAAATGCTATCCATGAAAAGTAATTAAGACAGATGTTTTATCAGCTTATTTTTCAGATGTTCAGTTACCTTTAAATACTTGCTAATTTTATGGAGTTGTATTTTTATTTTTTCAAGTGAACTGTCTGTAGGCTAAATATTAAAGTTTTTATAGATCCTGAAACATGATTTTAAAAGCTGGATACAAAGATAATCAAGTTTTGTCATCTTAGATGACAGAGATTCTAAAATGTCATCTTAGAATAAATAGAAGACTTACTTTTTTTTGTATACTTAGCTTGGTTATTACTTGTCAGGAACCTCYAGTAACCTTTATCTGGCCCTGTACATGATGAACTCCTATAATCCTTTCTGTGGATGACACAGGAAACCCATTACTTACTGAGGTAAGTAAGTACTGTTCTTGTTTTCTAGGCCTGTAGGTCCAGTTTGAGATSCAGTTTATCACAGGCAAATATAAACACCAAATTCATGGACTAAATTTGCCTGTGGTATTCAGATAACCTATGACTGGTGACATGTATATCCAAATTATAAAAGATGCATAAAATAGGTATGGTAAAAGTCACTCTGGAAAGCTGATACTGTGGTAAAAAAAGCATTAAATAGCTTTTGTACTGGCATAACTTTAGTTACAATGTATCATTTTGAATTTTGTAAAGATTGAGGTTCAGGCATGGTGATTGTAACTGTTCTCCTGTGCTTTGCATTTTTTTGGTCTTGTGGATGCTGAACGAGCATAAAGTTTAAAAGAGTTAGATCCAAATCCTTTTTGCTGATGAAAACCAGGAAGGTGATGCTGTGGCTATTACTAGAGTCAGTAGCTCTGAGAAAGATGGCAAGATTCCAGGCTTCTGTAGAGGCAATGATTAGATCTCACTTAACAATTTACTGAAACTGGCAAGCTCTCCCTTGAGTTAGTTTATTTCTTCCTTTCTGAGAGAGAAAAGATTATTAGAAAAGTATAGTAAGGAAAAAGAAAAAAAATCCTGGCCTGCTGGGTACTGCATACTACATTTCATGAGAATCTTCCCTGGGAACTTGAAAATTATTGTTGATACCAATTCATTTAGACTTAACTATTTCATTATCAATGACTGCATGGTGTCAGTATGTTCTGCTCCTTTTATGACAAGTCCACATGTTTCTGATGCTAGCTTGGGGGTTTAGGCAACCTGGAGTCATAGTCCTTTATGTCACAGACTACTGTGCAGAGAGAGATCCATTAAAAAGATGTTGATGTATAAATATGTGGAATTTAGGTGACCAAGTCCAAAATCAATACCCAAAAAATTCTTAGTGAACTTTCACCGACCTTGGAGGGGGCTCTTTTATTTTAAAGAAGTTTATTGGGTGCCTAGATTTGCACTTTCGTACATGCTCAGAACTGCTCCAGCCTTCATATGACTGAACAATGTATTCATACTGAACTCCACTCAGAATGCAGAAATTGGGCATCCTTCGGCTTTTGTTGCTTTCTGGGGCTTTCTCTAGTATGAATTCTCACCGCACACTTAGTACACCTACAACATTGGATGTATTGCATGATGATTTTGAGAGTGGTCATTGATTTTTGAAAAGCATAGCAAGAAAACCTTGCGGTGCTCTCCTTACTGATGAATCAATAAGCTACTGTTAATAGGAAGATGTAAACTCATTTCCTATCTCATTAGCGACTACATTGACTTGACGATAGCATATTTGGAGGGAGGAGAGGCAATGTTTATCCCTCCTGTGGAAGGTGTTCCATTGCACAGAAAAGGGTAGTCTGGAGGTAATGTGATAGTAAGTGTGACTTGCTGTCTGGTGGTTGAGGTGTTCATATCAAAGGAAGAATCTGGAAAGAAAAAGCCTACTGTGGGCAGTTTCTGTATTTCATGCAATGAATGGAAAACATAAAATGTACTTGAAAAGTTCTTCAGGCAGAGTTGTTCTTGATTATCATTTGTAATGTTTGGTCCTCAATCCATCCATAAAATGGAGAGGAATACAATTTCCCTTCTTCATGTCTATTACGAGAATRCATCTTTGAAATACTGTCATGTTATGGTGTGGAGCATTGAAATAAGATGTCGTGTAATGGGCATGTGGAACTATGCAGTGCAGCACTGAGGAATGACTTTCAAAAATGTTATTTATAGGGAGAGGTCTACAGAGCTTTATTTTGATGCAATCTGTCCTGAATGGCTGTTAATTGTTAGTGCTGTAGTAGAGAGAGGATAAAATTTCAGTAAGTGGACTTATTTGGGATTTAGATTTTATAATGAGGGGAGTATCATCAATAATGTAAAGAAGCATGGAGTTTGTGAAAAGGGTTTATAAATTGGAAGGAGTCAGAAGCTAGAAGCAGCTTTCCTCTTGTCAAATTCGTGTTCTTGCAGAATAGTTTTAGTAATGAGAAAGAAGGTGTACATTTAAGAGTAGCATTTCTGAAAATATCGATCACTCTCTTTTCAGAAGATGTGTAGGTATGTAAGTTATTCGAAATGAAGCTTTTTGTTTGCAGTTTTTAAGGTTGATGAATTTTCTTTTTGTTCTAAAGATTTACTAAATAATTATCTAGAGTAATTTGAGTTTTGAGGTTGATTTCATATTAAAAACAGAATGCAAGTTATGTATTAATCACATTAAACTGCATGTCTCCAAGTCATGGTTTGAGAAAACAATTGCTAGTGCTGCTCAATTGAGAATAACAAACAGTTAAACACATACTTAGATTAATCTCTACTGGAAAACACCACCACTTAAGGACAAGCTTACAGATGCAGTCAGTAGTATATAAACATGTGCTTGAAATATCTACTTTAATAGATGGTGACAGATAGTCAAGCAGGGACCAGAGCTAGAACACTGAATATAGCATAGCAGGGATGTGTGATGTTCTGCACTGGGTTTGATTGTGATGCCTCCCTAGGGAGTCTGTATAGCAGGCTGGGTTTTTGGCTCTTGCCCTTGGCATACTTCCAGTGGTTGAAAATCCCTACTAGCTTAAGAAACATCTTAGCTAGTTAGCTTAGCATCTTAGCATGTTAGTCTATGACTGAATTTCCTAACCTTTTTTTCTAGGCAAGAAAATTGTCAGGATGCACCTTAACCTGGGCCCTGAGTGAGTTTTGGCTGGGGTAGGGTAGGAGGGGTTGGGATGATGTTGACGTGCTTTTTCCGTTACGTATGGGTGTTTATGCACTTGAAATTTTGAGACAAATATTACAAACATGGTTTGAGTTAGTGCAAACTCTTCCGTACCTGTTTGAAGTTGGTCAGCTTTAATAGCAATGGTAATACTGTCTGAGATTTCCCATTCTGGAAAGCAGATCTTATGCACAACTCTTCATGGATGGTCTCTACATTCATACCAGATCTAATACCTTAATGGTCTCTACATTCATACCAGATCTAATACCTTAATGATTTCTTGGATGGCAGAAAATGTGAAGCTTAACATAAAAGGAACATGTTGTATGTCTGCCTTGTGCAAGGGCAGATGCTCAGAATTACTGTGCTGTCCATCCTCAGTGTGATGCTTCCATCTAGGATTAGAAACACTATGAATGTGTTATACAGCAACAGCGTGTTTGTGTGGTGGAAGGCTGCTGGATTTGTGGCAGCCTTGTCAGAATGCATGCACACACTATAGCATCTTACCTGATAGGACTGTGCAAAATGCAAGGGTCCCAGGCAAATAAGGAGAGGCTCAAACTTAAGGAAAAAAAAAATCATGTAGTGAATATGTTAAGTAAAGCCTGGATTAGTACACTCAGGTGCAGTACTGAACTGGGCTCATGAGTAAAGGTTATTCCTGATGCAAAAAATCTCCGTAATTCTTAGCCTGGAGTTGTTGCTTCCTTTTCTCTTGAAGGTGTTTCCTCCCTCTTGCCTCATTGTAACTTCATCTGCAGGCTGCTGCCAACTCTGCTTTGCCTGCTTGTCCTGGCATGATGATTAAGCTAGTAAGTCTGTCTGAACCAATCTGAGTCTTTTCAGAGTCATTCAATATTTCAACAAGGCACTCCCTATTCTGAAACCAGGCTGCAAAGGCACCTGAGCTGGCCCTGCACAAAGCAAACACTGGTTCAACAGAGGTTATTCTCTTGGACTCCATGCTTTGCCTCACCCTTATTTTATCCTTATGTAGACTCCTTATTAACTTTCCTAACAGAGTACATGGCATAGCTGCATTCCTTGCCTGCATTCCTTGCTCAGTCACGGTCAAGAGTTTTGTGTAAAAAAAGTATAGAGACATTTTCAGTGGAAAATATGGGATAACTACAGTTACTCAGCACTTTTTTTTTTTTTTTTTTTTTTTTTTTTTTTTTTTTTGCTAGATCTGTGGCAAGGATATGAGAAATGGCAATGCTGTGAAGTCCACACAAACTAAGAGAGTGATTAAGCTACAAAGTAGAGACCCAGAAACCCTGCTGGGGGCCCAGGAGTCGAAACAAGTTGAGCAGATTTTCTGATAACATTTGCTCCATATGCTGCCTGAGGAAGCAGGGCTTGGCTTCATAGCTGATTCATGCTATGATTCAACATAAGAGTTGGGCTCTATCGTTCTCTTATTAGTACTGCTTTTGTATCTTCTCTTTCTGTGTTCAGCATCTTCTCTTGCTTGCAGTTTGATTGTCACAACAAGCTTGTAATAGATGTGGCTATGCAAACTCTCTGATTTTTGTGTTTTTGACATAGGCTTCAGGGTTTTTCTCGGTAAAAGCAGAAGAAAGATGTTTAACATATTTGTACTGGAATATTTGAAAAGCCTGTTTTGTAAATTTATGTTTGAATGGTTAAATGACAGATACTTTTCCTCTCACTTTTCTTTCCTTCATCAGAAGACACTAGCATGCTTTTCAGTGTTGTGTATCAAGATACACAGAAATTGGAAAGTTTATTCTGTGATTTTTATTTCCATAAATATTACCCATTATGCTTTTTGGTAAGCAAGGATTGTAGGAGAGGTAATATCTTTTATTAGACTGATTATAGTCTGGAAAAAGAACAGATGAGCTTTCAGCACCCAAACACTTCCTTAGTTTAGTTTCATGTCTTTAGTGAGGCAATAATTTTAGAAAGCAAGCTACTCTAAGGCAAGCTGAGTTCTGTTTTGGGCCATCTATTTTACTTCACCTTTCTGAGTTAAAGTAATAAGCACACCCAGCATGCTTTTATTAGGGAGATAAGCGTTTCAGTTATAAGCGGTGTATCTCTGTAATAACAGTGATCGTTATCTTTCTCAAAAGCCAAAGTAGTCATCTACTCTGTTTATTTCTGGTCCCTTAAGCAAGGCGGCAGAGATGTATCTCTCAAGTCTGTTGGTGAGTGCTGTTAAAAAGTGCAAACAGGGATGGTGAGTGTCCATTGGACACTCAGCACTTCTGCAGAGAGGGTTTACAAAATGTGCGGAAGTACATACCGTGTTCAGCCCTATAAATAAACCTTTTCACCCACACTAAAACCAACATGTCAGAGGAGGAAGACGCGGGTGTGGCAGGGTTAAGTGACTTTGTGCTGGAACTTATGAGGTGTTGAAATATACAGGGAGAAGAAGGCAGTCTAAAATGCAGCAACATAGGTTGGTCTAGTGAAGTAGTAGAAGGGCCATTTTATGGGTTTTCAGTAACTTGTATTTTTAATGGGTAAAGTGGTCATACCAAAGTGCTTAAGAGCTAGGAAAGAGTAAAAAGGAAATGAGGGAGTGAGCTAATAGCAGAAAGGCTTCACAGATCGACATGAAATATGTCTCAGTCGTCTCTTCGGTGCATCACGTTTGCAGGGTGGGCCAAGTTTGAATAAGAGAAAGGATTTAGACATTTCATGTGAGGCTTGTATGGAACTTAGGCACAGTGGCTAGAACTGTGATCTTAGACAAATCCCTGTTCAATTCCTACTTATCCTTTGAGGTATTAAGTTTCAGAGGCACCTCAAGTGTTCAGGTAAAAGTTCTGCATAGCTCATCTTTGCAAGGGTTGAGTAGCCTGGTCTTCCTCTCACTCTAGCTGATCAGTGAAAATAGGCATTTCTTGGCCATCAATCCTAAGTGACATAACTTGAAAATACCTTATGTATGCCTACAGAATTATGCCATGATGACATTCTCTGTTAAAATGGATGTACTCCAAAGACCGCTTAGATATTTGATGTCATACAGTCCCTAGAGTTTGGACTGAATCCATCTAAGTGAGTGCTTTAAGCCAATAATTATGCCAAACAAATCTTGAACTTTTTCCTGCATACTGGAAACAGCCTTAACTGGTGGTAAAGAGAGTGCAAAAACTCTATTTGTTAGAGACCTATATGGCTTTGAACCCTGAACTCCAGAATCCTTAGGAAGTGCTCTAGCCATATACTATGTACTTACTAAGGTGATATAATCCTGCCATTTGAGACTCAAGTGCTGGTCCAAAAGTCAGAGTCAGGCCTAGGCTCACATAAAATACATCTGTTTGCATGCGGTGGACATACCTGGTTATATGACAGGTATGCCTGTGGGCACATAAGTGTCAAATTTATTAAGGACAGTTTGCAGAGTAAGGCTCCTCCTCCTCTCAGCACCACCACCTCATCYGCTCATAGCAGCTGGCTGGCAGTTGTCAGCCACTTTGTCATGCTGAGYTGTACAGCAGGAGGCAGCCTGCAGCAGTATGCCGTATAGTTACGGGATTCAGGCATAACACTGGAGTGACACACAGTGGTGTCCAAACAAGTAACTCTTACATGCTACGTGTGGAACTTGGTATGTCTGCAGGCTGTTACAGTGGACAGTATTCCTTCTTGGTTCTTTTTATGTAATCTGTTTCTCAAAAAAAGTGGCATTTATAGTTTTTTAAAATTATTTTAATAAAAGCCACTAAAAGTAGGAGTGGATTTAGGCACTTGAGAATAGTAAAATTCTACTAAGTAGTAACTTGCACAGGGAAACCAGCATTTTTCCCTGTTWTGGGACATAGTGTATGTGATACTCATCTTTTACATACCAGAAATATACACCAGGATCTTTTCTGTCTAAAGTTTTCCTGTATCCTGCTGGTGGATTCCAAGTAAATAGATTAATTTTTCTTCCAAGTTGTATAGCTGCCACCTCAGGCAGCTATTCAACAGTGGGTTAAGACGATCTTGTCAACAAATTTTGTGGGCTTCCAAATATAGGTGTACATTCAGTCTGACATTCTTTATGGAGCTCATTCTCAGGTGCTTAATTCTCCATATGTATTGTATCTGAATTGAATGCAAGTGTCTGGAATCAGTTTTGGAGCTATGCATTTAAGTGAAACGTTGTAATATGYGGGTAGAACCTCTAATTTTCCAGGAACTTCCAGCTTTGGCAAAGACATCCTTCATTTTACTAGATTGAGTTTCATGCTCATTTGCCCACAGTGACTCATGCTTTTTCACGTCCATGCTGGGCAAAGTATGAAAGTGAGTGATAATTTGAGGATAAATTATTTTTTTAACCTGAAAAATGCCTTCATTAAACAAACAGCATTTCGATGAACACCCAAGATGATTTGGGCAGTACTGATCTRACTGGTAGTGTTACGTTTTCCTCTTTCTTTYCTTTTATCTCTGTGATGATTCTATGGTCATTAAGTAATAGAAGAACTGCTTTAGGCTTTCCTCTGATATCTTTACTCCAAGAGTAAGCATTTCTTCTGGGTGTAGTCCTATACATTTCATTGAAATCACTGGCACGGTAAGATATGGGACATCAAAATCGCAAAGAAGTGAAATATTAAATGACAAAACTTGTAATAATATTCCTATGTTCAGATCAAAATAAGTGAGGCATCTTAAGACTGTTTTTTTGCTGAAGTTTCCATTAAGTCACTCTTAATGGGGTAAACTACTTTGTCAGATAAATTGTTAACACATCTCAGTAGAAGTATTTTCCACCAATTAATCTTGCACTCATAAAGATTCCAATGAAAATAATGAGGATATTGTGGAAATTTGGGASACTGGAAAGGTTTTTATGACAGTTCAGGTGAGGTGTTGAATACTTACTTCTAAAATACTAGTATTTGCCTATGATGGGCACTTACTACTTCACTGACCCCACTGATGTAATATATAACTATCAACAGTTTTCATTCCAGATGCTTATGAATTGTAATTGGCACCTGAATTACACGAGTGGATTTTTTTTCTGCATGTCTGATTGCCACAAGAAAGGACGGCAGTATCTATAACTCATTTTGAGTAATGCATAAAGTGAGCRCATGGCTCATTAGTTGTTTTTTAGTGCCATCTGCTGGCTGATTGCAGATATTTCAGAAAGAGCAATTAACATATCCAATTTAGTGCTATTATTCATTTAMTTTCGAAAAGAAAGTAGAAAATCAGCAGTATAAGGAATGCTGTGTGTTTAGGACAAGAAATGTAAATATTCCGAGATGAAGAGTTACATACGACAAGACACAGCCTTAAAAGTCCTGTTGACCTCAACAAACTGCATTGCAGAACTGGGTATTCAGCCCGTGTGTGTGTGTGTGTGTGTGTGTTTTATTTTTGTTTTGGGGCCTAGAGTATAAGTGAGTTAACTCTAGAGTAGCAATATAAAGGCTAAAGGAAAGCTTCAGAGTGAAAGAAGATACTTGAGATCCTCTAATTGGTCTTTTCATACCTGAGCTGTATAATAACTTTGAATTAGTTCTTGTTTCTRGAAGGGTATATATAGTGCAGTATTCCTCAAACCTAGCCTACATTCTACCTGARTATGTTTGATTGCTATCCAAATCTACATTCAAGTGCTAATAATAAGTGTAATGCATTATCTCAATATGTTTGGGTGTGTTACTTGCTTGTCACTTAGTTTCCTATATACGTTTTTCAGAAGTGTTAAGTTTCAGTGTATGTAAAGGGTTCACCTTGAGGTTTCAGTTTCACCCTTCGCAGGCAGGCAGGAGTGCTATTTTCATTTTGCAGCTTGTTAAAAGCAGTTAAAACATACTCTGCCYTATCCAATGTGTGACTAAAGGAAACTCCTTCAGAAAAAGGATTCGATTGGCACCATCATCATCTGTAAGCATATTTAGACAGGAGAAGGAAAAGATGTTTGTTTGATTGCCACCCCRGAGAAGGCTACAGGATTCCCTATATCTAAACCCACTTCTATGGACACAAACTTTCGGATGAAGAGTTGGCTTAAAAACCTGACCTCCAATCTAACAAATAAGCATCCTGACAGTAGAAAGAAAAAAAAAAGATGAAGATTGTTTTGAAGATGACACAAATTATACTTTAAATATAGCTTTGTATTTTTCACACTTTTCCTTTTAGTTCTGTATACCAGTCCCTAAACACAGGAATGTRTGTGTTTCGTCAGTGTAATGTTTGTCTGCTGTTTAGAGGCAAGCACAGGGTAGCTGGCAAACTAAAAGGCATTCCAGTCTTTCAGAGATGACAGTCCTGCAACTTAGAATGCTTGGCCTTTCTCTTGGCACCAAACAGCTGTGTATGACTGTAAAAGTACAGAAGAAAGCACAACACCTCTCTACTAAGCTGCTGTCCCTGTTTTGGACGTACCATTGTGTTCTTACAAGGGTTACACACGCTAGTATCGCTCCCAGGCACCTTTTATAGCTATACAACAGTTAATGTTGACACTGCATTAGTTATACATTTTTCTGTAGCTTGGTGATGTTGTAATGTCCAAGCATTTTTCACAGCTCTGCATATGTTTTGTTAAACCATTTGATCTTTGGACAGACTTAGCTATGGGCAGAGTTTTACATCATGTCCAGATGAGAGGTCCAGTGCCTAGTAGGGTAGGGCCTCTCAGTTAAGTCAGTGCTTCTCAGATATGAGTGAGCATTTAAAGYAGGGCTTTTGATGTGTTCCCAAGTAAATTCTTGTTTGCTCAGAGTAAGGCTGCTTTTTTTCTAAGACTTTTGTGGCCTGAAAAAAAATATGAACATTTTTGTCGAATGTCTGTAAGGAAGAATGAGCTATCTAACAGCCAAGTCAGACAAATTCTGGATTTATATGCTTTTGATATGCATTTCCAACAGGACTTTAACACAAAACACATGGTTCAGCAACCTRAATTTATGTAAGAGTTTAATCTTTTTAGATTAGACACTGGACACTCATGCTTGTGGAGGTGGGGAGGTATCAAGATAAATCTCTGGAATATTGTGCTAGTTCCAGCTGTGCTGTCCTGCAGTAGGTGGCCAGGTGTATGTGAAGTCAATGCTTTACTCCTACTAATAGATTTCACTACTACTGTTGTGTAGTGGTTGTTTCTCTCTGTTTTAGGTCTTATTCTAGAGTTTACAGATCATAGGGCATCATATCYACAAGAAGATTATTCTTCTACTGGAGAATGCTTTTTTAGATGGGGTATTACTGGTTTCAAAGCTTCTTGTGTACAATCATTCAGAGCAATATTTACCTCAGTTCTAAACTTTCAGTTTGCTTGGCATGATGGCTTTCACGCAGACTTACAGAAGCTTTTGAGCTCAATTAACTTGTAGCTTGCTCTATTGTGGAGAAGGCAGAGTAAACAAGCAACTGTTTGGGGTCCTAAGTTAGATAACTGATCTCAAGTTTGCTGTAAATATTTGAATGCTGCCAAGTTTACATTAAATATATATTCAATGATCTTGCATCAGTAGATATATGGCTCTGGTAATAGTTGCAACCATCAGTAGTAAACCACAACAGCATTCGAGACCAATTGTCTTGGTCAGAAGAGTGTTAGTTGTGCCATCAGCTGTGCAGCTGGAATATAGGAGGCAGGCAAGTGATTCTGCATTATCTGGAATGAAACAAAATACTTCAAGAAAGCCTTGTTTATCGCATTCTGAGTTCTGTATCGTCTTCGGTGACATGACTCTTGTCCACTATTTCTGTTGTAAACTTGCTTTGGCTTTTGGTATTATTTTGGGCTGTCCTTCTCTCCCATCACTGATACTGAGATTATCATCTGCCAGGTTTTCCTTTAGATCACCTCTAGAAAGACTATCACCTTTATTTCTGCCATGGACCCTTGTTTGCACTGTTTGATATTTTCAGCCTCATTTACTGCAATCTCTTTTTGTCTTCTTGACTGTCATCCATGTCTCTTTATACTGGAAAAAAAAAAAAAAAAAAAACACAATCTGCTACTTTTACCACTTGTTAAATCAAACCCTTTCAAAATACACACGTTGGTGTTCTTTAATCATTTATCACAGAACCATGAAACAGTTTGAAACAGGCCTCTTCTTGCTATTTTTAAAACATATTCCTTCCTTTAACATAGTGCTACCAGAAAACACACTTTCCGCTACCATTAATTTTCTCTTCTGTCATGTCATTCTAGTCATAGTAAGTGAAGAGGGTGTCTGTGTCTCTCTGAATGGCATGAACGTGGCTGTTTTTAGAGCCTTCTGTCCCTGTGCATTTTGCAGAAGAGTCAGTGTCTTGTAAATTCTGTCAGCGTGCACATCTTCAAGGCAGTTGGCTCTGCTGAGAAGGTGAAATTGGTGGCAGGTACGTGTGGGACCATTGCCAGGATTGCCTCTGCCAGAATAATCTCATATGACTCTGCCTTCCTCCATGAGGCAGCTGGTGAGTCAGCTTTGCACCTGAGGAACTGACTCTGTAGGGTATTGAGGGTGTTGTTTGCCCTGATGAAAAATCTCTGTATTACCTGATGGAACCCTRTTGTGCTCCTATTACTTGTACCTGTCCAGAAGGCGGTGGTGCTGCTGATGTCCTTTCAAATTTACACTAAAGATGCTCCCTTTTTTTCTATTCAAATTGTAGAAATGTGCAAAGTGTTGTTTTGCCCTTGCACTTTAGTTTTTACCTGGAATGTATCCTGACAAAAATCAAGAGTGGTATTGAGTCTGTAGGCAGCTCACCATATGCCAGATCTGAGAGCTGAGCTCTACACTTCTGTTTCCARATCCTGCTCTGAGGGAGAAGTGAGTAATTGTAACAAGTCATTAGGGGAAGGAATAAAAGGGAATAGTATGAGATGCAAAACTATGAAAGTAGAAAGGAGCAAGGAAACTCTGTTGAGGCTTGCACATTGTAAATCTTAGAGCTGATGCCTGAAGTGAAACGTGAGGTTAAAGGTAATCAGTCAATCACTAGATATTACAGTTTATRTAATGCATGAAGTATTATAACATTAATTTACATGTTGGACATTAGTAAGAAGGTAGACGTGTACCTCACAGCCAGATACCGTAGCTTTCTGCAGTGCCTTTTCCCAGCACATCAGGGCCTAGAGCAGTACTTTTTTTCATACTGCTCAGCATCAGGCTGAAAAGTGAGAATTTTATGCTGTTGTAATCTTTGATAGCYAGAGGTCATGCTGCTGCTCAGCAGAGGAACTGGCTCAGCTACARCCAGCCCAGCTGGTAAGAGTATTTGTAGGAGCATTGATGCCAGCAGATACACTTCGTACAAAATATGTAAGACCTTGCTTGTCATTTTAAGCTGCCTTCTTACAAATTTCAGTCAGGGAAAAAATACTGATGTGKTGATTCAGTCATACTGTTATGGGTCCATTTATATTTCTGGTGGCTATGGGAATGTTACCTAAGCAAGGACTGCAGAGGCTTAGAATTTTAAATAGCTTGCAAAGCATCAGTGTAGTGAGATGCAGTGGCCCTTATTTGACCCTGACAACAAGAGGTAAATTTTTGATTCACTCGGTCATCAGAATTTAGAGAAAAGGGGTGTGGACTGAAAGATTAATCAGAATTGTAGTAAAAGCAGCTGTCTGAGAAGGCATTGCTGTTGTCAGAGGAACAGGTAGCCTAAAGCTAGGCAAGGGAGGGAAGTTTGTTATCAGTTTATGTAAAACCCCTAATTTCTGGTATTTATAGCCTCAGACTGAAAGGAAAAAAACCTCTTCAGGTATAGGAGGTGTTATGAAAGACTTTTCTAGTGCTACTCTTATTAAGGAATATTTTTAGTCCTTAGGAAACTGTTTTTACAATAGCTGACAAAATTATCTTTTGTGAAGTATTCATACAAAGGTTGTAGCAGGATTTAAGTGGATTATATAATTTTGCTACTAAAAATTGATTTCTGTTTTTTGGATAAAAAAGGATTAAAATAGCTATGGACTGAAACTTTGCTGGAAACAAAGACGCTTCTAGTGGCTAGATTTCCAAAATAGCCCAGTATCTCTTATGCTGAGGTATTATGAAAATTTCTTGGCTTATTTTGGAGCGTGGAATAGAAGCCTGGTGTCTCAAAAAATCTACTCTTAATGACAGGTACTCTCTTCTCCTGGAAGTGGTCTCTTTAAGTGTGATCATGATCAGTTTTTTAAAAAACTTTGATGTATCTTTGGAGAGATACTCCTTAAAAAAAAAAAAAAAAAGAGAGAGAGAAAAAGAAAGAAAATCTTTATTTCTTATTGCCGAGCCCAGGCAGGCTCATCCGAACAGCACTGTAGGCTTTCTGCTGCCATCTACGTAAATTACTTCTTTTTTTTTTCTTCTGCTCAGAACCATGAGATCTTAAACCTTTTCACTGAAGGCATTCCCTCCAATTCTAAATCTGTTCTACTGAAAACATTTTGACCCTGTGCAAACTGTTGGCAGTCTACAAGCAGAAAGCCCACTCATTATTCACAGTAAAGGCAAAAACAACTCCAGCAGTACTTTTCAGAGCAGCTAACAGACTTCTTTAACTGAAATCCTTGTGGACTATTATCAACTCAGAGGAGAGAGGAAGCCTAATCCCATTTTCTAATGTAACCTAGGATTCTGTTTACTACTGTAAATTTATAGGCACTTCTTGTAATACCAGACTATATATATATAAAAAAAAAAAAGTACTGAATTAATGGCGTATTTCTAAAGTCAAATTCCTGAACATCCACAGGAACATGAATTTTTGTGTTTTCTACTTGGAAGTAATTTTAGTTTTGGTTCCTAAGCAGTACTGAGGGGCAGTAACTCTGGGTCTAGGAGTTTATCCCTTGCTCCAGAAGTAACAGATGGGACGTGGGGTGCAACAATACGTTTTGTCCAGTTTGCCTGCATGAATACATACTGAGCAAGCAACAGTCTTGTCCTTCACATACTACTTCATTAACTGCATATACTACTACTGTTCGTTAAATTAGATACTCCAGTAGTTTTATCACAGAAGTATTCATTTAATTCTGTGGCATTTGATTTATATACTATTTAGAGGACTAAGTTTATCTTACATATTTTACGGTGTTAATAGAGGTATGTGATTGCCTCTGGGGACAATTCAGAGCACCTAAGTTAGATTCTTAAATAAGACACTGTAGGGAAAAATAATATATACATTCAGTCTGTTATGATTATTATTAAAATACAAAATTGTACCAGTTGTTCTAGCTGTATAGTTGATAAAATATGGTTTGCTTTTTTCAAGTTATGCTTCTTTCATGTTAATTAGACCTTACTAGGGGAAGAGGTTGTGATTCATCTTGTATGCATACTGCTTAGGGCTGTAAGTCAGCCTAGACTTGGAAAGAAGGATGTATGTCTTGGTCTGTATGTTATTTTTATTTTACAGCTAACAAAGTTCAATAATTCATTTAACTGTCAGCCTGATTTTTCCTCCAATGAATGTTGACAT
Organism: Rhea americana; assembly: GCF_003343005.1. Lineage (NCBI taxonomy): Eukaryota > Metazoa > Chordata > Aves > Rheiformes > Rheidae > Rhea > Rhea americana. The sequence continues at coordinate 620,249 of NW_028186312.1, forward strand.
GCTGTTTCTTCACTATTTTGATTCTTTTGGAAGTAGTGTTTTCTACTTAGAATGTCTCTTAGGGTAGCCTTCTGTCTCTTCTTGTCTTCTCAGTTATGGTATTGGTTTCAGTTTTTTTTTTATTCACTTTTCTCCTCTGTTCATTTCTGAGATGGAACTTCCGTGTGGCTTTTCTCCAGTGTTGTTACCCCTGTTCTCATTGACTTTCTCTTTTTATTTACCTTTGCTTTTTGTCTTTATCTTTTTCCAATTCTCCTTWCTCAACACTATAGCTCTGTCTGCCCATTATTCATCTGTTGTCACTCTTTATCTTCCCATATGCTGTTTCTGGACTAAATCCAAAAAAGTTACCCTGGTGCCACTAGAGTGAGAGTTGCAATGCCCAACTTCTGTGTCTGTTGCAGAACTGCAAACCAGAGCCTTTTTTAAGCACTGCAGTGAAGATAAGCTTCCCAGGAAGGACCCAGAATCTCAAATATTTTGAGCTGCATGAAGCAAGTTAGCAGGGAAGGACTGAACAAGAAAAGGAAAGGAATTTAGACATAGCAGCTGTGAATTAGGTGCTTTACTCACTGCTTACCTGAAATGATTTCTGTCYAACTGGTGCCTAAAACATCTTTCAGAAGCAAAGCAGAGCTCACACTTTGCTTTTAAAAAGCATGAGTATTTCCCCTGCTTATATCATAGACTTTTTACAGCACATGCYACCTAACCTAGTAGCCTTCCTCACCCTAAGGTATTAAAACTTGCAATGCTCTGTCTCACAGGAATAAGGCTCTAATTGCCACTGCTATGAGATGAGGGTGCTTCTTGCTCCTTTTTTTTGACCTATGTGTAAAATCAACAGTCATTGGGCCAGAGATGTTGGTATATGGATAACATATAGGAGCATTGGTTTAGATTGGAAGAGAGAGTTATTTCTGACATTTGGTGACAGGAGAGACCACGTGGCATGCTGTATTTACATGTATAATTCTTTCCCTTCCCCCATGCACCATTCCTTGTATCAGAATCTCTGAAGTTTCAAAATATAACTGTAATTTAAATCTTATACTTGCATACAGGCTGTGATTCTCATAGAATCATTCCTGTACTGAAATCTGGATCTAAATGTGATGAATTGAGCTCGCATAAAAGAGCTCCCCCCTCCCCRCCTCTTTTTCCTAGACGAGAAACAACCACAGTCAGCTGTTCACAGTCTCTTCATCCATTTGATTACAGTCAGGTGTGTCATTCTTCACCAACAACAAAGTGTGCAATGGGCATTGGTATTCAGCAACCATCTGTGCCACCAGAGAAGGTTCAGCAAAGGGCATCCAAATTACTATGAGTTGGAATCTTGGTTGCTTTTATGTAGAACAGGGTAGGTCATATTGATACCAGACACACACATGTACAATTCCCTGCAGGACTAGACAAAGAGCCAAAGATTTAAATTATTTACAAAATCAGCAATTCTTTATTCTTGCCTTAAAGATTTGAGGGGATATGGGAATGCACTAGCCAACTGTGYGACAGTTAATTCCTAGTTATTCCTCCTGCGTCTCTTAAGATGGGTCCTGTTCAAATCCTCAAAGCAAACTCCCATCMCTTATGCCATAAGGGTCAGAGATGACAAACATGCTTATGTAGTCACACTTGAAGAGATCTACTACAAGACTGTTTATTTCTTTTAAACTTTATAAAAATTTAGTCCTTGATATGATGAAGTACACTTCTTTATCTTCTTGTATAGCTGTATAAGTTTCTAGGAACTATTCTTATTAAAAATATTTTTAATCTTACAAAATGGCACTGTAAATTATTTAGAAAATTAATGATTTTAAAATGAGCAATTTCCTATCTGTTAACTGCAGAGTTACGTGGCTGTTTTTAACTGAAATTTAAACATAAGTGTGTGCCCAACCACTGAGCTCTTTGATGTGCTAGAGTGTGTAGAATTTTTTCTTTGCTTTTTTTTTCTTTTTCTTTTTTTTCCAATGGTGAATTAAAATGTAACCTCTTTGAGGGGGATTCAAAATGTAACTAGTATGTTAAGAGGTACAGCATTATTCCATGGTCAAAATTCCTAAGGATAAGGTAGTATGTATGTAAGTGATCATTCCATTAAATGGCTGGGGTTACAATGTGATATCCTCTGGAGAGTCTAGATCAAACAGTTCTAGTTAGCAGTTGTCAATTAGTCAGCCTTGCAGAGAAACTCAAATCTCTTTCCTCTCTCATCAGCTTTTTCCTCTAACATTAGCATTAGTGTTTAACAGTCCTCACAGTTCTCATTAATGATGCATTGTATCCTTATCTGCAAATATATGACACTAGAAATGAGAGTAGAACCAGAAGATGGTAGCTAAAACACAGAGAAAGCAAAGTCTCCAGAGAAGCCCAAATTCTGTGAATATGTAGCAGATCATTTAATTAAGTCTAAATAAGAAATTTGTTCATTATGAAACCAAGTGGTAATGAAAAAGATTGAGTGCAAAAGGTAGTTACTTTTTTGAGCAGTCTATATTTAAATAAGGCAAAGTAGGTTAGTTAATAGACATAGCTTAAGAAAGTTGAGCAATTTTGAAATGGTAAAACTGCCCCTTGCAGTTCTTGGGAGGGAAAGATTTAAAGCATTTATAGCATAGGTAAATCTGCTAAGCTGGTTTGTAGGGCTTATGGATCCTTATTTTAAACATTTTCTGTATTTTAAACATAATTATCTTATTTTAAACATAATTATAATCAGAGATCCCCCCCCCCCAAAAAAAAAAAAAGAAAGAAAAGAAAAGAAAAGAAAGAAGAAGAATTAAGGAAAAAAAAAAGAATGCTAGAAGATCCCAACTAAAATTTGTAGGAGGAGGGGAAAGGCTAGAGGAAAGTAATAATAAATTGCTAGACTGCTATATAAGAATCAAAATAGATTAGGCTTGGAAGGGAAATAAGTGCCAAGTTGGACTGCAAATGTCAAACCCATAGCAATATGCTAGGCAAAGCAGAAGCTTAGATAGAAGACTACAGAATGCAAATGGAGCATATTTTCAAGAAGCAGCATGAAGAACTGCAGCCAGAACAGCGTCCTGTGTTTGTACAGAGCTGCTAGGTTCACAGAAAACAAAAGCATTTTGCAAGTGTAAACACATACTGTATTTGCCTAAGACCAAACTATCCATATCCAAAGAAATACGAATCCAGTGAAGGAGACAGTAGCTACATACTATGGAGAATTATTTGTAGAACTGTCCAAAGATCAGCTARGAGTATTAACTTGAACATGATATAAGCCTCATTACTTACAGGTTGGGTACAGATACAGAACTTGATGTAGTAACTGAAGATTCCATAAAAGGTTATTAAGAAAACATATATATTGAATGTAAATAAATTAAAATCACCCTATGGACAAATTTTTTATACTTTAGAGGCATCAAAACTGTTTATAAAAAAAATTAAAAAGTCTTGAAAAAGATAATTTTGCACTGTTTCATGAAATGGAGTAGTTGCAGAAAAAAGAGGAAGCTGGGCACTAGATTTTATAGGCATCAATAAGCCCTTGCTGCACAGTTTCAGAAACTGGCTGCATCCCAAAGAGCAGAAACCCAGAGGAATAGAAGGTGTAAATATAGCAAAGGAAAAGCTAATTTTGTGGCTAAAAGAGAAATCTATTTTGATATTATTAACCGTTTTTATCTTATTTGCCACAACAAAGAAGAGATGAAACAATGACTAGAGGAGACTGATTTATACGCGATATATGCAGATATTGTAGTGCTAAACCCAAACTTAGTGTTAAACATGTTGGAATCATTGGATATTGGTTCTGGAATGCAACTAATGAAATTAAAATATATTATTAGAGAATTAAGATATTAAATGTGTATTCATAGGTATCAATATTAGCTAGTTTTGCATACAAGCCACAGTATTAGCATATAATAAGCTGTGATTTGGGGCTGATTATTATTTTAAATATTTTATGTGAAGTTATTTATTTCAGACACTCTATTTAGAGTTCATGATATCTGCTACCTAGTAGTATTGTGGAAAATGGTGATACAGCTACTTACAAAAGACTTTACAAATCAGACAAGGCAGATTCCTATATGATTTTACTGAACAATAAGGCAGCACAACTTAAAGTAGGACCTTCATCAGTTGAATTTTGGATAAGTGAAAAGCTCTGACTAAATRGGCACTGATTTTTAGAAATAGGACTATTTTAGAATATTTGCTGTAAAAAATAAAGCTCATGTTATTATAGGACATAACTTAAACCTATTATACCTGCAAATGGTAGAAGAATGTGTAAGGGAGGAGAAGCCTCATAAAGTTTCTGCCCCTTCTATCAAAGGGGTAATAAAAGCTGGCCTATAAAAGGAGTAGAGTTATCTACTGCTTCTTGTACAAAAAAAGAAAGAGGAAAAAGAGTTGAATTCTGAGCCTCTCAGTTCTTAGAACTGGTGAAGGAAGAGTCAGTGAATGATACGACATTATTTAAAAGGACTAAGTGTGACTAAGGACAAATCCTAGAAAAATCTTCTGACCTACACCACGAAGGAGACCAGCTCCAAAGGTTTCTTTGGAGTTCCTGAGTTTTTCATACTTTTTATTTCTTTTCCTTTTGAAGAAGAATAACTAGTTCTTTAAAAAGATTTGGCTTAAATGGCGTTTCTCTGACCACTAGTTATTTGAATTGGTGTTTAGGGCCTGACTGATGGATCTGCAGATGCCTTTTCCTTCTTCTGTCCTCATGTGTTTGGTAAGTCAAATTTTCTTTTTAGTAAGGACATAATTTGTTTTATAAACTCCAAATTGGTATTTGAAATAACTATCACCTATCAACACCAATTATTATCAAGAATGAGAGACTTAAAGACCACTAATTGACTGGAAGATATGTACCTACCTACCTTATCTATCAGAATAGGCCTAGATGATACCTTTCATTAGGGTTGTAAGATGTGGCAGTAATCTTAGGGGAAAAATGAAAAAGGCAATAGAGAGAAGAAATGTGGAGGAAAAAAAAACTTATAAATTGTGCAAAGATCTTTCCCAGAGGCAGTATCACAAAATCATTTGCCAAGTAAAAATAAAATTTGCTGAAATTACTTGTAATCAAAAAAAAGGAGATTGTTTTCAAGACTTAAAAAAAAAGGCAAATTATGGGACTGAGCTATATGAAGTCTTTCCTTATGATAGGACTTGCCTTTTTTTTTCTTTTTTTTTTTTTTTACTAATGGCAGTAAGAATGAACGAAAGACATGAGAATGAATCAGCACTGCTCAGAAGGTTATTATCTCATTCTATTCCCACCAGATACAACAAGCCCAAATAATTTTTTAAAAGGGCARTATTGACAGGATTTGAAACAAATGGAGTAACAGAGTTCCATGAAACTGAGTGCTTTGCGGTCATTGTTTTTSTAGTCATAAGAAAGACCAGTTAGCAGTAAAATGTGCTTTCATTTATGATTTTTTTTAAAAAGGAGTTCAATAGTTGAGAGAGAAATTGAAGATACAACACTGTCAAGAAATGTAGAATGTGAGGTGATTTTCTGTTTATGCATTTTTGCACAAATCCATAGAAAAGGTATAACAAAACTGAGAGAACATCAGAATCCAAAGCACTATCATTTTAGTCAAACAAATATATTACATTCATTCTTGTCATGAAAATGCATTTTTAAATGAAGGAAAAAATCTGAAAATTTGCTAAAATTGTAAAAAYATATCTTTTAAAAATGCTTTCAAAATTCTTGCAGAGGTGATTTTTTCACATATTGAAGTTCAAGTTGTTTTTGTTATAGACACACATGCATATGTATATATATGTTGCCATTTATACATGGAAAAATATGTTTGCTAAAATCTAGGATAGAAAATTTTGAAGAAAATTCTTGTGGGACAGGATAACTTATGCCCTATCTGTTGGATCAAAAGAATTGGCTTGAAAAAATTTGTTTACTACTTAAAAGACAAAAAGAGGGGGAGATTTCTGAACCTTAAAATGTATTTTTGACTTTGCATAATTAATATTCTGGGAAAGAAGACTAATTTCTCATCTCATGCTGTTGCAAAGAAAGTTAAAAATGCTCTACCAATTCTCTCTTTTTCTACTACTTCTATTACAAGTTACTGTCAGTAGCACAAAAATTATTCTAAAATCCTGTCACTCATGCTATTTAGTATTATGTAGTTTGTGAATACCTTCAGGAAGAGTAGTTTCTCATGGGCAGTTGTGGAACTGAAAGACTACTTTCTGCTGCTCTAGTCCAGGCTTCTGTTGAGCTGAGAAGACAATGTCTCTTTTGTTATTGGAAGACTAGTGGAAGGAGACTTGTTCCTCTGAAGACCTGTATTTTGTGTCCTTCGTTACAAAATGTAAGCGAATGTTCATGGTAGAAGTTTTGKTGAAACCACATGCGAAGCAAAGCTGTAGAGATAGTGGAACATCTAAAAGAATTTTGCATTTTAGCCAAAACTACTTAGTAACAACAACAACAACAAAAAACAGAAGTAGAATTGACTATAGATATGGTAAAATGTTAATTTTATGAAATAAGGACATTTTGCAGAAAGAATCGTAGAAAAATTTGTTTTGGAGGGAACCTCTGGAAACCATTAACTCTAACCTCTTTCTCAGAGCAGACCCACTTCAAAGTTAGATCAGGTTGCTCAGGCTTTGTCTGCTGAGGTTTTGAATATCTCCAGGGATGGGCATTCCACAGCTGTCCTGGGCATCCAGTGTTTAACCCCTATAGGGAAGATTTTTTTCCTAATGTTCAGTTTGAATTTCTCTTGCTGTAACTGGTGACTGTTGCCTTGTATTGTTCCACGGTGAACCTCTGACAAGCATCAAACCCCATCTTTTCTGCAACTCTGCTTTTCAGATCACTTTACTTTGAGTCTAGAAGTTTGAATTTACTATTCCATTGGAAATACAGAATGAAGCACTTTGATCTTGTTTAAATGAAGTTCTTCAATTAAAATCACTGCAATTTCCAGCATGGACTTCTTAAAATCAGTTCACAAGATGCCTAAAAAAAAGTGACTTCTCCTAAAAGTGATGTTGTATAGTGTATAAGAATATTCAGACATGTACTGATAAGGAATAGAATCATGGCTCTGAGGGATATTCAGTCTCTACTGTATGAATATTGCAAATGTTACAGGTATCTTTATTGTGATTTGTATTTCTTGCAGTATGGATCAGATAAAAGATRTTTCTTCCATAGCATGGTCTGAGATAGGCAACTGCTGCAAATACCTACTGTTTTTTTTTTGTGCAAACAGACATCTATAACAGAACCTATTAGTGTCAGCCCCAGAAGTAGAATGGGGTGGGTGTGTTTTCTGCGCTGGCTTTGCACACCTGTACTGTTACTCCTAGGATACCTGTTGTGTGGCTTCAGGTGAGTTAACAAATCCCGTTTGCACCTGCAAAAGGCACTATCTGGGTCATTCTGCAAATGACCCTGCGTAAGATCCAATGATATTGCTGAAAGCACAAGTTGTGGCAGCTACAGCATTTTCCTTTAGTYAGCCTGAAGGTGGGACAGCACAATTCTGGGTATTTTTTGTTAGGTTTTCCCAGATTATTTTTCAGTTCTGTCCATGATCAAGGGCTTGTTTTCATGCAATGTGGATGGAGAACAAGTTTGGACTTTGCATGGGTAGAAGCTTCTATTTGGAAAACAGTGTAGATTTACCATTGAACTACTTATATCATCAAACAGAAATTTGGTAGATGTATAACTTGCAGACAAACAGGTAAGCTGTTTGTTATTCTACAGTGGGTGCTTCTACTCTAAATAAATAATATTCTACTTTCTGAAAGATGAATTGTCTTGCTGCTCCATGGAAGAATGAGATTGCACTTTGGGTTCGTCTCACCTAACTACAAATCAGCTAACCAGCTACAAATCAAAAGATTAATAGCTAAGCTATAGACTGCCCTTCATAATTAATGGAGAAATAGATCCTTTTATTCCATCTTAGGATCAGGAACTGCAGTCCATCACTTTCKGCTGATCTCTGCCTCTACAACTGGTAGTAGTGAGTGCCTATATAGTTAACTTAAGCTGTGTACTTCATTTTCAGATGACTGAAGTTAGGTGATCTGAAACCTGCCATGAGCTAATGTCTACTCCTTGAAAAACCTTACAGTGAAATGGGGAAAATGGCCACGTTGAAACTTCTTGGTCAGACATGAATTTGGTTCCTATCTGGAATGCCATCAAGAGGTTCAAGTAGAAGTCAAAAAAAAAAAAGGCTGAGGTGGGAACTRGAACTCCAGTGTTTTCCCCAGAACAGAAATTCTGGACTTCCCACTAACTCCATTCAGCAGTTCATTAAAAATAGACAAAATGCAGCCTCTTGCCCATACAATAACGTCCGTATATTAAGTATGACTGTGTGAGTTCCCAACTCTTCATCTATATTTCAGCTCTCTGCAAGAGTAAACTTGTTTAAAAGCAGGTTATGCAGTTTGCCATACCTCAGCTTCCCAAATGCAAAATAATCTACATACATGTCACTGTCAGAGCTTCACACTCCTCGTATCTTCTGAATAATTATTTTTTTCCATATAGTTGCTGGAAATAACTAGAACAATCAGAGAGAGGGCTTGCTCTCTGTTTCTCTTCCTGGATATTTCACATCTCAAGCCCTTGAAGCATCATTTAAACCATACACCAACTGCTTTTGAGTAAGCTCCTGGGTTTAAAAGTAAATTACAGTAAATCACAAATAATTGGTATTCAGCACTCAAATAGCAATTTCACACTATGGCTTATCCCTGTGACACGTCTYCCTAAGGGTCTTGAGTACCTCAGAATATTTATCCCATCAAGTTCATGCAAACTATTCAAAATTACTCCATTTGTAGCTATTATTAAGTGTTGTGACATGCTATGATTTTTCTCTGCAATTTTTTCTTTTAATATTTCCCATAGGAACTAAACAGTCAGGAGTCCCTTCATGTTTAAGAAAGGGTAGATTTTAATAAACTGCCCAGAGAATGGCTGTTTGTGCTCAAGGGGAGYTGATAGGTTTCAACAGCAACCCCACAATGGCCGGAACAATGAGGCGTTTGAGTCTAAATGGATTTTACAGTATTGTATGTGAATGTGATTTTAAAACTTATATAAAAACTTTGCCATATTGTTTTCATGCATATTTCATGCATATTTTACTATTACATCTTTTGTTTCGTTACACTGTTTCTGACAATGCTGAAATACTTGCCGAAGCCGCAGGTACTGTTGATTACTACTGCCACAGTAATAAAAAAACATGGAGTAATGAAGATACCTACAGTTCTTGATTTTAGTTACAGAGCCTTCCTAAACACTACCATGGTAAATGAGGGAGTATCATAATTCCCCTTTTTTATTTTTTTGTTAAGAAATTGCTTCATCCAAATATAAAATAGATAGCTATTCAGCATGTATGTGTTTTCTGGGAAGGTAAATRCAAGGAGCTTCTCCCCCTCCTTCAACCAGTGTATGTGATTCCTGCAAACCCCATTTCATCCTAACCTGAAACATACCTTGTTTTGGAAGTATTTGTTGGTTGGTTAGTTGGTTGGTTTGATTTTTTTTGTTGTTTTTGTTTTTTAGGGGTAACATCACCATTCTTCCAGATTAATTTGGAAAGCAAAGTCTGAATACTTTCAGAGTACTGAGATTTTCAGAGGGTAGCATTTCTTTCATGGTTTTCTTTTTCCTGAGGCATTGCCTAGCACATGGATACACGCGTAAACCATCTTCTGAACAGCTAACGGACAATTGCTAGTACAACTTCTGTGTCATTAACTTCCATTTTCTGATCAATTTATATTACCCTTGAATTTGCTTATCTAAAAAATTTATTTTACATGCTCTTTTTTCTTTTCTCTTACCTACATTAGCCAATAATAAATGGCWTCTTTGTTCAGCGTAGCTCTCTGTGATGTGTTTTGCAGCTCTTATTTTTTCTATAAATTATGGGAGAATAGTTCTTTACAAAGTAGGTAGTCCTTTACAAAGCTAACAGTGATGCAGTTTGTCAGCTTTGTCTGCAGGATTATTTCGCATGGGCTAAGCATCACAATGTTAAAGAGGATGATTTAAAAAAAAAAAAAGTCATTGTCCTGGTATTTCTCTTGCCTGTATTTCATCCCCTTCTAAGTTGTCATTACTCTTAGTAAACAAAGGATGGTTCACGGTGGTAAATGCTATCTGTGAATGGTCTTGCATTCTGACAGCTCTGAAGATGAAAGTTCCCTACTGGCACTTACTGTAGCTGTGCTTGATCAAGTTCTGCGACTGTTTTCCTTTACCACTCAGTGGGAATGTGACTGTGTAACTTGTCTCCAGTCTGTATCACCAGGGAGTTCTGGCTTCTTTCCAGCATCTTCAACATTTGTATAATGTTCCACGGCAGGAGTTCTTCTTTTATCTACAGCTCAGGCACTTTCTTCTTGCTACCCTACAAGATTATCTCCTACCACTGGCGACAGACCTCGAATCTCTTTTCCTCAGATTAAAGTCTGTAAAAGGATTTGTTTTGAAATGTTGCTGCCTGTTTCATTGTAATAACTCTCATGTCCTTTAGAAGTAGGAGAAATCAGTTGGGAACCAGATTGCAAAATGTGTGTTGGTAAAGATGGTGGCAATCTCTGTTGGGAATACAGTTTTTTATATTTTATTCATATTTTGATTGCTAAAACAATTGCTAATGCTATAGACAAAACAGGTTTACAAAGAATGTAAACTGTGTCCAGTGACCTGGGAATATCCTGCGTTTTCGTTTTTTTCATGGATTTTTTCAAACCTACACGTGGATAGGGTGTCAGTAGACAAAACTGGACATTGATACGTTGGTCTTGCCTTCCAAGGGTTCATTCCAGATATCTTTATGCTTCGCATTTTAGCCTAGTCAGCTTGCATATAGTGTGGTGCGAACAAGGGTTTGGTTCCATAGAAAATGAGAAATTTAAAATTCAGTAACTAGATTAATTTGTTAAATCTTGTAGTACTTGCTTAGGAGAGATGTACTGTTTTGCATACTGTGAGCTAAGAATTTTATTTTCTGAGTTGACACTAAATAGCAGCAGAAGTTGGCTGGTTATTTTGTTTTTAAAATTTAAATGTTATTTCTTAAGTTCAGATCAAATTTTTACATATTTAAATTTATGTTCTAAGTCATCTTAATTATTCAGGTGCTGAAAAGGAAAAGTTTTAGGTTTTTTAGATTTTAGGAAGATTTCCATGTTGACATAACTAATTCAGCTTTGAATTATCGTTAAAAATTGGGAATAGTATAGAATAATAAAATTGTAATTATGAAAAACTAAAAAAAATTCAAACAACTGTCAGCCTTATGTAAGGAGAAGGATTGGGCATTCAGAGCATAAAAATTATAGTCCAGTTTTAATATCTATTATTCATTTTTTCCCTGTAAGAGTGTTATTCTTTCAAGAAGCCATTGAGAGTAGTTTCATCAAAGGAATTTTGCACGGCTGCTCTGTGGGTAAATAAATAGACAGGAAAAACTACTATCTTTACACTTACCTCTGTGGGTATATTTCAGTTTTTCTGTCAGTGGGACTTCTCTTATGCTTAGGGACCTAACTGAATCAGAATCCTAGTTTATTTGTTGATGATTTGAAATCAAACAAAAATATTTCTGTATGTTATTTCTGCTATTTCTATGCAAAAATAGTATTTTAAYCATTATATTTATAATTCATTCATTCAAATAAATGTGAGTTTCCATACATACATACAAGGTATTTCACATTCTGCTGAACCTGCTTTCCAGTGAACTGGCTAAAAGCCTGAAGAATAGGCTTGATTTTGACACAAGTAACTGAAAGCATGATTATATGTCTGTTTTATCCAGTGATAAAATGAATCATATTTTACAATGTTGCAAAAAATGACTTCCAGGTGAGACAAGTTTCATGCAGCTGCTGACTCAGTCTGGTGGAAGCCTTTGTGCAAGAGGACATGGAAAACTTCCTAGTTAAGCACTACAAACTCCTCAGTTGAATCTGCATTACAARGGGTATAACTGGGCAAAGACAGAGAATCACTCTTGTATGTGGTGTAAGTTCAGCCACTGGTGAAGAACTCTATCCCTGCATTCAACTACTGGCCAAGAGGTGGTGCAACACAGAGCTCGCTGATCAGAATTACCAAGGTTTACTTTACAGTAATATCACATTTTCTTATTCCCTTAGAGACCTGTAAGAGTTCATTATCTCTTCTTGACTCATAATTCACAAAAGGTTTTCGTAAGAACAGGCCTACAAGAAAGCTTTTAGTTCCTTCTTGAGTTTGGTTACATTATAGTTGGAGATCCATGATGAGATCTTGCTTTGAACTCTTGCAGTAAWTAGACCTGAAAAAAATCTCATTATAATTAGGTTTTCCCTTACCCATAACATTAGCTGCAGGATTAGGGATCAATCTGGCAATTTATTGAATACTTATGCAAGTTGCTGAGCATTCTGAGCCCCCATAGATGTCAGCTGGATTTGAATACTGATGGCTGAATTAAGTGTCGCAAGAATATTCAGAGTAGGGTTTTATAAATCAGTCCTTTCTTTTTTTACTGATACTGGTTCTTTCCTTTAACCTGTTCTTTCCTTTAACCTGAAATTGCCACTGAATTCCAAACATATGGATAAATTTAGATCTTGCATTATTTTAATGAAGAGAACCTATTTTAGACAAGCCCCATAAACCATCCATACAACTCCTTTCAGATAGAAGAACAAAGGAATTGGATAATCTCTTYCTTAATTTTGGAGTAAAAAAACCCCCTCTCTCCTAAAATTGAGTCTTGTGTCTTGAACCTCAGGCGGAAAATTTATTTTTATTTAGTGTCAATTAGAAAGGAAATAAATGTTACCTGGTAAATTCCAAAATATACTTGAAAATTAATTATATGAGGTTATATACACGTTTATTTGGTTTAAAGAGAAACAACAATTGAGCAATATTATAGTGATTTTTTTTTTGAAAAAAGTTTTGATTTTAAATTTTAAATCAGTTTAGCCAAGGCATGCTAATTATATTTGCAAGAMATTTGTAAAGTTTAAAGCAGAATTTGATAGCAACTGTAGGAAAACACATAATGCAGTGTTTGACATGTTTACTTTTAAGGGGTGACTGCAGCTAGAATGTATTTGGGATTGTTTGGTTGTTCAGCCCAAAAAGGATGGACAGGAAAGAAGCAAAAGGAGGAAATACTTGATAGTCTGTTCAATAGATTTATTTTAAATTTTAAAATACGAGTCTTCTGGAGTATTTTATGAGCTCCAGTGATAAGTAATCTCTGACAGTGGTGAATAAGTATTAACTATAGAGGCTGAACAACAACAGAGAAAAGAAATCTCCTCAAACTTTAATTTGATTACAGAATTTTAATAACGGGCTCCTAAGAGCCCTAGAGAGCCATCCCTCCCTTCATCCCCTCCCCACCCATCACTGATTGACAACACTTTCATACATCTTGTTCATGAATTATGGGCTGAAAATATATTGGTCTGTGACTCTTCAGTGGATGTAAATTAGCACAGTGCCATGGAGGTTCACTGAGCTACACGGTGCTCCAAATCGTTTAGGATCTGGCCTTTTGTCTGCTTGCGTGCTTTGTAACTAGACTTAGGTGATTAATGCCAAAAACCCACAAACAACCCTCTAAACAAACCAAAAGAAACACACAAAAATCACCCCTTAAATCCAAAACTTTGTGTGCATTTGTACCACGCATTTATGTGCGTTTTAAAATAAATTCTGTTTCTCTTTGTATTTTCTATCAGTATATGATTTGAGACTTACTAGGAAAAATATTGAGAAACTAAGTTATCAGTCATACACATGAATAGTTACAGAAACTAGATTTTGAACTTGCCCTCGCAGATGTTTATCTGGGAAGTGCTTGCTTAGGTACTGAAAAGCAGAAGTTAGTCCATGACCAGTTAGAGCTGAACAGCAAAGCTTGATCAATATTAATATGTGATTAATTCACAGAACAAATAATTAAAAATGCAAATCATKAACATATTTGAGGAAATTTTGTTGAACTTGTAACCATTTTCCTGATTAAAAAGAGTTGTTACATGAGCTGATTAAATTCTTTATTCTAACTTTTACAATAATTGGTAAAATGTAATTCACATCAGTGCTGATTTAGTGTCTATAAAAGATAGAACTTGTGGAAAGGCATGTTAAAGATATTGATTGAGTTCAGTGGGCATGGGATTTTGTCTACGATCAGTTTTCAAGAGACGAGTGTTACCTGAAGTGCAATGAGAAATATGATTATGCTGAAGTATATGGACAAACACTACTATTTTATAAATATCAGTCTTACTAACACATGGAGTGGAATACACTATTTTATTCAGGAAGTTTTCAAAGAAAACAGGAGTAGTGGTTTTCTAAATCAGTGCTAAGGCCCCAATAGTAGAAGTCCTCAACACCTGTGTTTACCAATCCTGACTTGCACAGCAGTATAAAAGTTAATTCTATAGATTGGAAATTTTTCAATTGACTATGCAGTTTGCAAATAATAATCACTTATAGCTCTTTTGACTTGCAGCTTGAAATTTGACCTTTACTTTTCTCAGTGATTGAAGACCCCTAAGTCATTAATTAAAATAAAAAGGCTTCTTCTGTGAGTTAAAGAAAACTTCATCAAATCCATCTAATTGAATTCATCAGATGATAATTTTTGAGCATACTGGGTGTTTTAGCAGCTAATTGAAAAACATCTGTGGACACAGACTTGGCAAAAAGATTGTTGTTTCCTTCTGTGCAATGATTTGAAGGTTGACAGAATACTCGTGACACTTGAAGGTTACCCTTATATTAATTGTTTTTGCAACAGGTTCCTCTGACATACAGTAAGTTAATATTATTACTGTCAGTGCATGTATCGATTTATAAGTACACTTATAATAATCTTATTAGCTTTTGCACAAGATAATCAACATTGCATCAGGTAATTCATGAATTTTATGAGATTGTTGGATTTCTAACTGTCATGGGAGCTGCAGACTGCATGTACTTGGTAATGCATGCATCACCACATAATGACTAATGAGGCAAAGTAAAGAAATCGAAATTTTTTTCATTCCCTCAACATGCAGCTGGCGTGTGATGCCAGATGTAAAATCATTGATGTACTTGCCAAGTTCCCAGGATCATGTCATGATTTATTCAAACATAGGCAATCAGGATTAGGTCAATCTTTTGAAAATGGTCAGATTCAAGGAGACTGGTTAATAGATAAGTAGGAGCATTGCTTGTAAATAAAACATTGAATATATATTAAAAATGAGATTATTATTTACAACTTGCCTTTTTTAGGTCACAGTTGTTCTCCTCTGAAGAAACAGCTAATGACTACAGTTCTTAATCCCCAAACTCTGTCAGAATCACTATGTTACGAGACATGCAAATTCATAAGAACTATAATTGAAAGAACTGTGGCATTCTGAGAAAATAATACAAACACCTCTTGCAGTGTGCAGTACATTTTGTATAAAACTATTGTCTGAATATTTGAGAGTCTTTCCCTGTGTTCTGCATATAATGCAATGAAACTGCCTGATAAATAATATCTGAGGGAGAGAATGAGGTCAGCATATCTGACTATAAAGGTCTCAGTGGGTAATTAAAGTGAGTCTGGTCATGATATGACTTTCTGGTGTGCTGATATGCAGAAAGAACCACTTAGAATGATTGCATCTGATTATAAAGTTCAGGTTTGTTTTAGTGCATTAAACTTGTCAGGAGATGTATACATTTTCTGTCAAGTGCATTTTTAAAGATATGTTCCTTACAACAATRCTTTCTTTGTGGTTGTTGCTTCTGGAGATTCAATACATACATAATGACATTTTTGTGTCTTAGAGTCATACATGTTTTTAAACCAAACATACAGGTATTTGGGTTGCTGAAGTAAGAGTGGAAAARTTTCCTACGTTTTACATTCTTAATTTTCTTAGGTGAGAGAATGTTTTGACAAATTGTGTGGCAGATCACTGATTGGAAAAGGCGTCTAAGTTGCCACCAGCAATTAGAGCAAACTTAGGATTTTTCTGGAAACTCTTTTCTTTTCCTCCTGCTTTTCTAGAGCAAGAACCCATTGGGTTGCCTCAAAGGTTTTTTTTGTTGAATTTAATTTAACAAAGAAGTGTTAAAGCTGAGGTTAACCACTTTTGGAGCAGTAAACATTACCAGTAACAGTGCTGATCCAAAATACCAGAGAACTGCATTTGAGGCTCATGCTATAAACATGATAGTAAATAAAATTTCATTGTAATATCAGTAAAAGTAAAACTTCAGAGTCTATGGTAGTTTTGGGTGGAATGAAGCTGCTTTCTGAATTTGAGCTGCTCACTGTGTTTGAGGAGACCTCTCAGCAGGCCACAACCACTGCTATTAATTCTTCTTTCTGAGACAAGACACTCTCAAATGAAATTTGTTCATTAGCTTTCTCATATATTTAAATAGTTTTTTTGTCATTTTGTTAATTTCATATATCTGAATCCATTTACAGTGTCACAGCTGAATTCCCAAATGTAGGAGATTTTCTCTATTTCCAGATCAGCTCCTGTAATTAAATTACATATATGGAGAATATAACTGATATTGAGATTCTTTTATGAAAGCTATAATACAAATTTACAAGGAGTTATCATCTTGAAGTGTTAGTAAAATAGACTGAAAAAGGTGAGAAACAGGAGATGCCACTATTACTGTTTTTAGCCCATTTTCTTTAAGGAACAAAGCCTATGCTTTGGCTCTCTTTTTCTCCCATAATAACCTTTGAATTTGTTGGCCATTTTCAAATAGATTTAAAAGAGCAATAGAGGCTTCAGAGATAGTTAAGTGTCTACAGATTCAGTGAAAATAGGCAGCTTTGTAGGGAGAAAGAAGTTTCATTGTTCTTCCCCACTGCTACATAGACTTAACATTTACTAGACATCAGAGAAGCTCAGTCTGAAGCCACAAATACACCAGGAAGCACGTTTTCCCAGCTCTGTTGCTTACTACTTGTTTCAAACAAGTCTCAGGGGCAGCTGTGACTTGTTTAGAAATCCTCACTTCCAGTGGAACCTTTTCTCAATAGTGTTGTTCAGGTAAATTTTTCTGTGCTTGCTAAATAATTTTTGCCTCTTTTCTTTAACTTCAGCATCATCAGTGTAAAAGTCCTGCTAAAATCTCATTCTTGAGGAGATGAAAAAGCAGAAATTCTTAAAATTTCAGAAAAACTTTTGTTTAAATAATTTTTTAGAAATAGGAATAGGTGTATCAGTTGTTCTATACCATAGTTAAGTGAATAAGGCTGAAAAATATCTTGGACAATTATGGGAAGGAGGAAGATTTGTTTCCTACCCTATTGCGTGATGTGAGTTTTCCTTTTTAGACAGATTTTGTTATATTTGGGAAGAGAAACAGATACGTCATTATAGAAGAATGCCGGCAAGATAGATGTGTCAACATTTGATTGTATTAAGGGCTGGCTGTCCATCTCAACTAGGTCTATATCGGACCTGTTATTTTTATTTCACAGATCTGTTTTAGTTTTGACAGGCTTTGGTCAATGCTCACCATTTATAAGCATGGCATTATTTACAGCTGAACTAGGCTATCCATCTTTAACATGTGGATTTTATTCTTCATTTTTTGTTCTCGAAATTCCTTTTTCTTTCTTTTCCTTTGTTTTATTTTTTATAAGCCAAATAGAAACATCACCTGGTTTAGCTGGCCAATCATGCAGCAGAAACAACTAAGAGCAAAAAATGTAAAATGGTGTTTGTAAACATCCTATAGGTGTGTGTTTAAGCCCTCATTACTAATTAATGAGGAATATACTGTCAAGAATGATTGAGTTTTGAGTGTATTGCAACTAAAGACATAGTAATTACTTGCAATAATCCCTTAACCAATTTTCTCTGTGGACTTGGGGTCCTTTCATGAACTCGCTGTATAGTTTGTGCTTCTTTCAAAAATCAAGAATCATGCTCATTCATCTGTAATAAAAAAGTCTGTTACATTAATGAGGGATTTTCCTTGATTAGGCTTGTATGGAGCATTTTACAGTATGAAATATATTTGTGTATAGCTGGTGTAAACTAGAGAAGCACTTCGTGTGAACTCTTGTTACTGTTAAAAAAATGTTTAATTAACTTTTTCAGTTAATGSCAGTGTTCTTATTATATTCTTCGGCTCCCCCTGGTGCCTAGTGAAAATTCTGTTTTCCTTTGCTAGAGAGATTGTGTGTGAAGAATGATGAATAAAGTAGATGAACTATAAGGTTTTCTCCTGCTTGGCTGTAGACAAGCAGGCCCCARTTCTTAACCTTTTGTATAAGTAGTACAGTCTGCAATGGGCTGGAGTTGTTTTCTGGTTGTTTTGTTTTTGTTTTTCTTTAACTATTTGACCTGTCCCTCATCTAAAAGCTGTTTCCTCCATGCTTTTGGGACTGTTCCTCTGTCAGCTGAAGGCTGTTCAATAACAAAATGCAGATTAGTAAAGTGCTAAATCAGTAAGAATTAGAAAAGCTATCTATCTTTCAAAAGACCTCATCCAAAGTAAATGGAAAGACTGCCAGTGATTTAAGCTTTGCAGTGAACATTCCCTTCTCTCCTTTCACAAAGCACAACACATTCTCTGCCAACCTTGTATTTGGGCTTATTCATGTGTTTGTGGGTAATAGCTTTCATTTTTTTTTTTAGTGGAAAAATAGGTATTTTTCTGGCTACATAKAGCACCTAACTTCAATGTGGAAGCTTGAATTTATTTAGAAAGATTATAARTTGATCTGAAGTTCTGCTGCTTTGTGGTACTGTCTCTTGCCCTAGTGTAGATAGCAATTCAAGCRTTCCTTTGCCTTTGCTAGCCTATATGATGGTTTTGCTATCTGTGTTGCTAAATAGTGAAGGTTTTGATTCCTTTCAACAAAACAGAAGTCCTAGGARTTTGTGTTAGAGTTGCAGAGTGTTGTAATTTTCACTGGATAAAGTCCTAAGGGATCAGTTTTGATTTCTTAAAAGAATATTGTCAAATGCCTCAGGCCTGAAATTTAACATATATTTTAGTCTGTACACTTTATCCACTTATTCTAGCATTCTGTAATGTAATTTTTGTTTGTTTTTAAAGCAAGCCTTGCAGGGTTGAATAATTCAAAACAAATGAGGAAAGATAACTTGATGAATTCTTACACTGACAGTGAACATGACAGTGAGTAATTCAAGCTGCTATTTCAAGATCAGCCTCATAGTGTCCATAAGTCATTATTATTTAGTAKCTTTATGAATTGCTTATTCATTAGTGTTCCTGTTGTATATCAGTGTTAAAAGCTAAAAATTTATCGCAAACATAGCTGATAGAATACATTCATTGAAATTGATAAAATTCATTGAAATCTTTTCAGAATTGATTAACTGAAGAAGGGGTTCCAATTTAACTTCAGATGAATCTTGGATGGCCACTTTAGTTCCCCTASAGTAACAGCCCGTGCTTTCACTTGCCTTTGTATCTTTTCTCTGGATAAAGACATGCAGTCTCTAATGCAGTCAATCTGACATGTTTYGTAAAGCACAAATAACACTGAAATAGAGGAAACAGCTTAACTTACTTTGTATTCTACCCCAATGCCACATGCTGTAAAGCATCACCTGTGATCATAAATCATGTTCAGTTTTGTATATACATGTACTTGCAGAAAATGGTGTTTGTTTATAGCTTAAAAACTGACTTTGGAAGAGGTGATATAACACTTGCCTTGCTAATCACTTSTAAAGAGAACCTACACATAAGCACATTCAGCTTTTAAATGTGAGCATTTCAAAACACAGGAATTTACATTTACCTTTATTTTTAATATAAAAGAAAAATTTTAAATCTATGTACTAGGCACTTCTAGAATAATCTCAGTACAAGAACAGAAAACTGAATTTTTTATCTATCTATCTAGGTTTTCTATTAGATAGACACATTTACCACAAGGTTTCTGTTTTCTGTACTCAATTCATTGGGAAATGGAGACCAGTGTTTTCACATGTCTCCTGCTAAAAAGAACATCTTATTAGTTTTCCTGTGGGGTGTAATTCATATAGGCATAGAGTGCACAAAACAGTTGTTGTCTAACACTGTTGATTGTATCTGTAGGTACACATAAAATTTGCAAGTATTGAGAAGCAGAAGCAAGCTTGATAATTGTTCATAATGACTGAAAATATTTTTAAAACAGCAGAACATTTTCACATATTCAGTGAAGTTGWTAAGAGCCTCAAACAATTATATTAATTATATGTCAACCTCATAGGTTTCTGAACATTTATGCCTTTTGGTAATATGCCTATTATAAACTTTCAGCATTATTTCATAGACAGGGAGCATACACACTTGCTGCAGAAATTCCTCATTGGAGGAATATACTCTGAGGAGATTCTTTTTATAGCTTCAGATAGCATCAACCAGGGAATCGAGGAAGAAAAAATTTGGGGATAGACTTTTACATCTGATTTCTATGAGATGTGTGCATGACTACAAGGCAAATGTATTCTACATTCTTCCAACTGAGATAGATAGAAAAAAATGAGCAACAGCCTTTCTGGGTTTTGCCTATTTAAATGCTAAGAAAGAGACTCAAACCCCCAATAGCATCCAGAAAAGGGTAGGTGATTTGCATAGTTCAAAGGATAATGCCATGATCTTACCTAGAAGATCTGGTGATGACATTTTCATAAGAACTCTTAATATTCAAAGCAATTCACTTTTACATCTATCATTTTTTTAAGAAAAAGTGTCTCTTTTTGATGTATCTTTGAGCTCAGTATGCAGAAATAGCTATTATAAATATGTATCTGAATTTATTCAGCAGATTTGTTTGCAAAGAGTTTGTGCAATTTCCAGCCCAGTTTTTACTCTGAAGAGGTTTGGGACAAATTCAGAGAGTGATTCAACCCTAAAGTTCCTTACTTTCCTGAAACATCTAGACATTTTTGGSTTTAGTCCCTGGGCTGAGTTTGTGATCTTGGATATCTGATCACCTGTTACACAATTACAAGCTTATTGTGTATAGCAAATATTCAGACTCATCCCTTCTGCCCACAGTTTATATCAGTAATTTAAAAGATAGTCAAAGAACCTCTTAATTAGATGATGCTTTTTAATTTCATAGAYGATTGGCATTAAGGAACCAAATACTTAGTCACTCAAGAAAAAAACAAGCAAAAAAAAAAGTGATACAGAGTACCTGTATGTCATCTGTTAATTGTCTAATGAAAGACTAACTTACGTGAGCTCAGGAAGACCTTGCTTTGTTTGGTCAAGTCGCTTCTGAGTTCTAGATCAAGCTGAGGCTATGTAAAGGGCGTATTTTCCCTCTTATAGGGGAAACTCAGAAATGTTTCCACTGAAACGGAAATCAGAATTCATAATGTGTAATCCAATCAAGAACTTGCTTAATGCATTATGGTGAGAGAAAGCTACGTTGTTTCACTAACACATATTTAACTGTTCAATATTTATATTACTTGTTAATTAAATTCCGTTTTTGAAATGGCTAAATAAAATTTATTTATATTATAATGAATGCAATATTTGGCATTTTAGACCCTTGCCTTTAATCAATATCTTTAATAGTTACAAGCCCTAGAAAGAAGAACAATATGATAAACACATTGTTGGTGCTGTAGGGTACATTTTAAATGTCTAAATAGTAATCAATACTGAGAAATTAGGTATTGACTAAAATAGTTTCCTAATAAGTAATTATTGGTTTGCTCTTTTGGAAATTAGACATTTTCACTATGGGAATAAAGAGTAAATATATGATCATGAAATTAAACTGTGACCTTTTGATATAACTTTCCTCTTTCTATGAAATTAGTAGGTTTAAATTTGATTGCACAGCTGTATTATGCTCTAAGCATCAATTTTTAATTATTATAAGGTCAAGATTGGAATTAATGTGATTAGCACAATACTTCAGTACACTTCTGTTTTTGATATAGGACCTTCAGCTGTTTCAAGTTATATTCTCCAAACTGCTGACCTTCTCAATAAGCTGCTCATTTTTGGTTAGTGTTTCACAAAGTATTCAATGTTTGTCTAAATCTACTTTCACTGACATCTTTAATAAAGTCCTGGTAACTTCTGAAGGAACAGATTTGGTCAGCAAGGAGTGCTGTTGGAAATTACTGTTGAATATTGCCATTACTGTTTTGGGTCTTCTGGCCACTGATTTCATTCACACTGCACCATCAATGCCCCCTCACAGCATTTTAACCTTCCAGATATGTCCATGTGGAAGTTGCTACTTTTTTAGTTTTCTTAAAGAAAAAGAACCCTTTTGGTATTAAAAAAATGTTTTTTGAACTAGGCTTCTCATAGGTATGAATAGGGATATTTTTATGTCTAAAAAATTCAGCCCATTCAAACTGTTTCTGAACTAGAATAATCTGATTAAAGTATTGCAGCTGTTGCTTTAACTGTCTGTTTGTCGTAAACAAGACCCAAACCCATACTCAAGAAACAGAGTATGTGTGTGAGGGAGATACGATTCCTGAATGTTTAATGTCCAGCGGCTCCTAGCCAGATACTTACTGAGCCACCGTTGTCTTTTTTTTTTTCTTTTTTTTTCTTGCTGTCTGAATGTGGTTATAGCTCACAGAGGCAAATCACATGGCATAGAATCAGAGTTGCTCTTCCCATTCAGGTTTGAAATACTTTTTCTGAAAGTGAAGAAAGAGATTGAACTTTATTGTCTCATAAAAAGTGACTTTCTGGTGGTTACAGAGGAACCTGATAGAAAGACTCATGACCTTAGAAACTAGCATGGTTGTTATCCAATATAAGGCAMACTGTTCCCTATATGGTTTCCAGTAGTCCAACTTTATCAGAGAAGAATGCACTGAAAACYAATACCAACGTGTCATGGTTATCAAGCTGATCTTGGCTAAGTAGATGAAACCCTTTTTTTGTCATGTGATTTGTGCGAGCCCAAGTGCTTTACATGGGAAAATTGTTTTCTGTTAGTGGTAATTTTGACATGCAGAGTTGCTGAGTCCTATGCATTTGGTGACTGATTTGCCCTCTACGTTGTTATTGAAAAAAGTAGTGTTGCATACCCATCTAAATCTAACAGGTTAATCTAAAAGCTACGTATCAATCACCTGACCTGCAGACTGTTGTACAACAGTCAGAACAAAGGATTTAGAGATGGAATTTTGTTCTTCTTTTTTTTCTTTTTTCTTTTTTTTTTTCTGATTCTGTCACTGGGCCATTAAATGACCTTCAGCTACCCACAGAATTGCATTGTACCATCTTGTAAAAATGAGGTGCTTTCTAGCATCACAGAAATACYGATGTAGCTTGAAGGGTATTTTGACATTCTTCCCTGTAGAGGTAGTGTCTGGCTTGCTTTTTCTCCCATACTTGTCTCCAATCTAGGATTCAGGAAATACATGTTCAATGAAAGACTTCAGGCAAAGAAAGAAAGAAAATACTTGCAAGTTTCAGAGGCTCCTACTATGCAGTTCAGGTTGTTTAGCTACAGGAACCTGAACCTTACCTTAACTTTGAGGATTTGGAGACAGCCAGAAAATCAGATCAGTATTTCAGCAAAATCACACATAGGCAAAATGGGTTACAAAAGCAACCTTTCAAGAGGCAGGGCTCCTTTGCTTCCAAATTGACACTCAAAAAGTTATATAAATCCCCCCTGCTCTATTTGTGCTTTGAAAACCGTAGCAGAATTTTTGTGTTAGTTACTATGGCTTTATCTTTTAATACTTAATGTAGTATTGCTCAGTTCAGACTGTATTGCAGTAATGAAAGGAGTCTCTATGCCATCTCTATGCCATGCTCTGTGGTAAAACAAACCTTTTTTGCCATGCTCTGTGGTAAAACAAACCTTTTTTGCCATGCTCTGTGGTAAAACAAACCTTTTTTTTTTTTTTTTTTTTTTTTTTTTTTTTTTTTTTTTGTGGACATTAAGATTAAACAGATTACTTAAAGATCCTAATTTCCCTATGTAGTGGTTATCTGCTGGATCTAAGCCCAGCAGATTTTATTAATTTTGGCTATTTTAAAGTACTTTTATTTTGCACTGTGTAAGAAAAACCTTTGCATCAAAGAATTTTAGRAAAAAAAACAGAGACACTAAGCTTTCTTGAGCTCTTTGTAAGGGCAAAAAGCCAAAAGGTTATTAAAAATGTAATTCAAATAAACTCTTTTCTGTTTTTTTAATATAATAAAATTGTATCCACTTGTAGATGAAATCACCTGCTATACCTTTGTGTATGTTTCTTCTTCCAGATGGTTATGACTGAACAAGGTTCTGCCAGCTGCCTACAACATTAGCCAAGCTCCTCTTCCAAAGCAAATATTTTTAAAGCAAAGTATACTAGTAGTAATAACCGAAAAAAAGGAAGTATAACAATRAGATCAATAGCAGAGAAGAAAAATGTTAACTTAGTGCACACAACACATTCCAAACTTGAAATCATGTCTTGTATGAAATTAGTAGAAACTTGGATATGATGTAGGGTGTCTTCTCCCTTTTATACAGTAGGAGGTATTTTGAAAATTATTATGTTGGTGTGTATCCAGTACATACTAACAGTATTGTACTGAACTGTGTTGTAGGCATATTTAGTTCTGAGTGTCACAAACTAATAGCAATGAATTGAGCTGCTTTACTTGTGAAATGTTGTAGCTTAAAATTTGCAGTAGATCTCTATTAAACCAATGCTGAGTGATACAGACAGTAGATTTATCCCTAGGGTCATGGAGGAAGGGACAGACTTCTCCATTCACCAGTCAAATCTAATAGTTATGTCTGAGAAATGGCAAAGTGTCATTTATGGCAAGAATTGCTGTACTAGACCAGATTTCTGTCATAACTCTGACTGTGAGTGTACCTAAATACTTCAGAGAAAGGTGAAAGAGATCTTACTCTAGAACATTAGAGAATGCCCTGATCACAAGATTCTTTCTAATTTAAGTTGATGAGTTTTTTTTTTTTTCTGCTCTGTGATGGATAGCTGAAAGTGTACGAGGCTGTGTATAGAGAAATACCACTACCCAGTCCAGTTGGACAGGAGAAATGAAGAAATAATGGAGGAGGTACTCTTTCCTAGGCCTATGTTACAGCTCATCTTTTTTCCACATCTACAAATCTACATGCCAGAGGCAGCTGGTCAGGCTAACTGAGCATCAGATAACAGTATCTCATGCAGTGTTTTGGTGAATGTGAAGRGCTGTGATGTGCTGCAGGTAGGGTGCTTCATAGGAATACCCTACAGTCAAAGGAGTTCAGCTACAAATGATACTTGCCAGCAGCAGCAGTGAGTTACCACTTGCCTGAGCGTGCCAACATTTGATCCTCCTGGAACCTCGGATGTTTCACCACAAAGAAGTCAGGACTCCTCAGCACAGGAGGTGATGCTACCTGAGTATCCCTTTAGCTCTGCCTATCTGCTCTATTACTGTACTGTCCTAGCCCTTCACTTACTCTAGGCTCCCATATCTAAGCCTTTCTGAAGCTAAATATATCTTCCCCACCCCAATGAAAATTGGTCACAACAGGTGTAAAAGGGTGAGTTTTTGTTTAGTAGGGTATAATCAAGGTACTTGCCTAAAAAGATCTCAGTAGAGCTTTCTTGTACTGGGAGAACTTGACTTTGGCAATTTGCAGCTAGCTTGTCACTTGTATGCTGCCAGGYGACCATAAAGGAACTTAACTTGCTATAGAACATTTGGTTGTCATTCTTAATAACAAGAGTAAAAAATTTTGAAGAGATTCTTTGGTCTCCAAACATTGCAAAATAAAACAAATTTCTRTATTACAAGTAAGAACAGCTGGGACTCTCCCCTTTCCTGGCAGCTCCCGTTATTTTTTTTTTTGTTTTAAAAAGTTTCTGTGTCCTAAGTTGAGTAACTTATATTATAGGTTTAGAAGAAAGAAGGATTAATGAAACAAGGAAATATGCAGTGATATGGAAGAACATTTTACATGTTTTTCTTATTGTGAAAAATGAGCTTTGTGGGAAAAATATTCCTAATAATAATTTTTCCTCTTTCACAGAAAAATCATGTTTTAATTTCTCTGATTCTCAGTAGGATATTGTGTATATACCCATTTCTGAACTGATTAAAGAGCCTCYGGTTTTTCAAAGGACTCCTTCCCTTAGCTACACAGTCAGTGATGCAACTTCAGTGTATCTTCTCACCTTTCCCTGCAAACACTATTTGTCACACTGTTTCTCCTACGTTTGTTTCTTTATCTGTCACTAAGAGCTGGCTAATTGTTTTTAAAGAATGGAAATAATTTGTCTCACCTGCTTTATGCTAGGCCTTGGCTGACAAAGTGCCATGTAGCTCTCACAGGAAGGTGGTGAGCTCTCAACCCCTGGCTTGTTTGACAGAGGATCAACAATGTATTTTGTGTTCTAAAATTACTGCCAGAAAATCTAGGAGACAATCCACAGTTGTTCTCTGGAGAAGATAGGTGTGGAGTGCTCCAGTGTGCATCTTCTTTGGGCTGGTAGTCTATATGGTGGCTGTGTAATACTTCTGCTGACCTGGACACCTGTCTATTCATGGGGAGAGGGGCCTTAAAAACTTGGGTCGTTATTCTTTGACATATGGAGTGGTATATGTTTAGACTTGCAGAACTGTTTACCTCAATGGAATTTCTCATGTAAATGTTAGTTAATAGGAATGAAAATTGCCCCACTGAAATTTCTGCATTCTTTAGCTGAAGTAAGGAAGGATTTTGTTATAGCTCTCATTTTTGTTTACAATATATTTGGAGTAATCTTTTCACTTAAAATTTTACAACTTACACATTGTCAAACATGAACTGATTGAGGAGATCTATGAGAAAACTGTTGCCTTGAAATTTAGCTTTTCCATCCCTTACTTGGTTATTTGAATATGTGTATTTTTTCTGTTTATGAAAGTATAGTCTTTCTGGTATGCAAGAGAATGGAAAAACAAAATTTCAG
Organism: Rhea americana; assembly: GCF_003343005.1. Classification (NCBI taxonomy): domain Eukaryota; kingdom Metazoa; phylum Chordata; class Aves; order Rheiformes; family Rheidae; genus Rhea; species Rhea americana. The sequence goes on from NW_028186312.1 coordinate 647,255, forward strand.
TATTAGAATTCATGCCATAGTATTCTTTGGTAGTGCTAAGAGTTTGCGCTTTGTTGCAGCCTAATGTAAAGATGTGTTTAATGTAGGCTGGCTATTCCAATCATATATTGGATAGTGTTTGAAGGAGCTTTGCAAACACAAATTGGTTTTCTTGTAGTTGTCTAAGAAATAGATGTGGTGACTTTCTGTGAATAATAAATAACAAGAATATATTACATAAAAATATAAAGAAAAGAGCTGTTTTTTTAAGAAAAACCTGCTATTCAGTTCTGATTGTTTTAAAACCAAATTACGGAGCTCAGCAATTGTATTACCCAATCAGATATGGCTGTGGCTATCTTGGGATACTGGAGATAGAAAAAGTGCTACTGGTTGTGCTGTACAATCTTTAGTGAGGCATTTTTCTCCAATATAAATTYACTATTTACTTGTCTTTCTTCCCTCTCAAGATCCTTTAGTCAATGGTAAAAATGATTTTCTTTCAGATCATTATCTTTCAGTTGCTTTCTGCAATAATTAGTCTGCCGTTAGTACCTAAAATGATGCTTGTTTGCTAATTCCAAAGGTGTCTGAAGGAGGCAAGAATGGCCTTCTGAGCTGTTAGACTTTGAAATGAAATAGTAAATCAACTGCTGATAAGACTTATATATCATGTTAAACACAGGGAATCCACCAGAAAATCATTACACTAAAAAGCGACAATTTTGATTGATTAAAATGGTATGGGCTGGATAGTGTTAAATCATAGTGAGTGATGTGACATTACAATTTTACATATCATATTTCTGTCAAGACAATGAAGGTAAAAGGCATTGTCATCAGACGATAACGGACAATAAGAGGAATCCTGATGTTAAATTTATTACTTGGTTTAGATTTAGAAAGAAGTAATTCTTGTCTTGTGCCACTTATCAAATGACTGTAAATTTAGTGATGATGTAAAATTCGAAGGCAGAGCCACTTACAGTTTTGACAAAGTGCCAGCTGTAAAGTATTTACTGTTCTCAGTGGTTCTGCCTTGCACACTTAAATATTTATCAGAAACATGAACTCTTCTGATAAATGTTTCTGATCTTTGCTGTGGATTTTTTTTAACATTTAGATTTTTCATCAGAAGCTGATCTCCCATATTTCATGATAGTAACAATCTTTTGCTCTTTTTTAATTTAGAAGGACAAAAATACATTATTTTTCGTAAAGCCCCTTCTCAGCATCTTTATTTGTTTTAATATGAAGTACGTAATATTTACAAGACTATATTCCTTTCATTTAAATGGCCATTTATAGAGATAATTAGTGTCATGCATGCTAAGGACAGTAATAACTCACATGTGCTTGTTGAAAAGGCAGTCACAGAGCCTTGCCACTACCCATGTACTCCTGTTTCCTCCCTCTGATAGGCTAAACTTTTTCTTACGTGATTATTGCTTTTTACCATCTRTATTTTGTGTCAGAAAGACCAATATAACACTCGTATTTATCACCTAGGGAAACCTTCGTGTGGCTCTTTCACGGATATTCTATACGGAGCTGCCTGCCCCAAGGAGCTTGCAAAGATAACTTGCAGTAGATAAGGGCTGGCTGTATCTGCCTGATGGAGTCCCTTGAGGCCTCTCACATTTTTAATACTGTTACAGCAGAGCTAGCCAAGTGAGGCAAGGTGGAAACAAGCCCGATATCGAATATCACTGCCGACCACTAGTCAGTGGTGGAAATGCATAAAAAGAAAGGGGAAAAGCTSTGCATGTGTCACTGAAACTGTGTGCTGTCACACCTGTCTTCCCAAGGCCTGTATATGGCCTGCCCTGCCGAGAACAATTCCACTGACTCAGTTATGCTACGTCTCAAAACAGAGTGCCTATGAAATGCAGTGGCCTAATTTTGGCTTTATTTTGGTTGTGATTCCCCCCTTCCCTCTTCAAGATTTCATTACTGGTTTAGCACRGAATCTAAGTGACAGCCCATTGCCTTTTGTACTGAATGACTCTAAGGGTATTTAGCTACAGAGAATTAATTTTTTCACATTCATGGTCAGGGAATGTGAGACTGACTTACATTAAATTTCCCATGCCATTTGGCCTGTGCCGCAAAAATAAAAAAGTTTCCGTGGCCTGGATGAATTTCTGATGAMTAGCCAAAGCTGGATGCATGGCAGMGATCTGTGGCCCTCTGCAGCCAGCCACGCCACRGCTTCTTTGACATCGAAGGCTGCAGATTGTTGTGACTGAAAGAGCCCTTACAAATCGCGTCTGCTCGACACAGAAGAGCTGGGCAGCAGCCAGCTTACAGAGGAGGAGAGTTTGCAAATTGGGGCAGATTATTAMGGCATTTTTAAGGTCCCTCAGCAGTCTAAACGGAAGAACTGCAATACGCCTATGGAAAATGCCGGAAGGTTCTGTCCTCTCTTACAGTCTTGTCTTGTCTTACACAGCCAAATGGACACAGGTAGGCAGGTGCTTCATGAACAGGGCAAACGAGTACCTCATGATTAAAACTAATGAGTTTTACAAAGTATGGAGAGCCAGGGAAATGTTCCTATTCCCTGCAAGGGCCATACAATTTTAAAATAACAGCCATACAAGCCTTCCAGATATTTTTATTTTTGAAAATAGTTTTAGAAGCCTAAGCTTTTTGGTTTTTTTGTAGCAGAAGAAAAGTAGAAAAGTTTGGAAAGCTGTCTTGTTTCATAGAAGTTTTCTTTTCCTCCTACACAAGCTGATCATTCTTAAAGGCTGTTTGTAACAAACTTCGAGTTTGTTACAGGTTTACSTAGGAGGACTATAACAGAGGTCTGTGTGATTCTGTAGCAAGAATTTTTTTTTTGAGGATTGTATGGTTCTGACTGTATTTTGTCTTTTGTCCTGACCCCAGACAGGATAGCACATTCTGGATTTAAATAAGGCAGACATCCCAGAACCACTGTGAATGAAGAAATTCCTGAAGTTTTTTTTTTTTTTTTTTAAAAAAAAAAAACAAAACCAAAAACAACCTCCCTCCTTTTCTATACAGGACTGTAATGAAGCTATTTCTCTTGCCCCTGACTATTTTATGTAAAATCACATTGAAAAAAAAATCCACTGCTTTTGCTAAAGTCACTATCAGTTCTTCCAAAGCTTTTAGCAGGGAAAAAATTAGGTCCTTTGCTCAAAAAATTTACTCAGTTTTCATTTTTGATTAGTTACCAGAAACAGATTCTCTTTGGTACATTCATGGGTCAAATTCATTCATGAATCCAGTCACTGCTATTATGCAAGGTGCCTTTCTTCAGTCTTGAGTGTACTGTTCACGCGAGTTTACGATTCTTCCATGTTTTAGAAAACCATATCCGGAGCGACACTGACGCTCGTCCTCCCACCTTCCAAGGACCGTCAGCTCCTCTTAAAACCAAGCTGACACTATCATCTGGCAACTATGTTTTTTAACGGAACCGCAGACTACTAAAAAAGCAGTTTCAGCCTTAGATACTTCCTTTTCTTGGCAGTAGATGTCACTGTAGGACTGAGAGAGGATGTAAGGCGTTTGGCCTAGGGTTGCTGCATTTTCCTGTGGATCCGGTTTCACAGGAGCGAGGAGGTGAGCAGGAAATAAAGARTAACAAGATCGTTTACTGTCTGAAAGTAACGTGCAAGTATAATATATTTTTCTGTCTTTAAACATAGTGTAACGGGTGGATTCAAGGATAAGATAAATACAATGAAAATCATACATTTACAAGAAAATCATATGCAAGTCATACAGATTATTTTGAGTGGCATTGTAAGACATTCTGTTTTAGCTCCCAGTGCCTTTTACAAAACTCGCTCCGCTCAAATCAAAATTACAAAATTATGAGATGTTATTTCGTTCATTTACGATTCAGTTCAAAATGAAATACAAGATTTCAGGCTTTGCTAATTTATAAACTTCATCTACAGTTTTTCACCAGAAGTAAACCAAGCTGATATCAACTTGTCATCCTTTATTTTGTTTTTTATTGTTCTTTTTGTATTGCATTTTACATTTCCATGTCCTACTTTATCTTTCCTATCCATATCTAAAAGGATAATTTTCTATCATTAAAACTCATTTTCACTCTTTATGCACATTTTTAATTCTTTTTACACATCACTTCTTCCTACTTTTCTTTCTAACTTTTTTTCCCTCTGATGTTCTGTTTCTGACTGGATGCAACATGACCTTTAGASTTTGTTTTCTCTTCAGCCTGGTTCTCCTTCCTGTCATGTTCCTCTTMACTCTCATGTTAAACATTTTACTCTGCCCACCTTTTTCCATGGTTCAGCCAACTGCAATCTCCCTTATTCTTCCTCCCCCCTCACTTCCCCCTTCCTGTTTTACTCCTGTTTTGTGTTCCATCTGAATGTCATCTTTTCTCATTATTTTTTCTCACCTGTTTTGTCCCTCTATTCTGCTGTCTTGGACAGCTGAACTCTTCCCACCTTACTGCACATCTCTCTGAAAAAGTACATGTGCACCTTTGGACTCTTTGTTTTCCCCATCAGTTCAGGGACAAGGGGAAAAAGACCTACAACGACAGGCCACTGCATTTATGACTTTTACTTCTGTCCTCTATATACAGAGCAAGTAGCAGGAATTAGAACCTGGTCAACACTTCATGCCACTGTGGTCAGACAGATTTGTCTTTGGCCACAATTGGRTGCTGCAAAGTTACTGGCTTGTGGTTTCCTGTACAGCTGGCAGAATTGTGGACTTTGACTGTGAATTTAGTACTCTTTGCTTTAAGGCCTTGCTGTATAAGTGTCTTCTGTTTTCTCTTGAAGACCTTAATATTCCTTGTTGTTAACCATGGAGTCTATACATGTACCTACACCAAGKACCTACCAGATGTCTTCATGCAATTAAGTGATTGAAACTGAATAATCAGTAGGCATCAGAGTGAACATATAAAACACAYGGTTGATAAGGGCAGGTGCAAGTTGATAAGGGCAGGTGCACCCCGTTATGAGAGGGAAAATGCTTCTACAAAATGTTCCGTACTACTCAGAGCAGATTTCTCAGCTCTAAGCCGCATTTAAGATGWAAAATATCTTCAAAAGACCCAAGCCTGGAATCTATCAGATTCCAGCAACAGTGTRTGAGTAAATAAAAACTTTTGCTTTACAGCCTTTTACATAWGTTGTGATGATCTCTTCTCTTGCTAACACCTTTCTATGCTGCAAGTTTTAACTAGCTTTCTTTTAAGCTGATTAATCATGATTATAATCACTTGTTTAAACTAATAAAAATTATTTCTAACCCAGTCTARCATGGATTTTACTGTTTCTTATGAGCTCTGATGGAGAAAGTTCAAGCCTGAAAGCTTGCCTGTTATTTCCAAACATATCAGTAGGCCAATTCCCCCTAGAACTGTGCTTACTTTCTCTTTAGACCATCACCACTGCAATACCACTAATGTTTGCTTATTTGTAACTTCTCATAGAACAGTTTGGATATATTCTTTTATGACTAGAGGGTGTTTACTAAGTTGATGACTTTACCTATTTGTTGTTTATTAATTGCGATGACTGATTAGCCTCTTATGGTTATGTTTAAGGCATTACTTTTTGCTGACCCACCAAACAACTGATTGGATGATGAAGGATAATTCATACAAATAATTCAGCTGTGTTCCTGGAACAGGTGAGTTGCAGCACATATGCTACAGCTCCATTCTCATCTCATTTGAAGACTTAATGGGTAAATATCTCCTCTGCCTTTCTGTCTTGTCCTTCAGTGAAAACCATTGCAGCTCTTTGACTTCTTGTTATTCATGTAAATATTTCTAGATCCAAGGAGAATGGGTTTTTTTGGCATTACCAAAGTGTGTCAGAAGAGCTTTGTTAGAATTAGGACTGCTAGATAGCAGCTCAAATCAGCTATTTCAGAGTTAAGAGCTCTGCAGTATGTAATAAATTGCCCTCTCAAGACTAAATAGAGTTAGTGTTAAGCTTGCATCCTGAAACCTGAGGCTTTATTACCTTCCAGCAGTCTTTTACTTAATGTAAAAATGTTTACTATTATAACTCTTGATATTTTTGTAAACCATGTAAATATATTTTTTCTGAGTCCCAGTAAGCTCTTATCTTCTGCTATTCAAATAGCTCTGACTTCTAGGTGGGTTGTGTCTGAACTTCTGTGGTACAGCTCAACAGGCATTGTGCTAGCTAACTACATTTTAGGGCACTTTAGCAGTAATGCTGCATTGTGAATGGTATACAAGTTGAACTGAAGGTAAAATGAAATTAAGATTTAGTTTTTTAAATATTTCTGATTAGTTCAGTGGTGTAGTTTGAAGATCCCCAAAGGCAGAATTGCCAGTGAAGTAAAACTATCTTAATTAATATATTGCAGATACACCAACTGTAAATTTGGATTACACTAGAAACATACTTTCCTGTGTACTAGGCTCATAAAATGCTAATGGGATTGTGGAAGGGTTGGCATATTCCCTCTTACTGCTCCCTCTCTTTGCTCAGCAGGCTGTTAGCCACCAGTAATTAAGGGGAATAAAATCTACTTCTCTGGCATTGTTTTGAGAATGTTTGTGTTGCTAAAACAGCATGGTTTGGTTCAATGAGACCTGGCAGAAAAATAAGATCAAGCAATTCTGTGCCTTACCCTTGGTTCAGGACACAGCAGAACATTCTTACAGTGGAAGTATATGGTAAATTCTGAAAACAAGGTAAAGGAGCATGTCATGACTGCTTTAGCTGTGAAACAGCTTCTTTCTCACTCTCTCCCTTCCTCCCCTCCCTTTCCCTCTCACTCTTTCTCCCCCCCCCCTTGCAGCTGGTAATAGTTTATGGAGCATGTTGCTGTGTTAATACCTTGTTAAGGCTGTTCCAGCTGCTGGGTCTTTGAGAGGTCAGTGTCAGGACTGTTTTACTGTGAACCCTTGATGTGCAGGGTAAAGCTGGGGACAGGTAGAGCTTCCACCCTCCCGCGCTGCAGGGAGCCTTACTGCTCCAGGCTCCCCCCCCCCCCCAATGCAGTGCTGCTGGCAGTATAGGCAATAAAAAATAATATGTTTCTCGTCAAAAGTAATTAGGGCAACTTAAAGAAGCCTTTATAGTAATGGACTAGACATAACATCACTGGCATTACTTGATATTTCTGAATTCAGTTTGGTAAGGCTGCAGGTGTTAAAGAGCTGTTGAATGTTGTTGTCTGTACAGTTCTGACAGGTAGCAAAAATTCAGCAGCTTATAAAGTAAAAATAGAAGCATAAGATTAAAAATATAAAATGGTAATATTGTACTTGTGGCATTACATCACTGGTGTCTGAGTTTGCCGGGTTGCTAGAGTACAGCAGGTATTAGGGATAAGCCAAAGACTGGATTTGAAAAGGCAGTATTAAGATTTCATTTCTCAGTTTAAGAAAATATTTTCTGATTTCTAATAGAAATTGTCCAAATACATACATACACATATATACATAAATACATACATATATATACACACAGAGTTTGAGATACATGCAAATATATATATTGCATATATATATWTTTTATATATATATATATCACAGACTGTGAGAAAGAAAAATAAAGGCCAAATGCAAATAAAATGCATTTTGCATTCCTATCCTAACATTTCCAACATGGATGGGGGAGGGGAAGAAAAAGGTAACCTGTAACACTGTATTTATCCTTCCTTCTTTTTCTGATTAATTTTAACGTGCAGGTTAAATGATCAATTTTTGCACTCGGTTGTCTGTAAGGTTAATCATGGRCCAGGCACGTTTATGTTTTTGTAATACCAGCTTTATTCACTTGCTGTGCCTACATTTTTTTAAGATCTCTTTGTTTTATAATATATAATTAAAAATAATTTGCATTAATTATTTATTGTGAGAAATATACTAGACCCTGTGTAACACATGTCATGTTCAATGTGTGTATGTGCATTCTGAAAGGTAAGAGTGCAATCATCATTCAAAATTAGGGGAAAAAAATCTCTGAAAGTCTTCTGCTGTTTTGTTTTTGTCATATGAATCAATATTTCACTGTAAGAAAAATGGTTAGAAATGATAAAATGTGGCTGATGTATTTTCTTGATTGTTTTATAATTCCCTTTTTGGGGGATTTTTTTTTTTTTTTGTTATGGGTGATCTCTTTTTCTCCTTGTTACTCTTTACAGTAATGAAAGACCAAATATAATCACGTTCCTCTTCCTCTCCTCCCCCCCCCCTTCCCTCAAGGCTCTTGAAACACATTAGGTGCATTAATGTCTAAAATGTCTTATATCCAGGCGGTAGGTATTATCACTGTTTTACGTATGAGGAAACAGAGACTTACAGAGGTTAAGTAAGCTCGCTCTTATTCGAATCAGAAATGGAGCTGGGAATATAACAGATACATGAATATATTTTCACAAACTTGTATTTCCCTTTCATTTTTCTAACTGCATGTGTGTTTATTGAACCTATTTTATTTCATAATATAATGTGTCCCAGCTATGCGTATCATCTATTCATGAGAAAAGACAGGTATCATTGCCTTTAATATGAACATAACATAACCCTTCACTTCCTGCTAAATACTCATGAAATGTAAGCTAAATATAGCAACAAAAGTGCAACCCTGACTTAGACCATAGCAGGAAAAGTCAAATTCTGAAAGAGAAGTCTGGCAGCATCCCCTGAACTGCAGCAGACATTGGCCTGAATGCTATATAATCAAAATGTATTCTGCTTCTAGGGATGGGCAAACAACATAAAGAAATCTGCTGAATAGCATGAATATCAGCAATACTGGGGAATCTGGATCAGAAACATTCGGCTATGGGATATTTGACAGTGCATATGGCAAAACAAGGTTACATGAGGTTTTCAGGTTTTGTGAATCTTGTAGGAAATTAACAGGAGAAAATCCGTTTACTGGATTTTTTGGCTTCCTGATACCACAGCAATGAGGAAGTTCTTTCTATGATATTCCATGTAGAGATAGGAGGTAGGGGAGGAAACAGGCAGAAAAAGCCTGCTAGTTTCTCTCTTTGTTGGTTGAATTGTTAGCACAGGAAGGAAAGGGGAGACGTTTGTGCCTCAATAGTACATATTTGACAGACTGCAAAAAAAAAAATGATGATTTTATTCTTTGAGAGTCCATTCAAGTTGTGGTATTTAAGTTGAACCAAGTTTTCTGTATTTTTAGGCTTTTGGTACTTTTTATTTATTTATTTTAAATTATTTCAGAAACACAAAGCAAAACTCTAAGGCTTGCATTGCATTTGCAATGGATCAAGCACCTACTGCACATTAAGTGCAACTAATTTGCATTTAGAAGCCTTTCTGGTTATTTACTCATGCCTTCATGTGACTGATTTGTGCAAAAATAGGCATATACCTGTACAATCATATTTTTGCAAAACATCTTCTGTCTCTCCCTCCTAATGTCATTTAAAAATCAGGGCTTTACGCTATTGTTAGTTAAAAAAGGCAGGATTTCCCTTGCTCTGCTTTGAGAAATGTGTATCAGAATGGTGACAAAAGGTACTTCCTCATACTGTTAGATTTATTCTAGTGGTCTTTTGCCTCTCCCTAGCAATATCTCAGAGGCCTCCACTGTCCATTCCTCTTCCACTATTTCTTCCATTGCCTGAATGTGACTTCATCTGGAGTTGTTTAAAACAGAATTTGCTGCCTCTCTTGCCTATTATCTTTATACCAGTGATGATACCAGATGTAGTGAGTGGGAATAACTTAACAAGTTAAAAAGGAAAAACCTAAGGAGCAAAGTGATGATCATAACCCTCTCCCTTATTTGATTTTTCAGAAGAAAAATATAAAATAGCAGCAACTAGAAAGGTAATGTGGAAGGAGGTGATAAAGAGAAAAACAGATTAAGGCCTTAATAGACAAAACTGAGTGTTGCCTAAAGTACTCATGATTCCAAACACTGTCATTCAGTCAGCAGTGAAGACAGAACTACAGGTAACCTCAGTAATAACATCTGTTAACTATGGGTATCAAAGCATATTAACTGAAAAGAGTTGAAAATGCTATAATAGCTGAATTCTACTGGAGGTATGCCAACAAATGATGATGTGGCAGTCTTTCCAAGAATTCGTATTCTTAAGGCACTAAACTATCCTTGGCTTTTACTCCAAGTCCGATGGCGAAGATGCTGTATCTCCCAGTAGAAGACTGCATCAAATAGATTGTGTGTGTATAGCAGGAGGTCAAATAATCACTCTCTGTGCCTTCTCATGATCTTGTTTTCTTTCCTGAATCTAGCTGTTAAATAATTTTATATCTCAAAAACATGTATTTTTATGTTAAATCACTCATTTAAAATAGGTGATTGCTTATACAGTTTGAGCACTGTATTTTGGTACAGATTGAAATGAACCAAGCAACATGACACATTTGCTGGTCAGGAGCAGAGGAAATGGTTGCTGCTTTAGCTCCTTTACCATTATGAAAGTTCTATCAGAAAAAAAATTTAGTTGTTAGTAGGATTTACTTCCTTTGAAACTAGGATAGTAGTACTGAAAAAATTATGATGGTCTTAGATGATAGAAAAGCYATGGAAAATTATTCTGAGTACAAAGGAATCATGAAGGGTAGACTACTTCGTAGCACATAAAATTGGGAATCATACATATGCTTGACTTCTGACTCACTCTTTTGTAGCTTTAGAAGAGTCCTTAAAACGTGACAATGAGTCAATGAAAATGGATTTTTCTAGGAAAGAGAATGTGTACTGATTAGAGCTAACCAGACACCGGAATTCCTGCTCTCTGGAAACTAAAAAAAAAAAGGTATCATTCTGAAATGCAACAAAAATGACATTTTGAAATTTTCCATGTAATGAAAATTCTGACATTTTGCTTAGAGAAGGTCAGAGTGACATTTCTTGTGAAATATTTGAGGCATATCTGAGGCTTCTTGGGCCATTTCCAATAGCCTGCCAGGTAGAAATCTGGGTATTTTGGGTAACCGTGGAACACAATGTTTCTGGGCTGTTGAGGGGCAAGTAGCTTGGAAATGTGGTCTCTACAGCAGTCTGGCTGCTGGGTTGCCATGAAGCCAGATGGACAGGTTGGCAAGAAACCAGACAGATTCTTCTGGGTTTTACTGGAATTTAGCAACAACCAACGAGTTCTCACCTAACAGTTTAATAAATTAGTATTTTAGAAAATTAGCAAGAAACTCCAGCTGCTAGTGTTTGTAAAGTGCTCTGAGATCTTTGAGTGAACAATATTGTAAAACAACTAAAGATCCTTATTCTTTCTCATTTCCTGATTATGTAAAGCTTTATCCAGTGTTGTACTGTTTTTAAAGGCAAATAGAAAAGTATGGGCTTTATACTTCTTTCTTTTAAACTTTAAGGGGATTTTACATTGGGTCTGTCATTCTGTGGCCAAATCCACTTCTCTTGGACCGTTCATTATTTGGATGTTACCTTATCCTTTAGTTCCTTCTTTTTGCTGGCTGTAGCGCACAGTATATTTGAGATAATTCCAGAGGTTTAAGAGCCTCTCCTTCCATCTGCTTTTGTGAAACTGTGCAGTCTGAACCAGTACTGCCATCTGGSTAGGAATATGATCATCTGATGGAATGGAATAATTTTATGTAAACTTCAACGAATACAATATATGAATGGGAGACAGAAATGTCAATGAATATCTAGTCCCACCATTTGATGTGAGAAATCTTTCCCTGGCTAGAGCAATTAAATCACTTCTCATTCAGTTTTTTGGATACTATGTCAAGCTCTTTCAGTAAGATGTAGTTACATTTACAGTCCTGGAAAACAGGAAACAGAAGTTACAATAGCACAAGAACTGTAAGCAGGATCTGTTCTTGGTAGACTTACACATGCAGCCTCTCCTCATTAGCAATGTGCAAATTGCCAGGTGTTACATCCTGTCCAGGACACTGATTTGATGTCAAATCCCTGATACTGTCATRCTACAGAATTCATTTCAGATATGGGCCGTTATTCCCTGCCTTTTTGTAGCTACAGTAAATCTCATTGGAGAAAACTTGCAGAATATCTATGTTTTATTCTCAGTGCCCCTCCCACAGAACTTGTTGGCTTTCATGCCCACCTCTTTTGTATTGTGTTCTTGCCCTTCCTTCTCCCCTAGTGAGGAACCATGGATACAGGGAATACTTGATCTCCAAGGTACTTGGTCCTTCTCTTCATATCACAGTGATGCACCTAATCTTTTTAAGAACCAAGTTACATTTAAGTCCATGAGTGAATGTGAAATGCATGGAAATAAATGCTGGTCCTGATCCTGGTCCAGCCCTTTGATTTCRGTGTAACTGATTCAGACTATATAGCAGCTAAACTCCACCTGGAGGGTCAGATATCTTTGTGAATAAAATGATTACTTACTGTCATTGTCCAAAGCTCAATAACGATCAAACCTTCAGTTTTCTGCTGAAGAATCATGTATATATGGTCTAGATACATTCTAACACTGTTCCTATTTCATTTTTTTAATGAAACTTTCTGCATTTTTTTTTCTTTTTCATGTATACAACTTGTAGTACAATGTATACAAGCATGTTTATTGATAGTGAGAATAACTGGAAATAGTCTATCTTGGCAGGTCTCTGCTGGCCAAGGAGTCCAAAGTGACCAAAATGATTTTATTACTTTTTTTTTTTTTTTTTTTTAATTCTAAGGGTATGTAACTCTGCAGATATCTGCAATAATCTTGGCAGATCAGATTATCACTTTTCTGGCTTAGGAGGTTCTTAATCAAAACAACGCAGAAATTTTAAGGAATTACAAGATCTTATGTTCTAAAATGTTTTTATTTCTTCTAATTATAGTAAAATATTCACTATCAATCATATTTAATTTAACTGAAGAATTTTGATGCTGCCCAGAACAAGAATTGAAAATAAATCACGGAGAAGAAGTAAGATAAAGATGATAAAAATATGAGTGGAAAATGAGGGATGGAGGGGAGAAAATGTTGATACCAAAGGGGCAGAAACAAAAAAGAAAAAAAGATAAAGTTGTGTCAAAATAGCAGTTTTTCCTTGCCTTGTATATTTTCACAATGAAATTARTAGCACTTATTCACAGAATTAAGAGAAAACTCAGATTGTTAGCAATAGCCAAAGTGGTTTTGCATGCATTTGCACATCAGTGTCTACTTCAGAGAGATGTAAGAATTCTTCTGGAGACATTATATAGTAAATATGTTTTCTCCTACTCCAGCTAAAGATGAACCAGTCTGTTCTTCAACAAAAATAAAACAATCACGCAAATGAAAAAATTCCTAGGGCCTTTTTCATAGGAGCCTCATTGATTAGTGCTAGGTATCTCTGAAGCAAGCAAAACCTGCCTAAATGTTTTCCCATCGTGCCTATGGGCTAGCTATTCAAGTAGAATAAGGTAAAACAAGAAAACAAAACAATTTACAGTGTAGGAATTGATTTCTGAAACTGCAAGCATGCATTCCCTTATGCTTCCAGGAGAAATGGTGAGGAGTTTCCTTTGGTAACTCAAAAGCCTATGTACAGGCTGCTTTGATAGCACTGCTGAGCTCAGTGAATTGGGATCCACAGAAACCTCAGTTCTTTCTTTCATTCCCTTGAGCTGTAGAAACGCTTTTGGATAGTTCTGCTGGAGCACATTTGCTCTGTGATACCTGCTGATGATATTTGTTGCTACTAGGGAAGCTTCCAGCTGGTGACTGGAAGAGATTTGAAGGAGAGTATGTCTGTTATCCATATATATAAATTCTTCTTTCCCATTCTTGCACTGGCAGCTAAGAGGAGGTGCCTTTCTGACCAGGAGCCGAAGCAGCTGTCCCTAGCCCATTGATAGCACGGGAGACTGAGCCTGACAAGGGTATGTGGGCTGCCTGATGAGCGACCAGAGCTAGCTGGCTTTGAGTTGAGAACTTGCTCAGAGAGTCCTGAAAGCTGGAGTCTGTTTCTCACTTAGAAGTCCTGTTTAACTTTTTATGAACCATCTTTTAGTTGAACAGAACTGTTATACTCAAGAGCATTTAAATAAAAATGTAAATGTCCAGATTACTTAGTAATTTCATTATCRGCTACCTCCCTGTATGGTGAGGTATGGTGGGGAAAAAGGGGAGGAAGAAGCAGTTCGTTATTTATGGAGATTGTCACAATTCAAGAGCAGTATGGAATGAATTTATCAGGTCATATTTTAAATATATAAAGTGAGGTAAATTCTSCAGGTGCCAGATTATTGGCATTGTGTGTGTGATAGAGTAGGTGATAAACTATGAAGGTATGTGCTTTGTGGTGGGATGGCTACTCAGAAATGTGCAACTGTGGGGTCCATTAAAAGAATCCACCAAAAGCATGAAAAAGGGGAATGGGCAGATCTACAGCTGACCCAATCCTGTTTTTCTGTCATCTGTTCTGTTTGTAATCAAGTCTTAAAGGGATCAGGAGACAAAAACATGGAGCAAGGGCACCTCAATATTTTATTCTCCTCCTTCTAAATGGCTCTTGAATTTAATAGTTGTCTCTCCTCTCTGAAGAATTCAGTGTAGGGGAGATTTTACTGAATGTATTTGAACTGAAGTCTGATCTTCTGACAAAGGAGTTTCGTATTTAAAGACTAGCTGTGACAATGCTCTGCTCTTGGAGTAACCAGGAAATGTAGCCTGGAACAGTTTCCATGTGTTATGGCTTCTAATATTCAGTAACTGTTACAAAAGCTTTTCTTCCTGGCCGAAGATTACATGGCATCGTTCACTKAGTATAGAACATACTAAACGCTTGCCAGGTGTTTCCCTAGCAAAGGTGTGTCAGTATAGTTGTAGTAAAGAATATTAGAGCTATTATTTAAACAATMGTTGGTATTCTGATGGCAAAAGTAAACATGAATATTTTCAGTGATGAAAGATTGYTAGTGATCCAAAGGCTACAGGACTCTACCTGTTCCCTATGCTAACATAGAGTGGGTAAGATTTAGTAGGAGTAGGAGTGAAAAACATCGGGGAGGGGAAGGAAAGAGCATGAATACTGAGGGCAATCATTCAAACTATTTTAACAATAATCCAAATTGGGCAGTCAATACCTAATAGAAAAGTCTTCCTCATACAGAGGAGCTGATTTCTCACAGAGAAAAGATTACATGCTTCCTGGAAGGTTGGAATTGGATAATTCAGTATCAGACAAAATACCTGAAGTTCTTCTTAATGCTAGAGAAAATTCTACAGGAAAGGCATWAAACTAAAAATGGAAGAAATTTGCCTTCTGTTTCCAAGATAAGAATGTTCCTGAAAAGCTTATTTTATGTATTTATTAGCGGAGAGTTCACAGATGGCTTCCCTAGCAGTTCACTTTGCAGACACACATTGCTGACTTGCATGAGTTAACAGAAAGAAAACCCTTTTTTTCTGCATACCTAGTTTATAGTGGTTAGATTTATTAAAGTCTGATGCACATAATCCCCATACATAAACCAGTCAGGGGRTATTTTCTGCCAGCTTAAGTGCCTCACATGATTTTTTTCCCTCTCTCTTTTTTTTTTTTTTTCCCAACCAAGGGCTAGTAGTTTTGGCTTAAAGGTCACTAAACTTTGTGTTCTAGTTCTTGCCATCAATTCATTCTAGAACTGGTAAAATACAAGAAGCTGGCATGTATTTTTCTTTCTAACTCTTCAGTGACTGTTCTCTTCAACTTAAACTCTAAACCAGAAGCTATAATTTCATCATTTTTAAGGATTTTCTCATCTCAGTAGGAATAGWGAATACTAGAGTACATGATTTTATTTTATTATGCTTTCCTGTTTGTCTGAAATGAACAGATGCTTAACACTATATTTTATGACCAGCTCTTCATCTAGAAAAAAGCAATGCACCTCTGGTGACTTCAYGTGATTCCAGTGATATGAATGGTCCTACATCAAACAAACAGCAGCCAGACTTGTTGCCCATGAATACTGAAAGAAAATAATAGCTGTAGAAGATAACATGCTGATGAGGAGACAGGAAAGGACAAGGAGACAAAGGAAAGGCTAGTAAGATTGCATGGTGCCTTAGAGGCTGTCAGGCACATCRGCAAAACATTTTTTTTGAGTATTACAAATTTTTACTTTAATTTCAGCTGTTGTTCTAGACAAAAGTTTTGTTAATGGAGGAAAGGAAAAAGAAAGTGTGATGGATAGTATCAGAAAGAGATAAGAATCCATATCAAAGAAGGCATAGAAGGACCAAAGCATAATTAAGTTGGATTGACTGGGGCAGCCATGAGGAATCAAAGGATGCAGAAGCTAAGATGCGTTAGAGTGGTGACTGGGAGATACTTTAGTATTAAACACTACACTTTGGATGAAAACAGAGTAGCAACCTGATCACAAATAGTGCTAAATTTTTGGTTTTTCATGCTATCCAGAATATAAATGGAAAACTTGGTCTTCTATATTACTAAATCTAAATTTTAYTTTCAGTAAATTTTTTTTAAAAATCATTTTAGATTTTGGGGCTAGTAGGGACTACTCTTACCTCCTGTATATCACAAGCCATTACTTTTCACCAGATGAATCTTCTTGTCCTCACTTAGTCTTTTAAAAAGAAATTTCCTCTTTTTTTCTAAACATCATAGTCTCCTAATTGTTATTACTATGTTWTACTACTGTGCCTAGTTAAGAAGGTGCTGTATTCCATCCACCAATTTCAAATGTATTTCTGTGATCTCTGATGCTCATCGGACAGTTAGCTAAAAAAACCTACCTTTACGTATACATAGTTTGTATTTTTTTTTTTTATTTATTTCTAAGCAGTGTTTTGGAAGCAATTGTTTATAGCTCTGGTGACTTTGAAAGCTTTCTTTTCTTAAAGCTCATAAATGATAAGATAGAGAAATGTTCGTTCGTCCATGAACTGTAAAAAGGGCAATTGATAAAGTGCTTAGATCAAAAATCTCTTTTATTCTGATATCCGTTATCAGAATAATATCTCAAAGTTCTTTCTAAATTTTCCAAAAGTCTGGTTGGAAGACAAAGTTTGCAATGTGTTCTCTGCACCAAACTGTTTTATTTCAACCAGAAGAGGCTAGTTATTTAAGTTTAGGACTCCAAGTTAAATGAGTGAGCGCTCTGGCTCCCAAATATCTGCTGACTATTGTTTTAGTAGAGTTCAGCAACAAAAACATGGTTTTAAGTAGGCAGATCCAAAGACATTGAGATCTATATACGTGTTTTTTATACTTAATTTGAATCTGCATGTTTGTGGGTTAGCTAACACACATTTGTCATAGATGAGGCAAACATAAAAGCTCTACAGATTTACCAGGGTGTTACACTTGCACCCAAAGGAATCCCACCACAGTTCATTCTTTAGAACCTTAGTGCTTTAGTTGAAAACATAGGAAATCAAGCTTTTAGCTTGGGAAGTCCTGAAGAGTGATATTTCAGTGTAAATTGCGCCTGTCATTTTTCATTTTCCTTCCTTACAGCAGGAAATATTTCTATGTTGCACTTACAAAAGCTTCCAGCCTTCACAATTTTATTTGTAGAGTGTTCTTTGTGTGTGTATCCGCTTTTTTGTATGCGTGTGTATCCATGAAAAATCTGTCCAAATAGCTGTCTGGTGCCTTTTTGGCATTAATGCTCTTTAGTGGGATTATCTCTTGTGGATTTGAAGTAATACTCATTCAACCAAAGCTGTGGCAGAGCATCAGGTCATAACTAGCATCAGGTCAGCTCTGTCTTTTTAGATTCGAAAGACAGACACTTAGAGTTCATTGCACACTTACAAAATACTAACAAGGCCTTGTGCTTAGATCTAAACTCAGTTTGGATGTCTTTAAGACCTCTTTTAGTGCCCAGTTTCTGCTTTCTGGCTTCTATCTATGCCTGTCTGGTTTCATACATGTAATTTCTGTAGTATAAGTATTATTTTATATTTAGCTTTCAAATATTGTGTGATGTTTCTTGAAAAATCAACCCTCTGATCCAATCTTTTCTATCTTTTTTTCTTTTAAAGATTTTTTTTCRCCTTCAATGTACAGATGTTGTTTTTCTTACTGTATCTCGTATGAYAGTGGCATTTTCAACTACCAAGATCCCCAGATCCTTTTCGGTAGAGCTGCTTGACAATCGGTCCCCAGCCTGTAAAGTTTCAGGGAGTTCTTCATTTCCAGGTGCAGGACTTTGCATTTGTCGTTGCTGAATTTATAGGGTTCCTGCTGGCCCATAACTCCAGCCTGTCTGAATTTTTCTGCATGTCAGCCCTGCTCTCAAGCTTGTTGACTGGTCCCACCAATTTGATGTCCCTTGCAGGCTTGATAAAGGTGCAGTCCTTTGCATCCTCCAGGTCGTTGATCAGGTATTAAACAGAGCAGGTCCCAGGAGAGATTCAGTTGTAACTAACATCCGGATGGAATATGACTCATTAACAACTGCCACTGAGCCTGACCATCCTACCATCTATCCACCTATCTAGACCATAACATCCTAACTTGGAATGCAAGAGTGTTGTGGGAGATAGTGTCAAAAGACTTGCTAAAACTAGGTAAATGATATTCACAGATCCAGTCATTTTATCATAGAAGGCAGTCAGCTTAGTCTGGCATGATTTACCCTTGCTAATACCATGCTTATTGTTTCCAGTCACCTTATTCTCCTTTACATGCTTAGAAACGTGTTCCAAGAGGATTCGCTCCATGRTTTTCCCAGGGACTAAGTGAAGCTGGCTGATCTTTAGTTCCCTAGTTTGTACTTTTGGCCTTTTTTTGAAGACGGATGCAACCTCCCCGATCGCCATCACCTTTCAAAGAAGATAGAGTGACCTTGCAAGGACATCAGCTAGTTCACTCGACATCTCTCTTGGTTGCATCCCCTCTAGTTTGATGGACCTGTAGGGGCTGAGTTCTCTGTAGTAATCCTGGCTCAATCCTCATCATTGCTCATAGTTCTTCTCCTTGAACCCTGCCTCTAAGCTCAGAGGCCTGGGAGACCTTGTTGGTGAAGAATGAGGCAAGGAAAGCATTGAGTACMTCAGTCTTCTCTGTGCCTTCTCTTGTAAATCATTCACACTCTTGTTTAGCCCTTTAGAAGCTCTTCTTGTTGTCTTTAACGTTCCTTGCAAGTCTTCAGTGGAGCTTTGGTTTTCCTAACACCATCCCTATGTGCTCAGGTTTCTAAATTCCTTCTTTGCTTCCTGTTCCTACTTCCAGTTGCTGTATACTGACTCTGGAGCTCTGTCATGAATTCCTTGCGTAGCCAACCTAGTCTCCTTATATGTCTATTTGTTTTCCAGACTATTGAGATGGAGGATTCTCACACTGGGAGGATGCAATCCTTAAAGGCCTACCAGCTTCCCTGAGCTCTTCTTCATTCTTATTTCCAGGACCCTCACATCCAGTAACACTGCAGACATTTCTTCCTGTAGGCCCACAACTATATTTTCAGTATACATTATGGAAAAGCTGCCTTTTTCCCCACTGACATTCTTGTATCCCTTGTTATACGAAAGTCAAGTTTTAAAACRTAATCATCACTTTATATCATTTGAACTTTAATATCCCCTAGCTTAGAAGGCACTGAAGCTATGTGCAAACAAAACGTGTGTTTGTGCTGCCTAATTCCTATCAGAATTACGGCACTGTTCCATAGTAGCTCTGCTGGATGAACCAGAACTGGCACATCCATTGATTTCTACCAGCTGTTTTCTGCCTATTCCAGTTCCTGACAGGTAGCAAGCTGTGTAGTTGGCAGCAAAGAATCTCAAACAGTTCAAATATGCCCCAGGGAGGGCAATTGCTTACCCTATGCCCATCAAAGAATCACTCTTATGCTCTGCAAGATACATACGTAYATTCACCACATCTGTCTCATAGTAGTTGTACTCAGAACTGACAAAGGAGTGAAATAAACATGTGCCGTTTCAATACAGAGCAAGAACAAGGTGCTTGTAAAGACAAATGTAGACATAGCGGTGAATAATTTCGTAATGAAACTTTGTTTATTCTTGTTTCTGTAGCTGATCTATATTTTAGCTCTAAAGGACCAAATAATCCATTTAAATACCAAGCCAGTTCATTCAAGTATTTCAAAATTGTGCATTTTCATCTGCTGGTTTGAGAGTCTTACAAGATAGTAGAAGCAGGCTTAATCTAGGGATCTGCTGTATTCTTCAGTTCCTCCTCACGAACACTGAACTAACCAGATAATGTTGGTTTCTGTGCGTTGGTGCAGGTCAGATGGTAAGTGCTAAACTGTTGAGACAAAACGACACAGATGTGTGTGAATCTCCGTCCTGTTAGTGTTGGTTCAGGTAAAAGCAAGGTGTTAAATGGAAGATATTTTGTGTGCTTTGATTCTTCAATAGTAAATAGTAGATGGAGGATGAACAGTACTTTACACAGTGAGTTTTACCATGTCTCTGCTGAAGGGTTTATGCTTGGTAGCAGTCTTACAGTTCTCAAAACCTGCCCAGGAAATGCACCTTTAAGATTCTGAATCAGTTGACAGTAATTAGTATAAATTCTTTTTTCTTCTTCAGTCCAAAATTACAGTACAAGATCAGGCATCTTAAGTAGACATATACTTCTATCCAATAGGGCARTGCTGGATCTAGTAGATCAGTATCTAGTATTACTCAGAAGACAGACATTAAAGAAGCTGCATGTTGGCTTCATTTAGAACCCTTCATGTTCAGAGGACCAGCACTTGTAAGAAATATATGTTTTTTTTATTTTTTTTTTAAATCTTTTTTTTTATTTGCTTGGAGGCTATGCAGAGAGTACAGATGCTCACTTTGTAACTGATTTGGAGTGACAGGGGTTTAGTGTAGCCCTGCAGTTACTGACCTGAAGCAATAATGATTCTGTGCCTTGAGCAAGAAAGAATAAATTATTCTACTACCTTTCACTGTCATTTTAAATCTGTAAAGGAACTGTGCAGTATAAAAACTTGAAGACTGTGATTCTATTGTTAATGTACGATTTCTTTAAATGAGCTGTCAAAGATTAAAACAAGCTGTTGCCCAGTGCAAATGTTATTATTTTTTCAATCAGAAACTAATAAAACATTTTATAACGGGATTCTAAAGTGTATTTGTTAATTACAGTGATCATATAGTCTTTCAAATGCTAATGGTCTGACTCAAATTTCACTTTGTTTAGTTGTGTTAGAAGTTATGATTAAAGAATGGTATAGCTTTATAGTTGTTTTACTGCCATCTGTGTGCACCAGGCAGTAACTATGTACAGATGGTTGTGATTCAGAGACAGGTTGCCACATGCAAAAAAAGTATGTTTCAGTTATTTTAATAAGATTTATTGCAGCAGTCACAGTTAAATGCTTGAACCTTAATGATAATTGCTACTAATCCTTCAAGAAAAATGATCAGAGTTTAGTAAACCTCAAGGAACAGATTTTACTGTAAACTAGAGARATATCTCACCACAAAGGTATGGTTTATGTTTTTGTTTTGTATTTCTTTTTCTCCCCTTTCTTTCCTGATCATCTATTCCTATACTTTTAGTTCTGCAGCATTTGGTGTGAAAAGACGAGATCATTTTCCCATTTTCTGTTTTCCTTCCCTTGTATAGATGAATATTTATGTTGATACACTGGGAGAACAGAAGTGGTGATTTAGATTCTGTGTCTGGCCTAGAATCTCATATTTGTAGTATTTGTAGTTATCTTCCATACTCGGTAGTCAATTCCAAAATACCATAGTCCAGCCCAAGCTTTAGAAGTGTTCCTTTGTACTRTCCTAAGGGTTTGCAAACTGATAGTCTTTGTGAACTGACAGGCTGAAGAAAGGCATGTGAGGGGCCTCACAAGAGTATAGCAGGATGAGCCTTCGCATCCATGAGGTTTCTTCAGTCTAAACACTTCAGTGTTTCAAGTGCTTCAGTTCTCTCTCCTGTTTTATGGCTTAGGTYATTCTCCTTAGGTCATTCTCCTTTTATTGTAGTAGATTTTCAGCTAAATGCATGTATAAGTTAGTATGTCTGAATTATAGATTAGTGGGTATATGTGTGTGTATRTCTGTAGGTATATAAGTATGCTGGTATAGTATATATATCCTCTGTGTGTGTATATACACATATACACACTGTCCTAAGAATGACTTAATTAGCCATTTGTTTTTGGAAAATATTAACRACTTTTTCCTTCAAGGTGATTCCTTAGTTGGTTTTAATGTTAATTAGAATCTTTTCTGTGGTTGGGGCAAAGTCAGAGAGACTGATATACAACAAATAGAAAGAAGCACAAGAAAGCCAAGAAAGTCACACAACTCAGGGGTCCAGGGAAGTTCTACCTATTTATTTTATGTCCTTTCCRTAGTTCACTTTTTCACTTGCAATGTTACAGAAATTTAGAATTATAAAGGATATATGTATAGTAGAAAAARTGGCATAGATCTGTATCTGTAGGATTTCAGGAACAAATGTAATTGTTGTGACTTTTTGTGTGTATGTATGTGTGTGTGTGTGTGCACGCTAGATGTTAGTGTCAGAGTTCCTTTTGTAAATTCTTATCACCGGCTATACCATGAATTGCCATAAGCAGTCACACAGAAATCACAGCTAGAAGAAGCTTATGGACCTATTATTTACTAGAAGTTACCATATCCTTAGTATTAAGTGCTGCAGTATCAATGTCATTTTTTTATAGGGTAGTGATTAATTAATCTAATATCTATTAATAATTAATATCTAAACKCTAATGTAGTGAAAGTGATTAGAGAAGTACATGAAAGAAGGATGTTTTCCCTCTCCTACTTGTTTGTGACCTCTTTTCCTTTTGTGAAACTTTCCATGCTTTCTGGATGAAATTCAGGACTAGAAATAAGAAAGGGCAGCAATAAATGACCTTTTCTCTCATCTTTCTCTTTCTTGTGAAACACAGTTTTACAGTGCCCCAAGGTGAGGAAGGTTGTCACTTTTTGTCTGTGTGCATTATTGTTCTCTGCCACTRTGAAGCTGCATTTAAGGGGAAGGGTGCTAAATCCTGTTTTCACTCAAGGCTGTACTGAAATAGACTGAGAGGCTTATTCAGACTGTGGATAGCTGATTTCCTTGTTGATGATTAAAAACAGTTATTGAAAAGGAGATTATTAACAGTGCACTATGAGCTTGCAAAGTTAAATGCTTACAAGTATTTTCTCAGGCCAAAAAATAATTATTTAAAAAATCTCAATTGCATTAAGAGAGGAAGACATTTTAGGTTTCTGTCAGATTGAAAAGAATGGAAAAAAAGTCTTAATAATGATTACTGAACCCACTTCTTAATAATGGCTACTGAAATCACTTAGACAATGGATTCCCAGGCATTTTAATACTATAGACCATTTTTTATTAGACAGATTATCCTCTAGATCAAAAGTTAATGCAGGCTTTCTCCGGTACCGGTGACTGCTTAAATTAAAGAACAGTATTAAGAAAGTGTTTAAGTTTCTCTTTGAACAGTCTTTGGAAGACAAAAAGAAAAAAGAAAGGCTCAGTCCTAAAGGCATACCTGAAGAAGCTGGTGATTGAAGTAGCTTGAGGTTAAATGGAGGCACAGTGCAGATCAGCCCAAGGGCTGCCATATGTTTTGCCAGATGCCAACATCTTCCAGAGGCTACTCCTGTAGCTTGTGAAAGGTTTCGCTTTTCAGGCTAGCAAGGTATGGAGCAGCATGGAGTGGAACAAGCGAAGAGTACTGACCCTCTAGGGATTCCCATGTGCCCAGAAATTTGATAGTTTCTCTGGTTGCTTTGAACCATTGAGCTATGCAAAATAGCTGGAAGAGTGCCAAAGGAATGGCCTTGAGCTCAGTTAGGAGTAAATAGTAATAATTCCATGTGTTTCCTTGGCAAATTCTGTCTTTCCACTGCACAACACACTGTAAATCAGCAAATCAGGTGGWAAGAATCAGTGAAACAGGCTAAATTTTCCACCAGAAATAGCTATTCATTTAGGAGGTAACAGATTCATTATTAGGAAGATGTGGAAACACTGACTGTCAACTCAGAATTTGCACTCATACTGGCAATTAAGCTTAAAGTCATGTTCTAGCTAGAAACATTTAAGTGGTTTTAAAATTAGTACRGTGGGGCTCTAGGGAAGAACTCCAGCCGTTCCAGTCCTAGCCTTACCTGCTGTGTGTCTGTCTCTATGTACAATAGTCTATAAATATGTGTGAGCATCTGTTACTGTATTCCTTCCCGTCTTCCCTCCACAAGCCAAGATTTCCATAGTCTGCTGCCATGGTACTTGTATATGACATTTTGAATGCATGAAGTGCAAAAGCATGACATTTTGAATTAGAAATTAATTTAACAAACGTGTCTGTGGAAAAACGTTTGGATCCTCAAAATTTGTCAAATGATATTTTGAAAAGTTAAAAAGAAATTGCACAAAATGAACTGAGGAAGTTCAYGCAAAAGTTCAAAACCAAAAAGTTTACCGCTTGAGAGACAACATGACCCCAACAGAAAGGACATTAATCTGATGAACGATATTAGGCAAATCTCTTGCAAAGTGCTGCTGGTTCAGTTCTGTTCTTTCTGTCCTGTTTAAACTCTTTTTAGGCAGAGACACTTACAGTAGATATTCTTCCATTTCCTATTGCTTCAGCATTGCAGTCTCAGTTACAAACTTGATTACTGTATTCCCTGCATACCGATGCAGTATAAATAATAATAATTTACCATTTTTGAGTTGCTGTAGCAAGTTAAAAATAAGTTAGTTGAGGGTGGGCAAAGTTGTCAAATTATGTAAGTATGTAGATGGAAATGATTTGCAAATTCAATTGACTTGAAAGGGAAATTGATGCAAATAAGTACATATATTTAGTTTTACCACATGTCACACAGTAGCTCAAGAGTAATGACCTTGATTATTAGATTGGCYTATTCTAGTTGAATAAAAACTAAGGCATCTCTGTTTACCTATTTTAATATATTAATTCTGCATTCTTTTAGAAAGTGAAATTTTAGAAAGGACTAAGCTTATATGAACAAGTTAAAAGCTCAACATTGGGTGCCAATCCTGTTTTTAGGTCCACAAAGATGGAGACTAATATTATGCTAAGACCTAATTAATATCATAGAGCTTCCTGGGAAGTTTGCTACAGGTATCTGCTTGCAAGCTAGGGGCCAAATAATGATAGAAGATGGAGAAAATGGAAAAATAGATTACAGGTAAGGTGGTACTGGGTACTAGTCCTAGGTTTACATCTCGAAAGCACACAGTGGCATGGTATTTCTACGACTTCCTGTGACTATTAACATACTCGACTCCAAGAAACGCTCTTCTCCRGGATGGCAGAAAGTGTTCAGTATTTGCCTCTTCACTATTGATAACATAGGGAAACAATTCTCTGAAAGCAAGTAACTGTCTACGCCTCCGTTTCTCTTAAAAGGCAGAGATCAGGAAGAATCAATTCTGTTGTATATACTCTTTGATCCTTTTTGCTTTCCGTAACTTGGGGTTTTATAATGCCTTTAGAATAAAGACTCCCTAGAGATCACTAGGGTGCCTGCACATTGGGCAGCTTCTTTAGTGGCGGACTCTTGCACGGACTCTTGCAGGCTTCTGCATGTTCCTCTGCACTGCTGTGAATTGTTCTGTCACACCATGATACATGTGTAACATCAGTATCCCTTATTACTGCACAATGTACAGTGAAGTAATATATTCATGTTTATTAATTTAAAATCCTGTTTGTTATGAGCAGTAATATCACTTAGCTACAGTCATTTTCCACTTCATTTGATATCCTACTAATTTTAACTGCATGAGACTATTTGCTAGTCTGGCAGCTAAGCCTTAGATCTTCATGTTTCTTTTCGTTAAATTCCTCTTTTTGTTAAAAATAACATTGGAAGCATGAATGTTTTTAATATCTGACTCTTTTGAGATCTCCAAATATTTGCCCACATATTTGCTTTGTCTCTATACACAAGCTCTATGTACTTCACAACCKTGTCTGCAGGACCTCTTGCTGCTCCCTTTTGTTTTCCTTTGACATCTAATTTTCCTCCTTGTCTTTCTGTTACTAGCTTCAAACCAGCCATGAGATCTAGTGTATCCCTTGTTCCTTTGTGTGCCTACTTTCACTATCTTTCTTTCATAGTCTTTGGTTTTTGTGCAGAGTCTCTTAACTATTAGTATTTGTTGTTGACAAACCACACTTTAGGTGAGATTTGAGAAGAGTCTGGAAGTCTTCTAAAGCCCGTGATGCAAACACCAATAATGGACCTGTCAATGGGAAACAAAAGAAAGGCCAAGAAAACCTACACAGAGACAGAAGAATGGCTTGATTATAGGGAAAGCAAGGGATTTCAGTACATGAAGCGCTGAGAAAATACACATGGCAGTCCAAATTCTAGAATGTGTAGAGAAATTTGCTAATTTTTCTTATTTTTTTAGTGAGTAAGTTCTTTCATTTTCTGTTCTCCCCCCACCCCCGCCCCAACTTATTCTTTATGTTGTCAGGAAGGAAGTTTGTACTTGTACCACAATTAGGCACTTTAAGCATTTGATATACCAGTATTTCAAAATATCTGACAACTGAGTCGTTTTATTTTCACCAACAGTCTTGCTAGTGAAGGAAGTGTATTTAAAAAAAAAAAAAAAGAAGAAGAATATCAGAGGCAAAGAGAGGCTGTATGTTGCCAAACAGTAAGTCTGTGAGAAAACTGTAATTACAAATAATCTGTAGCTCTGACCTAGTAATTCTTACGAATTTAAAAAAAGTTTTGTTGGGGAAAATGTGTGTAACATCCATGGTGGTGTTTCACTGCGTGTATTCTGTAAAACTCAGATTACCATTTTCCTGAAGTTGCTGTAATAAAATGATCTTCAATTTCAATGGAAAGCCATGGCTCAGCTAATATGTCCCAAGATTATTGTGTAAGTGACAAAGTTATATTCCTTTTAGGAATTATCAATTTTGTTAGAGAAGAGGAGATATTATTCAATTGCTTTGGCTTACAGTTTAATCTACTAGACATATAGATGTTCAAGTACCTGAAAATGGAAATGGAAAGATACCAAAGGCAGCCTTTTTGCTGGCCAAGTGGATGTGGAAAGATTTAGGTACTAAGATTTTAGTACCAATACCTGTATTCAGTGTAGCTTCAATTCTGAATTGGCATTGAATTGCCAAGGAAAGAATCATAGAATCACAGAATCAGTAAGGTTGGAAGGGACCTCTGGAGATCATCCAGTCCAACCTCCCTGCTCAGCAGGGTCACCTAGAGCGTGGTAGACAGGGTTGCAGCCAGGCAGGCCTTGAATGTCTGCAGAGAAGGAGACTCCACAACCTCTCTGGGCTGGAAATGATAAACATTTTAAGGCATATGTAGTGCCTTTGTATATCTGTAGTTAACATGTGCTATAAAGAGTAAGGTTGGTATTTAATATCTGACTTCATTACAAACTTCTGGGAGAAAGTTTGCAGATTACAGGATTAAATTTTATTTTTGATCTTTTTTTCTTTTTTCCTGTATGCCTGCACAGTAACCTGCACCTATATGCTAAAGTATTGGTTTATTAAGTAATTCATACTTACAGAGTAACCTGAAAGGCCTTACTYTTAATAAGCTTTGTGCATTGGTATGCATTATATAAAGCGTCCAAACCTTTTGGTTGTTACAGCTGAAACACACATTCTGCTTAGATTATTTTTGTTTAAAAAGTTYATGGGCCTTTCATTTTCTTTCCCTTCTGTCATTCCTTTTCTCATTTATACTCTGTATTTGAGGCTTCTTAAGGCAAACTAAGAGAATAATCTGCTTGGTTCTAATTAATTTCAATGGGAACTGTGTGGCTAAATCCTTTAGTTTGAAAATAACCAGTTCTCCACCTGCCCAGACAYTTCTCTGTAGCTGAAGAGACTTAATTTGTGCTAACCTTACACCCACACTGTACTTGTATAACTGACTCCATAAGGCAAAGAGCAATAAAAAAATAGGCCCAAAGGGAACTGAAGAGATTAAGTTTTGTGGGTAGAGGAGATGTTTTTGCAGTTTATGCATATTMTCTACTTGTGATTGTACTGCTCAATTTCTTTTCTCTGTAGTACTTTCAGTTTAGAAATTATTAGCRGGAAATAAACACCTTGTTTTCTGACATGTTTTTACAGGGGAAGAAAGGTCAGAGTAGTTTGTAATTCAGTTAGATATTTTTAAAACAAAGGGAACAAGAGACAGTGTGATCCAGTTGTTATMGAGGCGTGCCAGCACATTAGAACCATAAGCAACAAAATATATGTGAGCCTAATAGTGACTTCTTCTTGCTTGGCTTTACTTTAGTTCTGTCAATTAATCTGCCATTATAATAGGAATCATAATCTCTTAGAAGTGTCTGTGCAATCATTTAGTAGCTACCACGCTTTGAAAGTATAAATTGCAAACTGATTGCTCCTGAATAGATATGAAATGTGGATTTATGGAGACCTATGAAGGTTCTCTCTACTCTTCCTCTTCCCTCCCCTAACCTCCTTCTCTCTGTTAATAAGACCCAAGTATATGCTGTGCTCTGAGCCATGTGATGTGATACCGTGTGACTCAGAGGTGATGGTGCTGAGCCATTTCTTCTTGCYACCGGGCCAGATTTGTGCCTAAGCCCTGCTGCCTGACAAACTCTAGTTTTTAAGATCCTTGCCTACCTTGCCTTTGTTTCAAGTCTAAAAAGAAAATAGTATGGTTTTGATCCTTGTGCCACACGCGGTCCAAAGGCCATCAGTCACAGGCAGTAAATTCCGCAAATATCTCTCAGTCTTTTGCAGACTCTTTGTCTGAGTGGTGGTTGTAGGGAATGTTTTGCTTCAGCTTGGTAGACTTCTTTGCTGTGTCATTTCTGGTACAAACCACTTGAAACTACCTCTCTGAGAAGAGGCTTACAGCTTGGAGCTAAGATCGTAGGTTTCTCATCTGATGAATGGATTCATTTTTTTTTTCCTTTTATGGGGAAAAATTTCAGAAGTGTCTGAGCAATGTAGAAGCCTAAGTCCCATTGAATGTCACTTGGCATAACATTATCAAAAGCTCTTTTATTCTTAGAGCTTTTGCTTGTCAGAGATACAATCTGCCATGGCTGTCACAAATCATCTCTTCTAAACCCATTTTCACTTCTAATTTCCTAATAGAAAAAAATGAGTAGCTTTAAAGTATTAGAGCTACGGAATATAACACATTTTATTTAAAACAGAGGTAAAGTGAGTAGGAAATAACATGTTTTTCTAGGCTGATCATACAYAACTATTCAGCTCTAATACATTAAAAGTTATTCTTTTGGACCATTTGACCTTTTTGCTATGCAGATATTCTTGCAAGAGTATAGTGGCAAATTGAATWTGCCTTGACACTCCTGCTCCATTCTGGTCAAATGACACAAAATCCATACTGTGCCCATTAATGTCAGACTAACACATACTTGTTGCTGCAGATTTTACTGTTATTGCTATTCCCTCAGCTCTCCTTTGCACCCCAAGGTACGTGCCTAAAAATATGTACACTTTATGACTCATGAGATACATTTGGCCTACACACAGATACAGGTGAACAAATAGAAAAGAAAATGGTGATTGAAATGGCCTGCAGCACTATGTTCATAAGAACAGCCTGCTAATGACCTGTGTCCACACCTTTGTAACCTCTTGAGGAGCTGAATACTTTCAGTTCTTCCCTAGGAACAGAGATCAGGCCATGTAGTAAACACGTGTGTCTGTCAGACCGCTCACAGGTTCTGGAGCGTCTCTGTACCTCATTACGTCCCTGCTGCACAGTTCTTTTAGGAGCTGCCTTCGCTCTCAGAGTCAACAGTGGCTGTAGTTCAAATATTTTCAGAACAAACTTCCCAGCTTTACAGTGAAAAAATAAACTGCGTGCTTATTGATTACATAGTAGAATGAATTTCTATTTATCAGCTCTGTCTCCTAACATGAGCAAATGCTTTAAGTCTGTTGTTTATTGTTCCATTTTCTTAATGTTATTCCCAATTTCTGTAGATTTGGGCAAAAGTCATTTTGTTCTGAAGCTACATTGAAAGAAATATCTTGTCTCAATGTTATCAAAAGGTGATACAAAACATATGAAAGATTTTAGAAGGGATTGGAAGAGAATTCCTAATACTCCAGGAAGCATTGTGCAATCTGAATTCTTACTGATGCAGCTGAGAACTTTGCAACAATAATACTGCAGTATTTCCTTAGTAATTCAGTAGTTATCTTTTATGAAATAAATAATTTAACATTGGTAGAGGAAGGTAATTTGTGACATAATGATCTAGCGTGGATGACAGTGTGTGCTCACCATGGCAGAGAGTTAATAGAACTGCTTTTCGGTATTGCTGAAGTGGTGGATCATGTACGCTTGTATACACTAAACTGCTAAACGYGTGCATTCAAATAAGATAAAGCTAATGGACATAATATTACTTAAGCATCTGATTGCCATTATGTGCAAGTCTGATTTCTGCACACAAACATGCTGAGTTTTTGATATTATATTTTTAATGCAGGAACCAAGTGTGTGTGTGTCTAAGACCAGTCATTATATACAGTCTCTAAAATTTCCACGGTATGTGGACATACTGTTTTTTT
>NW_028186312.1:677902-724395 GCF_003343005.1 Rhea americana
TTTTTTGTTTTTTGTTTTTTAAGTTAGCATCACATCTGTCAGGCCAAGGGTTTCCTTAAAATTTCTATGCCAAAAAAGAATCCTGGAATTGGCTTATAAGCAATTAATTTAGGAGCTTTTCTTAAGT
The DNA here is from genome assembly GCF_003343005.1 of Rhea americana. NCBI lineage: Eukaryota > Metazoa > Chordata > Aves > Rheiformes > Rheidae > Rhea > Rhea americana. Next base: position 678,030 of record NW_028186312.1, read on the forward strand.
ATGTATCAATACACTCTGAATATTAAGAGTGGAGCTTAACATGGCTTTGTTTAAGCCAGACAGATTGAGTAAACACACTCATATTGCCATAAGAGAGAAGTGGAGAAAGAACTTAAGGGATATAAGACTCACCAGACCTCAACATTCTTTTGCTGGGCAGGAGTGGACAGAAACATCTTGAGTTTGGTCTTCATTTCTCGCTGATCTGACAGATAGCAGAGATGCAAATGCAATGATTACAACTCCAGAGCCTGACAAGAGATGTTTTAACATATACAGCAATGCATGTTCTACATCTAGAATAAAAATTTAGTTTTTCATCTACAACAAGGATAAAATTTTCTAATACTTGTGGATCTGCTTAAAAAAAAAAACATATCTGGGAGAGCATGCATATAGTGCATCCCTGTTGATTAGGTTAGTGTAAACCYATTGGACAAGGGGTGAGTATTTTCTTTTTTTATTTTTTTTACAGAGCTTGTTTGTGCTTGGTGCTTACTAATATACYATGGCTAGAATGTGAGAAAATTGGCAGATTTTTGATAAAGTATGGGGAAACATGCAGAAAGCTAAAATTTGCCGTTTTCTTCACAGCAATACTTGAAAGAACTTACAATAAAAGTGGCAGGCTGTCTGAGATTTTATGGTATGTGGAGGCAGATTCTAGAGCAGCCAGTGTTTCTTCTTTTTCTTTTAAGGGCCATTCTCTTCAAKATTAGGACACATCAGGTTTAAAAGAGGCAAAAAGAAGTGTTTTTTCTCATGTAATTAAGTTGTACAGCTCATTTTCTCATATAATGGAGAAGAAATTTATAAATATGTTCTATTGAGCCATTAATCGTAAAGATCTGAATATAAAAACTTGAGGAAATCCTGAAATGGCCAATTACCGGAAGCTTGAAGGTTCTCCGACGATATCAGAGCATGTATACCAACCACCCTGTTCCTTTGTCCTCTTTCCCWAAGCATTTGGTCACTGTAGGAGAGAGCATACTGGCTACCTGGGCCCACTATGACCATTTTTATGCTCTGCTATGTTATATAAACCTGAAAATCGGAGCTAAGCAGGTGAGGCCAGCAGCTGTGGAACACCACAGCCTACTGGTAGAATTTTGTCCCGTGGGTCCACACTGAAGTCCCTTGTRAAAGACTCCCTTTATAGGTACTTTTACAAGCGATCATGATTTGACCCTTACTAATATCTGTTGGTAACCATTGGTTTGTTCTACATACGTGCTACCTTTAGAAATATTTCAGACCAGACGGCTGCAARCTTGGACCTGGTTTTTGTTTTAAACACTTGATAACTGCTTTTCTCCACAGAAGAACAGAGCAGAATGTATATTCTGCCAACGAGCTCATGGATTTTCTTACAAATCCTAGCAGTCTCTCCTTTCCTGAAAAACACTGGCTCTCTGCTACTGAAAATATGCCATGCTTTGACAAAATTTTATTTGTCTGTACATAGGATAACAAATTGTGCAAAAAACCACAGTGTTTTTCATGTGATAAACTAATTTAAGTGATTGTTATGCTAGTATTTCAAGTAATATTATTTGAATTCTGAACTTTCACATATGGGAGTAGGTACATTTATTTTCGTTTTCCTATTTCTCTCCCTTATTTGCAGGCTTCCTTCTCAGAATGCCTAATTTGAAAAGTGATTTTTTTTCCTGCCTAACTGTTGCTTTCTGAGATTTCCTTTTTTTTTTTTAGATAATATCGTTTTTCTTCTCCTCCTTTATTTTTTATACACTATTTTCCTATTGCACTGTATAATAACATTGTGAGGAGCCACTTGACAACCTAACTCAATCTATTTGCAGAATAGCCTCTCTGATAAAGAAACATCTAATGTAGAAACAATAACCACTGTGGTTGACAGGGCCAGTTTCAACTCAGTTTAGGTTTTGTTTCCCAAATAACAGAGTATAATTTGTTTTTATGGTATCTATACAAGTAAACTTTGTTACCTTGTAGTATAGCAGGACAAGTGACATTTTTGTTTCTTTTATCCTTCTGAATTTGACAGTTTTCTTTACAGTATATAATTGTTCTCTGATAAAGTACTTTGGACCTGGAACAGTGTGTGTCATCATGCAAATACTAGGAATAGTAAATAGTTTTTCCTTGTCATTATTTTTCTACTTGCACTTTTCCATTAGTTTAAAGATGATTATCTTCTCAAGCCTATGGTAAAGCTAAGACCTTGTTACTTTTTCCTTCCTATAGTTCTGTCATTATCCCCCTTGRCCCAGAAATAAATATAACTAGAACTAGGCTGCACTCAATTATTAGTGCATAAGCCTTTCCACTTCTGAGACACAATTTCATGTACAGGTGACAATTAGAAATAATTTTTCCTCTTGCCCCAGTTGTCCACAACATGAAAGCCACTGCAGCACCCAACRCAGCTATCTGTCTCTGCTCAGTACAGGCGCAGGGTAAAAATAATAACAGAAATGCTGCGTGGGTCAGAAATGATGTGCCTTACCTGAGGTTTGTGGAGAATCTTCACTATGAGTGTCAGATGGTGCACTATGGTCTTTCATGCTGATAAACGCGAAATTCACTCTCTAACTGGAAAAYGGTGCCGCTGGAAGTAGGAGAGTTCATGTTCCGTAACATTCATTGTGTGTCTAGAAAGCTTAAAAGCACTTAGTCCTTTTTAGTTTGTTTTTTGAAGTGTCCTTGTTGTTTTATGGTATGTTATTACTAATCTGGAAGCTAATGATCCCTCGRTAGCAGGAGACCAAGACAAAACATCTACTGCAAATCTGGTGCTGTATTTGCAGCTGAGGGGTGATTACTGTTCCACAGCCAGAAAGTAGGTGTACAGGAAACATTTATTTGCAGTTTCATTGTGTTCCTGCTGATTCTTTTATTGTAAGAAATAATCAGGCAGCAGGCTGAAATGAACAAAAACAGGAATACTTTTTCGTACAACTTCTAACTGTGCTGTGAAACTCATTGCCATAGGATACTGTGGAGGCAAAGGGATGAATAGATTAAATTTAGTTAGATTCATAAATGATAAGTCCACTCGTGACTACTAAATATGATTGGGATGCAAACCATAGCCAGGAAGACCATAAATTTCAAAACTGCTGGAAGCTGCAGTGGTGTACCAGGATGCATGTCTCCTTGCATGTCCTATTTTATGTACACTTACGTATACCAGGCTGGTGCTACTCTATTGCATAGCCCTCTAGTCAGACCTATTACGGCAATTCTTTTTTTTTTTATGTCTTCAGAGATTTATTTTTTTAATCAAAGTTGTTGTGAACAGTTGTATAAAATAAAGCTTCTGATAGTTCCCAGGAAATGTAGGGTCTGTCTAAAGGAACGAGTGAAGAAAGTTCATTCAGAGATGTTAGAAGTTTGTGTCTATAATAAACATAAATACAACAGTGATAGGATCATTTTCTGTTGTGCTTGCTGATTTTTGCTGTCTTAAGGCCCCAAGGCATTTACATACTTTATTTGATTTGCTTGTTTTCTGCTTATACATCTTGTCAGTGTCACAAGTCCTGGATGCCTTCTCTACAAAACAGCAATCTGGTGCTAGAGAAGGTTGTCAAAMAACTGGATAAAATGGTTCCAGTCTTAGTATACAAGTTCTTGTTTGATGTTTATTCTCCTCTGTACCTTTTAACATCTATTTTTGCACTCTAAATAGATTAGACTAAAATAATTTTAAAAATGGCCTTGTTAAAGGTATGCTAGGTATGTGGTAGGCAGCTTGCCTCTTCTCAGATTTACCTATGCTAATTTTACTTGCTCTCATAATAGTCACTGACTCATGCCAGTTACCTCAAAAATATCATTGCCAGATTGCCTAGAAGACCTTATTACTTCAGTTTTTAAAATGATACAAAGTAAAGGGATAAAATCTCAGAACTGTTCAACCAGTTACTTATTTAAGCTCTGGTTTTGAATGACCTACAGTGTTTGATGTTATAAATTCATTACACTTAATTTTGCTCCTCATTTGATTATAAGCTTATATTAGAGTTATAAGAGTCTATATTAGCCAATTTAAAAAGCCAGTTTACTAATTCCAAAATTGTTATTTTTATCCAATACAAATTAATTTCCTCTCTTCCTCAGTATAGTTGATCTAAAGTTCTTGAATCACTTGCCAGTTTATGCAGTTTTCCGTTCTTTTACAGCAATAGTTAYGGTACAAAGGGCTCTTTAAAAGCTAGCAGAAATGTTAGAAATACTGAAACAAACCAGATTCCCTTCTTAAGAAGAGCTATGTCTTCTGTCAATGTACAAGGTTCAGAAAGTCTTAAGAACAAGAACAGTCTTAGACAATCCTTATGAAAATCCTTGGGGTTTTTGAATTGCTTGTTTTAGGCTTTTCGGGCCAGCAAAGATTAGAAGATAGTGATATTTTCCTCCTGTGGGAACCATTGTAAATACAGTGTAACTGAGAAGTCAATCAAGCCATTTTTTGGCTTTACCTTAATAAAACTGAAGGGAGTATAGATCTTGTTTGAGATCTGTGTGTGGCGATGTGTGCTATGTAATTACTTTTAAACATTATTGTTATATTTACCATTATATTATTGTTACTTTTATTAGTAATAATATTGCAGGTTGGTTGTATTACAAATAGACAAAGATCATATATGAAAGCAATACATCATATAATCTTTTCAGTAGCATTATGAAGGATATGAGGAGAGCAAGGTTTTATTTATCAAGGTCAAGGATGACGATGTTACAGTAATCGGGGCGTAAGTTGAAGGGGGGTTTAGCTGTGAAGATGAATAGACAAGATGGTATATTAGTGATGCTGTAGTGGAAGAATCAGCACACTTAGCTATAGCCTAGAAATGAAGCTTTAGAAAGAGGCCTAGTAAAAAAATGATACCAAAATTATCAGTATGAGTATCAGAGAAGTTTGTGGTGGTTTCCACAGTCACTGAGAAGGGAATGGATTATAAGGATAATCCTGTCAATCTGAATTCAGGCACAAATGATATGTTTGTCTTTTTTTAATAAATAAACTGGGATTAGGGCCTGGATCTAAAATATAGACTTCACGTATTTGAGAAGAAAATAAACTTTTTAGCACAGAGTTTGCAACAAATCATAAACAGAATCCAGGAAAACCTGATGTTTTGATTCTTCAGAAATTGTAATAATTTAGTATTATATTTTAGTATTATTAGTATAGTATATTAGTATATTTAGTATTTAGTATAATTAATTTAGTATTAATAATTTACTGTTTATGTCCATTTTATATTGTTAAATTACTGGACACCTCAGAGGATGGAAAGAGTGGGAGTTCTGTTTTGACCATGTTTACTTTAAGCAGAGAACTGGGCATCCAAGAGGATGTAGGCTCTGTCTTTCTGAGCCCCTTTTGGATTYCTTTGTCCTTGACAATATTCTATGGCAGAGAACGTAGCTATTTAATTGTCTGATTTGCGTACTTCCTTTCATTTGTGCTAAACCTGAGCAGGCTGCTCTGAATGCCTGCTGGTTCCAAGACTGAAATACTGTAGTAGTTATTTTCTAAACACCTTACCTCTAAACACCCTTAATGACTGGCTAGATCTTTGTCATATCCTCCCCTTCTTGTTAGTTGTTTTTTCAGTAGATTCCTAATCTTTGTAACATTTTCGGAGAATTCTTTCCTGAATAGTAATAACTTGTTTAGAGCCAAGTAATATATATGTTTGTGAGGATTACCTTTTTCCCATGTGATGAGTCACAGAAATAAGAGAGGGCAAAAAAGATCATGTCATTGAAGGCATTAAAGATATTTATTGGGTGAAGAGGAATAAGGATGGCAGAAAAAGGTCATTAAAGACTAAAAAAGCTCTTACCAAGGTGTAAGTCAGATTGAGACTATCAAGGGTAGATTCAGGGAAGATTAACTTCATCACACAATGAATGTAAAGACCTCATTAAATTACCTTAGAAGAGAAACTGAGAAAGGAGAGAGAGCATCAGTTGTCAGATGAAGTAAAGAGAATGGGATTTTGTTATTTATTTAAATACAGAAGCTAGAACATATTTGTAAATTGTACCATCCTCATCAAAATACTGTACTGTATATTGGCTGTCTACGCAGTATTGAATACAACTGAGTTCATGATTGTATGGAACTAGTGCTCAACCAGCAAGAACATTTCTCTTCCCAACCACAGTCTTCCATTACGGTGCTCTACTGTAGCAATAAATTTGCCTGGCAACAGAGGACTCATTGCTACTGGAGACCAGAAGCTTTAAAACAGTCATATCCAAACAGTGTGGAATCCAATGATGGTGAGGGGGAAGCAATAATAATAATAACAATAATAAACCATGCTGTTTCTGCTATATTCAGTGTGCTTTATGCTGAAACATTTTTATAATAACACAATGTATATGTTTCAGCGTTTTTTTTTTTCCACCCTTACAGCCAATAATCTGTTCATTAAAAATAATTCTAAAATACACCTTGCTGGTGGGGAAGATAGACCTGGTTGCCCTTGTTACTTTTGTGAGAGCTTCAGCTGTAGTGATGAAAAACAATATAAGTGTCTAGAAAGTGGGTTCATCATTATAGATCTAGTATATCATGCAGTGAGATTTCATCCTTATGCTTCCATCTCTCCAGAACATAGCTGTCAGAGATGCTAGAATATCATTAGTTAATTAACAAATTTGTAAGACTACTTTTGCCTCATYTTGGGAATGAAAACATGAGTTGCCTGATTAACTGGAGATAGGATGCWGAATTCTTTCTAATATGGGATAGATACCCTAAAAAAATCAGTGTTTATTGCAGCAATTATCATTTTCTGCTGGTCTGTTTTAAAACTGATCTTAAATACTTTAGTTCTGAAGTTAAGCAATTTGTACTAAGAGGTGCAATCTGTATGTATAGCTACTGTGGGTACTAGATAAGCAGACTGGCAGGTAGCATATTATACAGTACCACAGTTAACCTGGATGGTTGTATTATTAGTATTAGTACTTTCTGAAATTGTGTGCCTTTTTAAAATAAAATGGATTATACTATTACTTGTCCTCTTTTAGCAGATGTATTTAATGTTTTAGTTATGAAATATGTGATGGGAAAGCTCACTAGGGAGATTCTTGGCACTTGGAATCAAGTTCACTTGGAAGGTGGAGAAGGAATTTTAATAATTGCAGCAAAGGTAATTTGATACATTCTTAGCAGTAAGTAAGCCTATGACAGCATACTCACYGCCACAAATCAGACTAAATGAATCATGTCTCGTTTATCCTCCATTTTTATTTAGTRTAAATTTAATGGAAATATCTTGTCATGTGTCTTTTGTGTAGCATGTTTTAGCATTGCTCTCAGTTCTCCAAGACTTAGACATGTAGCAATATTTGTGTGTGTGTGGGGGGGAGACAAGACTGTCAAGGAGAAACTTAGCATTAGTAAAACAGAGACAAAACTTTAAATGAGGTTTTAAAACTTTTTGCTGAAAAAGCCCTGAGTTACAAATTTATTTTATGATTTTCAAATCCCTGCATTAATTTTGCCCAGGAAATTAGGAGAACACTTGCATGCAGTTGGGCAACTGCAAGATCTGCATAGGCTGAAAAAGATGGAAAAAGAAGAGGGGATCCTCTTTCCTTAGATATTTTTTCACTATCTCATTTTTCATCACCTTTCTCCTTTGCTTCCAGTTTTTTCAATGCCTCTTTTCCTGGTCCTTWCCATTAAGGATGGATTGTATTAATATTTAGGGTGTACTTACCATGATACTTGGAAAAAGCATGAATTATACTAGGATTTAGGTTGGGCAAACAAACAAGGAGGATCTAGAATTACATAGTTGTCCTTGACAACTTCAAGTCACGACTCAAAAAAAAATTATTACGTAAACTATTATGTCCTAATTTTAAGCCTTTTTTGTTTTTCCAAAGAGTTTACCTTTTACTTGTTGAATTTGTAATCTGGGACACTGTATTGGTTTTCATCTGATCTATGTATAGAATATGTAATAATAATCTTTTATGTCATGATCTCTATTGGACTTTGTGAACCCAAACCAGAGGATCACATTATTTTTTAGGTRGCAGGTCAGCTCTGTATGTGGATTTCTCCCTCCTCATTTCCATATCAGCTCTTTTATTCTCCATATTGCTTTTCTTTTGTGTTCCTCCCAAACTGGACCTCTCCTGCCCCAGAGGGGTCCTCTACTTGCCATTTGCATCTGAACCATAAATATTTTATATAGCCCACTATGCTTTATGCATATTTTAACTGAACAATACCCATTTTGTAAATTGTCTGTCAGTATGATGTATGCTTGGTTACAGCCATGAAAAACATGGTCAGTATCACAACAATATCAAAATATCAATCGTCCTTCCAAATTTAGTCAATGTTCCTGCCAGCATTAATGAATTACAAACAGTTTAAAATTTCTGAACCAATCTACTGAGGAGACATGGCAAACAGTGTTGGCTTCCAGGAGTCTGCATAAATATGCATGGCTGCTCTGCTGAGTCTTACTGGCAGCCAGACCAGGTGGGTCTCATTAGCTCCAACTCAGGAGGATAGAAGGTAGACACCCAGAACAAACTTGGGCCTATGTGCTGCGATGAGAGGTTTAAAAGCTCAGGTCTGTGTTTCGTCTTTGTAGGAATACAAGCAGCACTCCAGGAAGGAGCATACACCRTAAGACAAAAGGAATAACAAATTTTTGTACCTATTTACCAATTCATATGTCCATAGAAAAAAGGTCCAAGCCCCATAGCTTTTTGCACAATTTTGCTTTAAGCTCACCTCTAGCAGAAATATGTTAAAGAGGTTTATGTCATTGACAATAAATGGCCTGCTAGTTTGAGAGGCATCAGATATTATTAAACATTTTAGTCATGTATCAACAAGCATATTTTCATATGGTCAAAGCACTGTGTGAATGTGTGCACAGCACATTTCTGAAATGAATGGTGGGCCTGACAAGATCTGAAGATCTGAGTTGTACTTTTAGGAAGGAAATAAAAACCAGGAGACTCTTACCCGTTTTTTTACTATGCATTCTAGCTTTTGGTAGGATAGCATATGTTTCCACTGTTTCATTCTGAGAATTATTTGCAAAGTAAAAAGGACAACTTGATAAACATCCAGGGCTTTACAGAAAACTCTACTCCTTTTTCCAAAAATCTACTGGAAACTCTTCATCAGAAGTGAATCCCCAATGAGTGAAATTACCTACTTATTAAAGATACCCCCTGTACCCTGCCTCAGTAAACAAACAAACAAACCAAAAACCCTCAGAAAATGAACGAAACAGCAAATCCTTGTGCTGGCAATTCAATTAATGTAAATTGTTGTGCCCTCAATCATTTGAATATATTTATTTATTTATTAAAAGCACTGTCCAGCACTCCCTTATCCATCTCCCTTGGGAAGAAGAAAAAAAGATGGGAGGGAGAATACTGACTTCAGGGTGAATTCAGCTGCACTGTGAGCTTTTATTGCATTTTTGTATGATTTTTAGTATTTATAAAAGAGAGTCTTGCAAAAGAGTCCTTTTTCCTTTAAAAATAGCTTGCCTGAATTTAGAAAAATTTCACATAGCACTGTGACTGTACTAACAGTCTGTTGATAGTGATTTTTTACTGTAGTTATAAACCTCTGAAAAWCTTGCCAATTAGCTCAAAAGCATTATCTTTCTCCTGCCTCAGAGCTATGTCCATCTTATATTGCTGCGTTTAAAACAGATATGATAGCAAAATATTTTTATATGCTGTACTTCCACTACACAACACACACCTGTGTTCTTCTTGGTACTAAATTTGTGGTGAAAAGTCACTGAGTTGTTATGTGGGTGTTCGTAGTGYATTTTTATGTGCATTGATTAATTTTACATTCTTTATACCATAAATCAAGGTAATAAGGAGAATTTTCAAATGTGCCACTGCAAATATATCTTTCACATTGCCTTTGTTCTATTTATAACCTTGTTTTTTTGTACATAAAGTCTCCTTATATACTGTAGGGTAGCTGATGTATAGTAATGGGTGTAGAGCTGTAAAAGTCTCTCTTGGCACTCTTAACATGGTCAGATTATTACTGTGTTCTCCGATTCAGCTAGATGTGTTCAAGGATCTTCTCTGGTCTGAAAGGTCAGCTGCTTTTAGTTGTGCACTGGTAGAATACTAATACTGTCCTTATTCAAATTACCTGCTACAGTACTTATTAAATTGATGGCCTTGTGCTCTAATTTAATACTGTCGTCGTTCAGAGGCAGGTCGCAGCTGCACTCTGTGCTGAATTAGGTGGTGCTGAGGCAAAGTTCAAGCAGAAACCATAGTTTTGGGCTGCATTTTCCCACTAAATTAGCAGTCAGATRCAGTGTATAATTAATTAGCACAAACCAGGGAAAGCTTGTCATTTAATAAGCCTTTTTTATTTCCACATTACACAAACAGTGGGAATTGATCCATTAAGTGCCTAGCTATTAATGCTGTTTAATGTATGTCTGGYTGTTAAATTGAGATGTCTAGTTACATACGTTCAGTATTTAAGAGCTCCTCACAGATTGTTCAGTGTTTGCTGAGATTTTAAGTCATGTTCTACAAATCAATAATGGCTTCATTAATGAATTTGAACATTGCTAGTTCAGATAAATGGATCTGAACTGCATAGCTAAAGAAATGGTGTCTGGCAACTGCAATAGCCAAGGTAATATGRTATTTATTTTGTTGTCCTAAATATTAAATAGTGTGCTTATATCATGCCAATTCTATGTACAGCTTCTTTTTCCCTGTAATCCTTGTTCATAATTTCCTAAGGCACTGTATAACTTTATCTCTTCAGCGTACTACATGGTATTAAATGTGCAGAATAATACATTTCAACAACCACTCCAAGATGTTTGCAGGAGCACAGAGGATTACCTGCATTGTCCATAAGAAAAAGTGAAATATTTGAACTGGCTGAATGTGTTTGAAATGGTGAAAATTCCTTTAAAATTCTTAGGAATGATTAGAGATCATTATAATCCCATAAATTAAGCGTACTTACCAGTCTCATGTTTGTAAGAAGCTCAGTGATTAATACAAATAGGTGGTTCTTTTGTTCAGAAAATATAAATGATGGATTAATATATTTTTCCTCTGTCACCCCTACCGCATTTCCTTGACAATGGTATTTCTAAACGGGAWATAACTGAGTTTAGCTTACTCTTCTAGAATATAAAGGTGTTATCATTCCATATATACTATCAGCAAAGTATTTTTTGAAGAAAGGTATATTGGCAATGAGTCATTAAACCTATTGCCAAATAAAGAAATCTTATCTGCTTTGTTTCTGTATGTTGTGCCTCAGTTCAAAGCTGTACACAGCTATATTCTGGAATCCGCAGTGGCCTTCATCTAAATCCATTAGAATTCTGTAGAGCAAGATATTCAAGTAGGGAAAAATGTCATGATGAAGTATTGGGGTTCTGTAGGCAGAACATAGTGATCTGGCTTATTCAAAATAAATGACTTGAAATGAACCTTAACCAAAGGCTCRTAACAAGGAATGCTCTCTGACGTTTTCTGATTCAGACGTCATACTTTCACCAAYAGAGACAAGTACTGTATTCTCTTCAGTCTCTCTCCTCTCTATCTTGCTTGATTCTGCACTCTCTTCAACAGATTTTGCAKTCTGTTTTGTCTGGTTCTTTCATTAGCATTTCAAATAGTCCAATGCTGCTGTAGCAGAGTTAGCCCATTTTGTATTAAATCTTGAATTGTAATCCAGATGAAAACTTCAAGGTAGATAAAACCCAAAGAGCCAATGTTTTTCTCTTGAAAAAAGAATTCTATCATGTATCTAAATCCCAGCTAACAAGTGTTTTTAGAAGCCAGTGGAAAAATACAGAGTTCAAGAGCGGACCTGCAGCCTGATGAATCACCACTGTGTCTGCTTCTATGCATGTCACCAGCAGTAGAGATCTATGGAGAGGGAGGAAAAGCACAGCACCGAGCGACAGAGCCAAAGAAGGAAGATTGTGTGCCTGTACTAGATCAAATGAGATTGAACATTACACATTTTTGTTTGGAATAACCCAAAGCTTAAATTAATTTGGGGGGGGGGTCTTTACACCAGTCTATACTAATAGGCACAAAGGAGATAAATGAAAGCAAGTGACGACTCTGTGGCTGCTCTGTTGTTTCCATTTGGCTACAAAACAGACAAGACAGCAGTGCATTGATATACAGGGTGAAGGCCTATGTGCTGAACTAGAGCCTTCATTCGTTTAACAAAAAGAAAGTATACATATTTCATATGTCCCGGTTTTAAAGCTTTTTGYAATGTTTGTGATAAAATGTACTGTAGATTTGCATGTTCAAAAACATCCTTGACAGCTATGGAAATTGTGTAGTTTGACAACTACTCATCTTAGCTAAGGCAAACAAACAAGGCCAAGTTGACTGAAATTTAAAATCTTTTCTAATCCTGGGTATGTGATGGCAGCTTGTTTGCACTGCCATCCAAAAGCAACAGCATTGTCAAAAAGCTTAACAAAGCTGAGGTAGCTTTGACTGAACTGACCTCAAATATGATGTGAACAGCTGTGTGGAAAGGGATGGAAGGTTGTGGAGAGAGGCTGTCTATGAACTCTTTTGATCTGTAGTCAACATTATGTGTAAGCACAATATTTAGTTGCTTGAAAAGATAACTCTTCAGTTATGAAAGGAAGTAAAGACCTAATAAGAGCGATCTGTATTTTTATGTTATCTGTTAGTTCCAGCAGTGGACTAGGGTCTCACTGTGGTGGGCACTGTGCAAAGACGGAACAAACAGCATGTATATATATATATTTATAAAGATAAAAGACTTCCAAGTTCGAGGAACCATACTATCTTTGATTCAGAGGGCACTGACGTTCCTCTTATAATCTAGCTTAAGTATGTGTTATTTGATGATCACRCTAAAGGAATGGAATGGTGAGGCCTCATTCATAGGAAAGATGTGTATTACTGGTAAAAATGATCTTTCCTGAAAAGCTACTCAGTTTGTTCCAAAGATATCATGACATAGGATGTCTCATCTTTGCGTGCCAGTTAGAGACTTGTTTGTGGAACRTGGTCAAGCAAGTCAAGACTCTTGAACAGTAATATAAGGCTTATCACAGTGGCTAGCCAATATATTATTATTTCAGTCTGGGGATCGTAGTTCAATGGTTCCATGCTTAATGACAGCAGATGAAGATTTRGTTCGGAGTATCTGTGTTATATAGCACCTAGGTCAGTGTAAGACAAGTACCTGTTGATGAGCTGCAGTGCTATCAGTGTTTAAATATGAAAAGCACTTACATTTGCTTTCCTTGAGCAAAAGTTACTGCCTTTATCACTTGTTCTTCCCATTACACCCCAGACACAAGTTTCTTTTTAATGATAGTATTAGCATTTATTTGGCTTTTGTCATAAAGAATGACATATTTATATAACATTTCAGTTCAGCAACTGAAGTGCAGAGATTTAAAAACAGACTGTGCTGCATGGTAAAGCAGCTGCTTTTCACATATTCTCCCATCCATTTCGCAGGTGTGGAGCATTCGCAGGGCCGTTGAGTATGTCTGGGGTCAGGAAGCAAGGAGTGATACTGTGTTTTCAGGTGGACTTTGTGTATCCCAGTATACAGCAGGAGAGTATGGCCCGAAGAGGCATACACTCAGGTGGAGCATCCCAGCATGATGGAGTGAGAACAGCAGGTGAAATTACAGGAAGCCGTGCAGCAGCTGCGCAGCTTGGAGGTGCACAGTGGCCCACTCAGTGTAGTTTTTTCAGAGACATCACATTACAACTATGTGTAAAGGCAGAGATTGAACTTACAGCTCCATAACTATGGGTTTAGTTTGCTTTTTAGAGACATTCTGGATAGGGAACATAATGCAGAGAGTAAAGGCACTTTACAAATGGCATGAAGTCTTTTGAAGAAAGATGGGATTTTTCATTAGAATTAAAACAAGGGAAACTTTTTTTCTCACAAAGTCTCATTCATTGAGACCTGCATTTCAAAAAAGAAATAACTGTTTGAAGAAATGGTTGTAGGAAAGAAAATGGGAAGGCAAACAACATAAAATTTCGTATTCTGAATTCTTTTAGGCTTAGTGAACTGTTTTGGTTTTAATTCTTCTGAGTGACCTCACTATGGTGTGATATCTATAGGATAATTTTCTGAAACCATATTTATTTATTTTAGTTCAATATGGTGTTCATCAGAACTCTCAGTGAGAAGAAAAGCCAAATTTATTCTACACTTGTGCAGCTGGGAGTGTAGAGTGAGTGCCTTGTTGTTTTTCCAAAGTCTCTCTGCGGGTTCAGTTAGGATGCCAGCCTTGCTTAGCACGCTGGCATTAGTTGTTTTATCTTCTAGGTCAGTGGAAACCAACCTTTAGCAGTGGGAGGCTTCAGACTGAAATTTTTAAGGGATTTGAGATGCACATATGCCTGTGTGAACATTCTCAACAGGTTGCACCTGAGTGCATGAAATACATTGCAAACCTCAGTGAAAGCACAGAAATGATTCTGGAAACAAAGATTGCACCTCAAATTTGGAGATAGAAATCCTCAATTTAGGAAGGATATTTTAATTTCCTACAAATCAGGATTACAACCCTTTCATAACAGCCCTGAGTCTGGGCAGGAGCTTGCTACCATTAGTGAGTTCCACAGAAATACATATAAGTGGAGTAGAATTCAGATTACCATGGGTATTTTTTGATTATGCAGGTATTTAGTACCAATAAGTGATTTACTGTCTTACAAATAACTTATCTTAAACAATGTGCTATTTTTCATGATATTAAAACAGATTAACTTTTCCATTATTTTGATCAGCTTTGCAGATGGTTTAGTAGTATGGAGTCCATAGATTTCTAATCATAAAATTCTGAAATAATTTTGTTTTATTCATTTGTAAAATTTAGAAAGTGTTTTCTACACAACATTTTTTGGTTTCTTTTTTACTCTAATAATGTTACAGTTAAAACCATCTCCAAGCCTGCCAAACCCCAAAAAAAAAAAAAAAAAAAAAAAAAAAAAAAAAAAAAAAAAAAAAAAAAAAAAAGACAAGAGTGTAAATCAGAACTAAGTAACACAGTTGTAATAAACACTTTATTTTCATGATTGATTCACAAGCCTGTTCATACAGCACATAACTTGAACAGGAACAGAGATCCAAATTCAGTGTGTATCACTCAGTATATTAAAAGCAGCTAAATCTGCCGGTATAAATCTCTCTGATGTTGCACTCTGTCACAAAGCAAGTATTTTGCATAATTAGCCTGGGTACTCAGCCACGTTTTTCAGGAGCCAGCCAGTTCACTGCCCTCACTGCAATAGGATGACACCCACCATAATAGGAGCTCCTGGCTGCTTAGCAGTCTTGGTAATTAGGCCTTTCATTTAATTGCCTAAGTATGGATTCAGAAGCCTAATTTTAGGCATGTCTTTCTTTTCTTTTTTTTATTCTTGGTATTCTTGGCTAGCTGTTACCGGCATGTTGGTGTGAATAGCCATTCCTTTTCTCTACAACTTACTCTTTTAAAATAATCATTTTAAAAATACCAGCTGTAGTAGAATTCCAATGTAGAGTGCAAAACAGAAAAGTAATATGCAATCCAGCTATAAGATTAAATATGAAAATATTCGAATCATACTGTTATGCTAAATTGTCCGAGAACACCTTTTGGCCTGAATTTGCAACTTTCAGCTTTCCTGGTTATTTATCCCACTAGGTGCTCCAAGTATTCCTGTTCTTTATTGCAATCTTGGAATACTGCTGGCAGACAGTCATTCCAGTTTACAGTGAAACTATATATTACACATGCATCRAGCCTGTACTTATTCATGTGAAAATTAATTAGCATTAGGATGGACTATGTTTTATACATTCCTCTCTATGAGTTTATTGAATGCTGTCTTTGTGAAGCTGTAGCAGCAAATAATCTCTAGTACTAAGACTGTGCAGAAAAAGATGGGGTTAATAAATTTCCTGCCTCAAGGTGGATACTCACTCATSGTGAGGTCAGAAAGAGTATTTCTTTCTCCTTGGGTGTTCCTGTTATCTAATATACTGGCCACTGGCTGGTGCTGGAGGCAAGATTCTGAACTTAGTGGTGCAGTGGACCGATTTAGTGTGACAAAGTCTATGTTATCACGAGGTGAGAATATCCAAGCCATTCTGTTTTTAAATACATTAAAGTAAGCATTTTGTTTGATTAAAATGATAAACGTTCCTTCCTAGTACCRAGGATTTTACTCTTAAGCTTGCATAAAATTTAAATAGACAAACTTTTTGTTTCCTGTTCCAGCCGCCTTAGGAGATGATCTTAAATTAGGTATCTCTGAAGTATATTAGTTGCTGAAGCCTACATTTTTATATCTGGAAAGGTGGTAGGGTTTTCTGTTTCAGACTGTGACTTTGAAACCTTGTGGAGAGAAGTAAATAAGCAACAGATGTCCGATAGAATGAATATGAGTTCAGTTTGTGATGATGCCTGCAACTGTAAACTATTTAGAGCTTTTTGAACTTATGAAATCAGGCAAAGAATCGTTTTTGCTTTTGGTCTTTCTTTTAACAGTACTGTTTTACCACTGTTCATGATCTTCAGTGGTATTTGTACACTACCTATTCAGAGAGTAATCAAAGAGTGGAAAATCAAAACTGYTCACTAAATATTTCACAATATCCATAACAATTTATTACATCAAAACCAGCAAAWTGATTGCACTACAGTGTAGATTTCTTTTATAATAACTAGTGAGTCTCTCAGTAAGGACAGTGCTGAACATTTTATTTTTTTGTGCTGATTACTCTTTTTGTAAGATAACGCAGTATCTTACAGACGTAAGGACTCAGGATTTTTTCCTTTAACTCACATTTAAATGCCTTTCTTCTATATCTGCCATAGTGTTATAGAAAATATGACATCGACATTTAAAACAAGTCAGAAGAAATTTCTAAATATCTGTAATTGGGGGAGGGGAGCGATGCTGAAAATTCATATAAAGGATTTTTGCATACTTAGGACCTAAAATAAGGAGTAATTAACTGTTCCAAATATCCTCCCACTTATAATAATAGGATGTCTTCAGTCAAATTTGCAGAATTTATTTTATTTCACTAATTGATTGGTATATTCATCATTCAATGATATATTAGGTAGAGCTGGATCCTAAATGACTTTTCTCTGATAAGCCTTCCAATTAATTCTTCTCACACTGTTTTCCTGGTGACATCTGAACTTCTTTCATTATATAAAACACATCTTGAATAAGACGTTGCTGAATAATAATCAGGGATCCTAACATGCTCAAAATTAGAACCCCCTGACAAAGTCAAATGCATTCTGATTTAGACAATGACCTCGCCTAATGTCATTTTCGGTGTATCATACTGAAGGGGAGTATATAGCTTTCTCCTTTTTCCATATCTGCCCTTAAGTGGGAAATTTTAAAGAAAAAATGAGAAGCAATTACAAGTACTGTTATTTATGTGGTCTCACGTATTAAACCTTGATTAGAGCATAGAGTGTCTGTGATTCGTATATTTTTATTCTACATCTCCTTACAATTTCCCCCCTTTTTTTGTTTTATTAATCTACTTTATGACAGTGTTTCTTTATTTGGGCAAGTAGACAGAGAGATAAGTTATTCTTTAAAATGTATGTTAAATGATCTACTGTATTACGTTTGCTTGCAATTTGCATTTTTCTTAATACATCCACCAGATTTCTGTTGCATAGATAGCATTTCATAAACCAGAGAACACTGATAATATCTGATTTAACTGACTTGCTAATACAAGAAGCAGATCATTTTAAATGGACCTTACATCTTTATAGGATGTTAGAAATGAAGACATTACTTCAAAATGTAGGTAATTATTGCCTCCTCTTTTATCAGTGCTATTTTCTGAGGTATTATCATAAGATAGCACTTTAGTATTAAGCAGGGCCTTAGAGTGGCAATAAATCAGTCCAACTGAGTCATCATTGTCCAAGGCATCTGAACTACTGAAATGTTGTGGATCCTACAGAGAGTGTGAAATCACTTGACCCTTGGCATTAACCTTTACTGAATGAATAGACACTGCTTTCCACATCGTGGAACAAAAGCAGAATAGTATTGATTAAACACCACATTCACTTGATATTAAATACTGGCTGAACTCACTTCTTGCTTTCCAGCTCCAGTGGGAGAAACCCAGAGAGTTGCTGAGTCTCAGGGGACTGCGTGTTTGTAATTCAGAGCAATGTTTTTCCTGCAAAGTTTTTTTTTTTCTTCCCCTCCCCCCTTCTCCTTGGATCAATAACTGGCAGCCATGATCAGCCATGAGTATGTGTTGTCAATTCTGACCTGTGTACTTTATCACTTGAGGCGAGAGGTCACAGTGCTGTGACTAATAATGCAGTAGTTCTAGGCATGAATTGTTTCCTGCCTCTGATGCAAACGTTTATATACACACATACACACGCATATATGTGTATATATATGTATGTATGTGTCTTTTAACACTCTGCTTTATTATAACCCTTATTTACCAAACCCCTTAGTTATTTGCTTTGGAAGACTGATTAATCTGCTGGATGTCATATTTACAAAAGCTCTTAGTGATTTACTAAATGACTTTGCTCTTGGCAAGAATGTGAGCTCCTTGGAACTTGGGAGTATCAAAGTTGGGATCTTGGGAATTAACTCTTAAGCTGATGTTGTGGAAGAAAGCTGTTGCTTGGTTTGATAAGTCTGAACTGAGGAAACCAAAGAAACAGTATTATGAGGAAAACGAACAGAAGGATTCTTTTATTAAGTTCTCCTACATGTCACGTTAGGAGAGATTCTGCTCTCACATATATAGCTGTGAGCCCAGAGTACCTCAACAATATGCTACTACAGCGAGTAAGTCATTCCCATCCCCATTGTTCATTCAATGCATAAAAGGTTGACAGCAAAAAAAAAAAATGTAAAATGCAGTATAATGAATAGAAGCAGTTGCAGCAGTATCACTGTCTGTCTGTAAGCAGATGACCATTCCTACCTGAAAGTCTGTTTCAAAACTTGCCTAAATTTAACTCCCTCTTTAAAAGCAAAAATGTTCTGATTTTTATTTAGTAATTATGCATTTTAAAAGCAGGCTTTATACAATGCACAGCATAAGCAAGTCTAGCATTGGGGTTTTAGTCCAAAAGATTTTCTAAGATTGAAAGACATTAGTATTCCATCACTTTTCATAATAGTTTTCATCACCAGGGTCTTGACTGATGTTCTGTTTGCAAATTCCTAGTTGTGTAGGTTATGAATGTAGCATATGCAGCTATCTGGTTGAAAAATCAGAATTCAACCTGTGGAGTATACTGTAGGCAGTTAAGACTACATGCATATTAATATGATTTTTTTAAATAATATTGACAGGCTGAAGAAAATGGTCCACAAGATTGTGCAGAAAACAAATTTTTGAAAAAACAAAAAAAWTAAAAAAGCAAAAAGAAACCAATGTGGGAATGTTGACATATTTCTCAGAAAATAGAGAAATTGGAACTGTTGAATGGCTGAAAGTCATTTAATTTATTTTGTACACTTAAAGCAAATAATACAAAAATTATAATTACAAAATTTCTAGAGAGGAATATCCATTGACAGTCATTTAATTCAGCAGCCTACTACTTTAAGACTTTACTAAGGATTTGTACGACCTAGTTTCAGTGTGTTTCTCCATCCCTGCTGCTAAAGTAGGGACATCTCAGTTGAGTAGCAAACATTTTGCTGTATAGCTATGTTTAAAAGCTAAATTGGTATGAGTCCAGTGGTTGGAGAGAAACTGTACAACTGTTTTCCCCTACCAGTAGGAAGCACTTCAGCTGTTCTGTGGAATTATACTACAAAAAAAAAAAAAAAAAAAAAAAAAAAAAAAAAAAAATTTGTTTTGGGTCTCTGTTACTCTTTGGTAGATTTTTTTTTTCTTATTAACTCAAATCTCATTTAAAAGACAAAAAAGACTCAAATCCAGCTTATTCCTCACAATAAGACCATTTTATCTTTACTTCAGTGCTTATAAAAATGTAAGTGATAAACCCCAAAATTATTTATTGGCTAATAAATGCAAAGTGTCTAGCTGGAAGTGGTTTCTCTCTAGATTGTATARTGCTGCTGTTCAGGCACCCAAAGGAAGTTGCACAGGTGGACATTGTTCTCATACCTTTCTTGACCTACGTATTTATTAAACTTGTGCTGTTCCTTGTCCAGAATTATTTTCAGCTATGCAGCATTTACCATAATTAAATGGATGTGCTGTCTGCCAAACTTTCTACATTAGCTTTTGTTCGGTTACACTACACTCATAAAAAAAACTAAGAAACCAATGGAATATATCTATGTAACGTATGTCTAGGTGCACATAATGAAGAGTAAGCTACTGTAATCTAAATGGGGGTAATTTTCATGTAGTACAGGAGCAGATACCAAGCTGGCTGATAGTGATGGAAAGGATAAAGCCTGTTTAATGCCTGCTCCTCTCCTGTAAGGCTGTTCATGTTTTTGTACATACATGCATCAAAAAATATGTACTTTCTGCATTATAATAAATAATAAGGGGGTGATAAAGTCCACTGGAAGCTTGCTGCAGTCAGAAATCTGATACAAGATCGTGGTCATGCCACTTGGACCTCTAATGTTTATATCCAAATTAGTAAAAATGTCCAAAACCATCAGTAAAAGAATTTCTTARTTCACCAGAGGCAAAAATAATCATGAAAAAAAAAAATCTGACTCAGTCTTTTTTTTTTTTTGGAAAATAAAACCGTGTTCACATTCCCAAATGTTATTTTTGTCAGCGGGAGGGGTGATGGTGATAGTATTTCCTCAGATGCTAAACTGTTAATTAGGAATGCTGTCTAGTCACACAAAAACAAGATTAAGATTTTGAGAACATCAGATAATCCCAGTGAATGGGTGAAAAGAGAGGGAGTAGCTCTCTTACAGCTAGATGCATAAAGGCACTTAACTTTTCAGATGTTTATGTGCTCCGAAGTAATTTATTAGTTATTATTAGCCTGACTCTGTAGGCTAATGCAACCTCTATTTTTCACGTAAGATTCACATAAGGCATCACAATGCCTTTGTGGCTCTCATTTTAGCAAACCCATAAGCTAAACCAAAAAGATCAGAGTTAATCTAGGCTAGCTGAACTGTGCTTGAGGTGGATCAGATGCCACAGTGATTTCTGGCGCATATATGCTTCAGATGAGACATATAGCATGTAAGTAGACAACCTCAGTAAATGATGTGTCTGTATAATCTTGATTGCTTCAGATTATACTGTAGTCTAATGTGTAATATATTTGAATATTCCTTATATTTGAAGTATTATATTTGAAGCATTTCTTTAGTTTATCAGTATTGTCCTTTAATGTTCCTCATCTTCCGTTCCTTAGTTAGCTTAACCTTCAGCCTCACTCTTGCCCATGTAATAGGGAAAAATATTTTAGCACATTAATGTAATTTCATTAATTCATATTCATAACATTGCACCCGTATTATGTTGACACCTTTTCTCATGACCAGGGAGATACAATATCCTTGGAGGGTTATAGACAGGCAAAGTACTTTATCGGACATGTTTGAGGTGTAGATGAGCAGCTTTTTCATACCCAGCRAAGTACTATTATGGTGGATCCTCACTAAGAGTGAATACCATTCCTGCCCATGGAGAAACAGCTACAAGGGCAATGGTTTTGTGAATTGGTAGCAAATAAGCAGGATAGATCCCTACAAGAAATGCTGGTCCCACTGATGCCAAGAAGAACTTTTTATTATAGCTATCAATCAAGCAAGACTTCACTCATTTAGTCAGAAGGAATATCTTTCTTGAACAATGGATTCATAGCATATGCATAACAGGTCTAAAGTAGATTTGAAAAGCATTTAAGTAACTTTCCAGACTGCCATCACACTAATCTAAGTGTGATGACTTACCAGACTCACCAGTCTAAGAACTAGTAGAGTTGGGAAACTGTTTTCTTGATGTTCTGTTTTTTTTCTAAGGATCAGCTTTTGAAATCTCACCCATCTCAAACTCTTACATATCAGCCATTTTGATTCATTTTTGCAGTAGAGAGGAGTATGACAAAAGCTGAAAAAAAATCTAAATTTAAATATATGTTTTAGAGGAACAGACTTCTAAAAGCAGTTAATAAAAAGAAACCTATTCTGTTCTGACATTTGTTAATGTAGAGAAAATATTGCTGTAATGCTGGCATAAAATATTGCTCAGGAGGAGTTAGAGTGACAAAAGCAGGCTCTTTGGAAGAATAGAGAAAATATATCTTAAGATTTATAAAAGCAGCAGGATATAGTTCTGTAATCTTTTCCCAGACAAAATCTCTATGTTTTGAACATACGAATTACCAAAAGAACAACAGAACAAACTCCTCATGCACTCTTTTCCCCTTCAGTCTCACTTTCCCTGCCCAGAATTTTTCATTTGAGGGAGGGAGGGAGGGAGGGAGCTGTCTTTAATAGTATTGTCAGCTTTGTGAAAAAAAATCAATAGCTATGGCTGCATTTTTGCAGAAGCAACACATTTTAATTGCTGGCAATTATTCTTTACAGCTTGATAGAAATAAATAAAGATAAATCTGCAGCATTTAGTTGAGACTGCAGCATAATAGGAGACCACTGTGATACCTAAAATAGAGCTGACGAAATGTGAATAGTCCATGTGAAATCAGTCTTAGAAGATTATTTGCTTTTAGCATTAGATGTAATTAATAAAGGCTTTATAGTCTCCAGAATAATATGCATTGTTCACAGTAGTCTCTTTAAGACAGAACAAGGCGCACAGAACTGAGAAAAACAGGTTATGTGCAATGTCTGTAAAGCAAAAACAGTACTTGGAAAACCATAATGGAAATACAATGAATGAATGTAACTGTTGCATTTATATTCTTCTTGATAGCTCAGTTTTCTGTTTTGCATCAATAGTTTATCTAACAATCTTGTTAAGCTGGTTTTGGCCTGTTGGGAGTTTTTTTTTGCTTCTGAACAGTAATGGTGATAGATATGATAGGTTTGTCTTGCAGTCTCATGTGCATGATCGCAAAATAGCTAACATTCCTTGCACACATGAAGAGATGTGGCATTGACTTTGGAATTAAGATCAATATTCTTTGATCTTTAAATCCTTTCTCTTGTTGCAAGTGGAAAGTTGCATAAGGAGAGCATGGAAAACAAAGGCTTGGAAACAGTGGAAAATTGATCTATAAGAAGTCCATTTTACCAATATATCTAAAAATTAAGAAAAAGGAAATAAGAAATATTCCAGAAAATAATTGTGTTTGAAGAATTGCATTGTAAATTCTGATCATTTAATGTATTTTGATCTTTCTTCTTGATTAGAATTTCCTACATGAGTAACGTGAATTACAGTAAAAATCCCTTGTGGTTTTCCTTGTAAAAATAGAATCATTGCATTGTTTACATTTGGAATTACTTTTAAATCCCCTGTAACAGAAATTGACAGTATTTTTTTCAAATTACACGTACCAGTAAACAAAGGGTTGACTAAAAGGACAGTTTGTGTGTGTGTACATGAAATACTTCATTGTTTCACAAATAGCTTACACAGTGGGTAATCCCTTTGGGTTTCTTGGAATTATTCAAGAAAGCTGAATGGCAAAAAGAGGCACGTATTCCTGACCTCCAGAACCGATGAGTGGTGTTATTGGGCCTASTTATGATTTACTTTAGTGTGAATTTGCTATTTTATGGGTACTGTGGTCAGCTAACTCTTATTGAAAAAACTGGGAGGGATTCCAAATGCAGGAAAGCTAGAGGAAACGCCACGTCTGTCTTGTGTGTCTCTGGGAACATCAGCARTAAGCTGCTGGGTCTTCGCCTGCAGCTGTACGTACTCTTTTTGTGCCTCTGTGTACAATGATGAGAAAGTTGTATTTCTGTGACTGATACTGTCCAAAAAACTCACAGTACCTATTGATGTTGAAAACAATAAATGCCAAATGCGCTCAATGGCTTGAGACTCTGGAACAGAAAACATTACTTTTCATGAGGTTGCTTTTGACAATGTTTCTTGTTCTCTCAGTTAGCTGTATCGTGGGTAGCAAAGTAAAAACACTCTTCTGAATAAAATTTGGGTGAGCGCTGATGTTTTAAACACTACATTGCATGACTGAATTATAGAACAAATACAGGATTTAAAAGTACTGGCTGGAAATTACACAGGTAACAGAGACACAGTGATAAGAGCTACTATTTTATTTCAGGAACTGGACTACCTTAAAAAAAAAGGTTGTAAAATTCATATGCCTGTAAAATGAGGTTGACCTAAGATCCCAGACTTCAGTCTCTCTCACTTCAGGTCTTTGCCATAGAGTTCAGGTTCAGTGCAACATTTTAAAGCAGCTTTTCCTTCTGATTYGCTGTTACGAAGTAATTCTGCAAACTGCAAGCTCACATGCACTGGGAGCATTAATGTGAAAGGTGCAGAGAGTTTTGTGTCTGGAATGTGTAAAATGCAGCTGTTCGTACGCTGTTGGATYGTTTGCTAGTTTCATAGCTGGTGGCTCAGTGCGGGTGTTGAATTGTATTGCGTGTGTATCGTGACTGATGCTCACACTGACATTCCCTCTATGTGTACTTTAGTGGGGAAAAATTTGGAAAGTAGCAGGTGTCATTTAGTGCAGGTGGCAAATGAGAACTGTGTGAGTAGTTAGTGAGCATGTTTTCAAGTACACGTACGGCGTTTTATTTTGAATATTCATCCATATAAAGAGATAAGGTGCAGATTTTAAATCCTTATTTTCTTCAGGAAGTATCTTTTGCTTTAGGAAGGGACATGTACATGAATATGGAGCTCATCTTTTTTTTTCATTAAGATACTACCTGCCTGCAAGAACTGGTGAGACTATTAGAATTTATGTGCAAGTGTGTGCATCTCTCTAGGCAGCAGAGACAATATCGGTATGCAAATACCTATATTTGGATCTTAAGAATAGCAACTTTTATTAAAATTATGGGCTTTGTGTGCCTATGTATTGATCAGAGATTTCAGGAAAAGACAGGGTATACAGTACTAACATAATTCCTCTACATATTCCTAGATGTTCTAAGGCACTTTTGTTAGTGCAAATATTAGAGCAAAGAATGGAGTTAAATGAGTGTGCTAGATCATTCAATCATGGCAAACGTGTATAGATAGGTAGATAATTATCGTTTTGTGTTYATAGTGGCCATTTTTCTGGTAGAAAAAAAAGTCAGCTAAAACCATATTGCTTGCTGCCATTACAGCAACAAAGATTATGAAATACATGAAGAAAAAAAAAAGGAGTGAGATCCTTCTGGCATTTTAACTGCCCTTTTCCAAAGCAAAGTCAAACAGAAAGCAAAAAGGATAATTTGGTAAGAGAATCTGTTTCATATAGTTTCTAACTAATAAAAAATAAAATATTTTTAATTCTTGAAAATAGAGATCTGTAATGGGAACTCCATTAACTTCTACCAGTGTTTCAGTGTTGCTCTGATCTCTTTATCAASCCTGTTAAAAGAGGGGAAAATGACGCACGTATTTTATTCATAAACTGTTGCTGATAYTGTTGCATCTTTTTTTCTTCTCTATTTTTTGTCTCCCATTTCACTGTGATCTGAAGGGTCTGTGGATTTATCTTCTGCCTGTCATTTGTCTTCACATGACTTTAAAATAATTAATTGCAGCACTCAGTGATGATTTATGATTTTTACTGACATAATTAATGATACACATCAATTTTTCTTCTTAATTGAAGGAGTCACAACAAACTTTTTATAATATATGTTAAAGGAGGGCAAAATAGCTTTTGAAAATTACCTATAGAATTTTCTTTTTGCAGTAGGAGGAACTRGTGAAAGAGTTAGTAATTTAGCTCTGAAGGCAGTTAAAGACATTTTAAAGAGTGGAAGCTGAGACATTGTACCTGCAGTATGCAAAAGAATTTGGATGAAATAAACATCAAAATAATGCCATCTTCCAAAATTAAAGTAGGACTTTTTTATAGTTTTATAAGTATAGAGTTAATTTAACATACGAATGTCCTTGTATTTTGTTATTTTTGTCTCTTTTACCTTTTATTTAAGCAATGAATGATAAAGGAAAAAGCTTGTAAAATTATTCTAACCTGGACAAAAGAAAACGTATTTGAATCTTTTCTCTTTTTTCCCTTTCATTTTTTCTTTATTTTTTAAAGAAAAAGGCCCAATTCTGACTATTTGATTTGCAAGCCAAGGAGGTATGAATAGACTCTGAATAAGCTTCAAGTTTAGAATATTTATTAAAGCATCACAAAGTTTCAAGTCACCAAATGAAAATTTGCCTTTTTCAGAGCATTGCTTTATTATAGGGAATGAGTTGCCTCCGCATTCACTTTCTTGTCAGGCTTTAAAATTTGAAAATGAGAAAATGATACAATATACTGAATTCTGTGAAAAGGAGCAGAAAAGATTTCTTCTGGATAATTGTTACAATACTTTGTATGTTTAATCAATTAATGCTTAAAGGAAAGTCATATCCAAGCTATAAAAAAGCAAGTTTAAAATAACATTTTCTCTATTATAATAATTTGTTCACTTAGAATAATATAATTAACTTGGAACCTGAGCAAAGTAATTGTTAAATTGTCACTATTTCTATGCAATCCAGTTTTTTAAGACAACAAGTATGGTAGAATTCTCTTTACACAACACTCATTATTAATAATAATAATAATAAAAGCAACAGTAGATGCGTCAAGTGTTGCAAACTTGATTTGAGCATTTTATGGTACTCCAGTCAGCTGCCTATTAAAAGTGTGATCAGGTAGTTTAGGCTGTGACTGGCTGTGTCAACAGAAGGAAAGTGGAGGATTAGTCTCTATGGCAACAACAAAGTATCCCTGTTTGTAGACAGACAAATTCTGCTACATCTGAAAAAGATTGACAGGTCTATTCCTTTGCAACTGACCCATAGAAATTAGCAAGTAAAAGTTATTATACTGGGTTGTATTGAAGGGTTCTCAATATCTTAAAGTGCTCTTGTAAGTTTTTCTGCAGCATTTGCATGAGAAACCTGGCAGGAATTGTTCTGAGGTTTATATCTATGGTTTGATAGATTCTTTGTGGGGGAGTATTGCTGGTGAGAATAACTTAATTTTCAGTTCTCTGTATGACAGAATTGTTGGAGCATGGRTTGAGGGAAAAACACACATCAAAGGACCCAGGCTGCATAATATGCCACATTTCAAAACCAAGAGACACTATAGGGATATTATAACTGAATGCTCTCAAAAGTGTGGTTTGACAAATATTTTCTTCTCCAATTAGGTAAAAATAATTACAATCTGGAGTTCCTTAATAATTAAGATTTCTATTGGAAAGATTTCATACATTCCCAGAGATTCTGTAATTTAACTGAATAACCTTTCTGTTTCCCTTAATATACCAGARTTGGAAGGCATGAAGTGCTATAATTGAAATATTCTGAATCAAAATTAATAGTATGTTTTTTCTTTTAAGGAAAAAAGGATTGAGAAATTGACTATCGCATATAATTGTTCATAGGTGCTGTGTGTAGGTACTTGCTACAGAAACTAGATTTCACCTTTAGGCCAGTTACTGTAGAAGTATTATTCAAAACGCTTTTATTTTCATCTCTGTCTACATTGGCGAAACTCCAGCTGACTGAGAACAAATCAGGATTGTGGCTACTCGACTTTTCAGACAAAAATTGAAGGGTATTTAGGTCTCTCTTAGTCACTTTTTTCCTCTTGAATTTAGTCACTGTGTTTAATCCTCGTATTTGGAAGTAGAATATTTTAATATGCTTTTACGTTGTGRTAAGTTGTGATGCAGATAAAGTGTATCCGGAGATTCATGGAAAATCATGAGAAAAAATCCAGAGTGCTTTCTTAAGATTTTAAAATTGTGTTAATATCACAAAAGTCCCCCCCGAATTTAACTGTTTAGCGAGATGTGACGCAAAAGGCCTCAGGCTCCTCAGTGTCCTGCTTCTGGAATTAATTGCTGCTCTTTTTTGATCAAGAAATGCCACCTGAGCAACTTTTTCTTGCCGCCGTAGCGTACCTGAGTTTCTGCTTGAGCTGGCCAGAGGAGTGAGGAAAGCTGCTGGGTCTGGGGCGGGAGAGCGCTCGCTCTCGGCCGCGTGAAAGCCGAGGCGAGTTTCGCGGCGGTCCGGGGGGTGTCGAGGCCGCCCGGCGCCTGCCCGCGCCCGTGGGGTTTCGCGCTCTGAACTCCGTCCTAGCCCAGCGCCTCGCTCCTCGCGCGCGTGCCGTGATAAAGTCAAAAGACACGGCGTGCTAGCGTCAGGGGTAATTTCTGATACGTTTCTGTTACGCATGGAAAAATTGGAGAAGCCTCTTTTCCTCCCTCGATATTAGGACAAGGGTTTTCCTCTGTATGGCAGAGGTGATAGCTTGGTCTGCGTCGCTACTACAGAATTCGGTTGAGGGGGATCATTTCTCCAGGTAAAAATATTGGTGATGGTGCTTTCTCAGACATCTAAGATAGCTGAAAATACACCGGTTTGTGCATCAGCTTTTTTTGCCTGTTTGTAGGTGCATAGGGTCTGCAAATAGAAGGCAGGCAAGTTGTTGTCTATAATCTTCTTACCCTGTTCCCACCTTCCCCCCCCCCCAAATATTTCATGTGTTACACCAGTGCTGGTCAGGCGCAGCCTGGCAGGCAGTGTCTCTGGCATGCCGAGTGTGCTGTAAAAATACAGCAAACGGTGAGCCCCACAGAAGGAGCTCACAGGCTTGAGCCAATTTTTTACAAATGCACAACTTCCAGTGGTAAGTGGCTGACTAGGAAAAATGTGCTTTTCTTTAGAAGATGGAAACAAAACCTGAAGTTTTGACCTTCAACCTGAGTGAATATGCAGTCTGTCTACAGGCTATTTTTTAGTAAAGGTGACAAACTTGCAGTAGCAGAAACTCAGAATTTCTTTATTGGTAAAACACCAAACATATTTGTCAGCAAACAGAAGTAATAAAAGAAAGTGTCGGTTATCTTAARTATTTGTTTTGTATCAGGAACTGAGGGGAAAATTTGTTTTGCATAGCAGCTGAAGTTTTGTATGTCCAAAGATCAAGTGAGGTTAGTTTAGAAATATGTATGTCCTGTTCTTTCTCCTTCTCTTGCTGATGCGTTATGTTTAGCCTACAATTTTTTTTTTTTATTCTTTCCCAAAAGTTCATGGCAAAGCCTAGCTAAGACATCACCCTTAGAACTATAACCCACTTTAAGTTCTGGGATTTATTTTTCCTTTTCCAATTTGACAATCATCTTATTTTGCCTGAACCTGACACAGTACAAACACGCTGATCCCGATCGCTGCGGCTCCTGCCTCTCTGAACAGGTCTTTGCATATCCTATCAATGAGCTGATCAAACCGGCGACTGTGGGATTTTGTGGCTTTTGACAGCTGAAACTGCTGTGCTTTTCTCCAGCTAATTATTGTTTTCAAGGGGCAGTCACTATCAGAGCCTACAAGCTTCTTTTTCCACCCCCACATAAGACTAGAATTGCGTAAAAGATTCACCTCTCCCTCCCTCTACCTACTAAGATTAGTTTGGTAATAAAAGAAATGGTAGTTAGCATGAAATGTAGAGGTGTTTCTTCATATTTAAATTAAGATACAAGAGGAAAAAAAAAAACTTTCTGAATCATTCTATAGAGATTTTTAAATTTCAGAGAAAGTGCTATCTTGGATGTTTTTTCATTGATGCTACCTTAAGCTCCAGCCAACATTTAGTGGTACTATTTTAAAATGACTCTTACCTCAGCCTCACTTATAATTCTTGCATGGGCTATGTTTTGTCTTTTCTCCATTCTTTAGTAAGTCATAAAAGTAATGGATTCACTACTTGTGTTCATCAAGGGTCAAACAGAAGAAAGTCTATATGCATGATAGCCTGTTTTTTTGTTACCTGCTTGCTGTCCTAGAATTGCCTAGAGGCTGCAGCTCTCTGTTAATCATCTGCTGATTAGAGGCAAAGATAGTTCTACCTATCTTCTTTCTTTAGCTGGTTGGCATTTGCTATCTTTGTTTGGGATGGGAAGTAAGATAGGGACGGAAAGCTAGTGATTATTCTGTCTTTAGTTACTACCATATTTCCTCCCCTAATGCCAAAACTACAGACTGGATTCATTTATATTAAGTGTCACAAAAAATATTTAAAATACGAATAAAAATTAAGTAAAGGAAACCTTGATTTTTGTATTGCAATTTGCATTATCTTATTTTTTAAAGCAATGCTGAAGATGAGAAAAAAATCACATGAAACAAGAGCTTTGTCCAGAGCTCTGCAGCAAATCAAAGCTAGATCTTGGTCATCAACCTGCTTCAGTTTTGGAGAAAAGATGGGTTACTGTTAAGTGATTGTTTTGTTAAATGGGGGGAACTTTGTATTAAATCTGTATGAAAGTATTACAGACCATAGGCTTTCATTTACGCACTGTGAGAGAAGGACAAAATATTACAGGAGCCCCCTGTACTTTGCTTTGAGGCAGCTACAKACAGAAGGACCCTATGTGTTAAAGTATTTTAATTTACACTTTTTATAAAATAAACTTTTTGGTAGCGGCATCAAGTTATCCCCTTCCTTACTGGGAACATTAATACACATAAATCGATGATGAGAACAATTATTCTCTGATTGAAAAATATCCCTTTCACACTGCTTTATAGAGAAAAAGAAGGGAGTCAGAGAAGAGGAAGAATATGGACCCTAGTAGCATAATCTGCTGTGATTTACAGACCGTATAGCCTGGAATTTCATTTAATGTATTTGAGAGAGGCATTGTGTAGCAGTATCACTTTTCGTTCTGCAAAATCAGTATTCGTCCATTAAGGAAATAACATGTATTCCACTTACAGGTTTTTTAGAAGGGTGCAAATCCATTCTTTAGAAGGGTTGGTGGACACGCAAAATGGAAGGAAGCTAGCAAAAATGAGCACAGTTATAGCTTTTCTTTTCTCAAAAAGAAAAAAAAAAGCAATTTTGAAAATGGCTTGTAAGTTAAAGCTGCCCCTGGCCAGCTTTAAATTATGTGATTCTCACTTATGCAAGATGCTGCTAGAGGAATTCCTCGGTTCTCATTAACATGGAATAATCCCTCTAGACTTCACACACAGCAGACATACACAGGCATATACACATTTGTAAAGTCAGTTGCATATTTCCAACTGCAAAACAATATACAATCTGCAAAGACTCTTCAAGCAAAAGGCTTTTTTAAATTCCCAATACCTTTTTAGGCAGTTCTTTGTTTTAAGAACAGTCTTGTTAAAGTACTTTCAAAGAAGTTTATTCAGAGAGATTATCTTCACTGCAGTAGCTTGAGTGATGTTCATTTTCCCAATAGTCCGGACACAGCATGCCAACTTCAACGGCTTTTCAGCTAATGCTGAGCTTTTGATTCTACCTTAACATTATGGTCGACCATAAAGGTGAGGAAGCTGGGAGAGTGCAGGAAGGGAGACAAACTCTAGTAACCTGATTGGAATTTTTAAAATGCTGTCTGGGAAAACTGGACATGGAATTCCCTATCAAAACCAAAGCCACCAGCAGCTACAGTACCTTCCTGTAACACTGAGAGTACAGTGCAAACCAAAGAGCTCAAATTACAGCCACCAAAACCAGGCTATTGAATGACATTTTAATGTGAAATACCGCTCTTATAATTTACACAAGTCTCAAAGCTTTGGTGCATATTTGGCCTCTCCCAGGCATCCAGGATCTGCGCTGGAGGAGCTGTGTTTGCAGCCGGTATATGCTGTTGAGAGTTGGATGAATTCGGGCTTGAATCTTGCTCAAGGCAAGGCATTTTTTTTCCTAGCAAATTAGTTCCTCCTTTTCTCTCTCATTATGTTACTGATTTCCTAGCTTGCTAAGCCAGCCTTCTTATTCTTCCCAATTTCTCTTCAGTTTGGAAACCTTTACCCAGAAACGTATGAGAAAGTAGAGCTCGCAGTGTAAAAAGACAGTTCAGAATTAACAAAATGGTAGGACGGATGGAAGCATGGAGCAATATTGCCAGGCATCATTGGCTAATAGGCAGAAACAGCCAAATTTTTACTCCTGGGAACATTCAATTTATGTCAGCAGGAGTAGATCTATAGCCCCACCTGGAGGCATTACACAGGGACTAATTGCCTCAGTGTGTGCCTTTTTGGGGACAGTGTAATAAGAACTGAATAATAGAAACCCTAGAATTCATTTGCATAAGCTTCCCTGGACTACAAATTCTGGGGAATTTTTGGCCTTAGCTTTT
Source organism: Rhea americana (assembly GCF_003343005.1). Classification (NCBI taxonomy): domain Eukaryota; kingdom Metazoa; phylum Chordata; class Aves; order Rheiformes; family Rheidae; genus Rhea; species Rhea americana. The sequence continues at coordinate 710,337 of NW_028186312.1, forward strand.
GCTTTTCATTGTGGGCCCAACTTCTTCCAGCTGGATAAATAATGGTGGATCCATTGCCTCAGGTGAAGTGCTGCTACAARCTCTATTTATGCAGATAATGAGGTAGGATTTGAGGGACCGAAGCAGGATGAGATGGTACTGGAAGGCCCCTCTGCTTATTGGTTTTATGAAACTCTACATTAAACAAGTGAGCTGCTGCTTTTTCTCTCTCCCTGTGCCCTCCTTTTATTGCTCACAGACATACCTTGTTTCTATTACATTTACAACTTAGACGTTTTCTATAGAAAATGGGTCAGGCAAGATGGCAATTACATTTATTAGAAGTATCACTGAAAGTGTTTCAATTGAAAGTGAGCTGCAACTCAAATTTTAAGCATGCTTTGAGATGGGTCCTAGTCTCATCTTGCAGCATGGAAATTGGGAATGGCTTAGAAGGCAAAGGAGTTATAGGCACTGCTATAGGCAGTATCAGAATTGAGGCCAGCACATACTGAAACGTAATTCTCACCTGTGCAGCCCACGTTCTGGTCTAGTAAAAGCAGCTGCGTATTACGAAGCTGAAGTGCAGTCTGGGTCTGAGCGCAGAGCGCTCTCGCGGGTACTGTGGGCGGCACGCTCTCCGACGGCGCGACCCACTTGCCTGTACGTTAAGGCACTCTGCTCTGCGTTTGTCTCCTGCTGCAGTCTGATTTCTACGTACAAAATCATTTGCCATCCTGTACCTCAAAGCTCTTTTGATGAGTCTGTGAAGGGCTGTTTCTGAACGTTAGCTGGCCTTTTTTTTTTTTTTTTTTTTTTTTTTTTTTTTTCATGAAGGAATTATTTTTTGGATTTTTTTTTTTTTTCATCAGATGATGGAAAAAAAGTTAGATGATCATTATGGCTAAGAAAAGTTACATTGTTGAGAATAATAAGTTTAAAACAGCAAATGATGGACAAAGTTTCTGAAAGACACAAATCTTCTTAATTAAAAGCTTTTCAAACTATTAGAGGCTTGTCAGAACAGGAGAAATATATTTGGAATTCAGGTTCCGGAGCTTGTTATGCAAGTTGTTGGGCCCCTGTTTCAATTTAAATAATAATATATATATATCATTTAGCTATAATGCGATTTATATTGATGACTGATCCTTGCAAGAATGTGTTGTTATTGAAGCTTTCTCTACTGTAATTGTATTTTCATTTATTCTTGCTATACTGGCAAGTTACGATTTTTTTTTTTTTTCCCTGGTAATTTTCAAAATCAGTTATGTAAATAGAAATACTGCAAACCAGAAAGTGCAGCAAGGAGAGGAAACATTAAGCGATATTTTCTATCATTCTTATTAATTCACAAACACATGTTAAAATTATTGCGAGAATATGAAACATCTGGAATATTTCTCTATAGTCATATGCAGCTACTAAAAAGCTACTTTTGAAAAACCTCTTCAGCGTGATTTCATCTAAGCTGATTTCCTGAATCCTCCCTAAGCTATTTACTTTCCTTAAAGTGTATCTGTTTTTGTATTTCAACATGATTTTAACAGTACAAGGATTTTTGTAAGTAAATAGCAGGCGATATAACCAATTTATAGCCTTGTGCCTTTAAAGAGCATGCAAGACTGAAAGTGCAGTATGCAGCTGGAATAGGAGAGTCAAAATGGAAAATTGCCCTGTACAGAGATGCTTCACCTTGGTGCTGCTCCCGCTCAGCCGCACAGCGGTCGGCCCCGGGCGGCAGAAGCGCGGGGAGCTCCCGTACCTGTTGCTGGATAACGGGATGGTGCCTGTCTTTAGGGGGTGCTTCCCCCCCACCCCCTTTCCTAGGTTAATAGAGGGGAATTGCTGCGCCGAGGATAAAAGCAGCAGCGCTCAAAAATTTGTCAGTCGTTTAGTTGCCAAAATATTAGATTTGTTTTAGAAATAGAAGCTGGAATGCTCGCAAAGAAGCTGCAACGAGGCAGACTGTGATTATCTTTCTGGTTTTTCTGAGAGAACTTCAAAAACTGTAATTTGTATTTTTAAAAGTCCTTTTTCTTTTTGCTTTTGTGATTTCTGAAATTGTCACGTAATGACATAAGGACAAGTAAAATAAAATTTTAAAATTTTAAGGAGTGTGTATATAACATATAACATATAACTTATTGTTGATTTGCCTGAAAAATGCTATATGATTGAGAACTTGTATGGTTCACGGTGTAGGAATGCAAAGATTTCTATCTGTAGAAGGAAAGATTTTGCTAGATACATGACACATTTCTGATTTCTGGCAAAAATAAAATAGAGAGTATTATCTGCTGTTGTTGAAGTCTGTAACTTCTGCTTTTGCCACATTTCATGAAATCAGCCTCAGAATTTGTGACACAAAGCATAGATCCAAATATATTTAGTGCAATAGTTAGCAGAATCTAATGTGCTTTGTCAGAAAACTGAATCCCTTGATTTTGGTGTGTGAAATAATTATGGTGTGAGTGAGTATGTTCAGACTACCCAGATGCAGAAAGTAGAAACGTCAGATTAAAACGAGAGCATTACTTCTCTAAACAATTGTTATGAAAATGTTTGAGAGAGGCCACTTCACAGCCAAAACATATGCTTAACTTCAATAAATACTAGTTTTCAAGCTTATTAAGATCCATCTAATCATCTTGTTTTAAGTTAGCACTTCTGATTACAACAGTAATTTGTTCCTGGTGTTGATCTCAAATATGTAGACTAGCTCTGCAGAAACAGCTTCCAAGTAAGTACTGGGATCATTTTTGTATCACTGAAGCCTGCTATTGATTTGTTTGTGGCATTTTTTTTACAGAAGTAAAAAAATAGTTTAATACAACGTTTAGTTCAAAAGTTTAATACAATGAATATGTACAAAATAGAATAAAATGTGCCAGATCAATATAGTGAAGATTTAACAAAGAATAGCAGGAGATTAAAATTCCTAAACTCGATTTCCACATATTTATTTTTTTATGAGCCTGCATGGGAAAAGAAAATATTGCTCAAATCAGGAAGAAACTTTTTATCTTCTATTTCAGGACTTAATTCCCTTAATATTGCAGTATGTGAATCAAATTCTTAATTTAACAAATAGTAGAAAAAAATCAGAATCCAACTGAGAAGTAAAATTATAGCAAATAATATAATGAATGAGCTTACAGTATGAACGAAAAAAAGTATCAAGCTACAGCGATCAATGTTGTAGACAATATCTCTTAAATCTATCATGCTACCTTTTGCCCTTTATATTTAGTCAGAAGGAAGCAGCTGTAATGAATGAGCGTGTCTTTGTTCGTGTCGGCTTTGGTTCTGTAGGAAACCTGGCAATATGACATTTAGTGTGATTAATTCCAGGTTGAAACTGGTTTATTTTCTCCCACGTCCATATATAGAAGTTATTGTTAATAAAAATAATTTTAAAAATTCAATACAAAATAAGATTGTTTCTAAAAGTTATATTGCAAGGTAGACTCAAAAGCAAAAGATTAATCGGGTATTTATGGTAGGAAATGTGTGCCTTATCTTTTCATAATGTCTTTTTTTCCCGTTTACAATGATTTACAAAGTGAAAATGATTAGGCTAGTGCATGCAAAGTTGGTTTGTTTATTTATAGCTTTTAAACAGATTTGCTACATTAAAGATAATGCATAATTGATACAAATACCTAAGCATTAAAACATACTGTAAAGTATGCTGTGTGAAACTTTGATAATATTTCTTCACGCTTCACATCAGAAGGGGGCACTAGTGATCCATTATAAATAGACAGTCTGACACTGCTTTTGTTGTGCCATATTTAATAATAATAATAATGATATAATTTTTGCATTTAATATTGAGGGCATTTGTGTGCATAATTAAGATTATAAATATATAATGGTAATTCAAAAAGTTAAATAATTAATAGATTGTATGTAAATATAATCTGTTGTCTCTCATTGTCTTTTTATATTATTGAAATACTATGGTTACAGTTCACATACTAGCTGTAACAATGAACTAATGTTGATTATTTAATACCTTGTTTTGGTAATTTGTAATGTTAAGGAGGTGAATTCTATTTGTACAGCATTTTGATAACGAAAGTTAAATATATTCCAGGAAAAGCAGAAATTTAGGCTTCCCTGTTTAAAAACAAAGCCATTTACATATGTTGTGATTCAAATTATTTTGTAGCTATTAAAACAATGAAAATGTTTTAAGTATTCATATAATAATTTTGTACATGAGATTAAGCGGATGGAAAAAATATGTTTTATGATGATGCTTACTTACTTTTCCTTGTTGACTTGTTCAGTCCTCTACATTTTAGCAGTTTTGTTAGTATTTCTTTGGCCTATAAACTGAGGTCAAGATGTGGTGGCTTCGCCATTTCGTAGAACCAACTATGTGAGCTATGTGAGCAAGGAAAAAAAGAGATGAACAATAATATGGTTTCTATCCTTTGTCCTCATTTTCTTGCTGTGTATAGGACAAAAACTGGCAGCATGCACAAAACTGCAAAAGACTTAAGTCAGTCTTAGTAACAGCAAGAAAAACAGCTGAATTCTTGATTTGAAGGTTGCTGAGTGATACCGTATTGTAACAAAATACCTACTTATTAGATATGTATCCTGGCAGCATTTGTGAAATAGTAATCTATCCACAGATAATTAGATGCGCTTTCGAGATGTCCACTAGTATTTTCATGTGTAAAAATGAAGGTCAATGATAAGCTGAATTTAGCATTCAGTAAATTGGGTCAGGTTCAACGGAAGAAGAATATAATACTTTTAAGTGTTTTGTGACATTAAAGTAGGTGCAAATGTGAACTTTCCAAAATCAAAGATGTTACTTAAGGCCCAAATGGATTTCATTATAGATTATTTGCAAGTTATCAGCCAATTCCTGTGTTCATTTACTCAGAAGCAAATTGAGAATTTGCTTTGTTCGAAGTGGATGCAAAGCCAAAAATGGCAGTGGAGAGAAAGCCTTATATCTTAAAGGCAACTTTAAGCTATCTATTTCATGACTACAGATAAGTGCTTTATGTGTGCATAAAACCAGGCATTTTCTAAACAAATATGCACTCCTTTGTGCAGGAAACTATAATCATTCTAGATCAGTCAATAAATCTACGCAAGCACATATCTGACCTCATACCCTTATATCTTAGGTTCTTTTATTTCAAAATTCCTAATGCCAGGGGAGTGCTTTCCAGAAAATTATCTCTGAAAGTTACTGTCAGGATAACTAGAAACCAATTGTTTTCTAATGATGGAACCTGCTTGAAGATTTCCTGTCTATCATGCAGTGAAATCTATTTTACTGTGCTTTTATGACAAAACCCTAGATACTGAATATGGAATTTTCAAAATATGAACCAAARCAAACTGCCAGTGTAGTTTTTCTTGTGGCCTGCGTTGCAGACAGGAGATATCTGCCTTATATGATCTCCAGTCACTGATTTGACTGTTTTTATTCTACATAGTTATAATACATTGATAGTAGTTGCAGTGTAGCCACTGAAATGTTGTGCTCAGTATAGGCTTCTGAATGTTTTCAAGAAGCTGAATAAATAGGTATATAGGTTAGCACCTCATGAATTATCTAGTCTAGTCCCCTGATATTGCCTATACTGAATTCCAGGTCTTTGTGCTTATGCTACTGTCAATACCTGAATTTAAGCTTTATGTTTTAATGTGAAACAGCAAGCCTGAGAGCTGTGAACAGTCTCGGTTTATCTCAGCAATAGCTATTTTTGAGGCTTATTTAATATTAGGTTAAATGTCACTTTTTTGTTCAGTCATTTCAACCGAAATATTTATTACTTGGTGCAGTGGTAAATACTAGGATCATATTGGAACTGACTTCTTAATGAATGCAATTTGACCTTCCAATAGAGAAAAACACAGTTTTGGTACTTACCTAGACTTTATCAGTTGTGAAGTCATACTCCTTAATTTTGCTAGACTTAATTGTCACTGAACTAACTCATTAATATATATATATCAGTGCTTAAGGTCAAAACTATTTTAGTATTTTAAAAACAAAAAAAAAAAATGTATTGACTGTTACTCTCTTTTTTCCTACTGAAACGTAAAAGGCATGCTTGTAATTGACTAGCATGAATAAATACTGTTTCTTATAATTAAAATAGGCAGCAATTGGTTAGAGATACGGGGACATGCCTGCATGCTTCTCCTTCCTTGTCCCTTGAGTTGAACTGTTCTATTCCAGTGATGATTCAAAATCATTTCTCTGATTCTCTTTCTCCTCACATTCTTTCCTCATCAGTATTTGCTCATAACGGAGATCTGTTGAACAATTTCTCCTTCCAGTCCTGAAATTGGATTATTTTCGTGCCTGTAAAATGCYGAAACTGCTAAATGACACTCATCTTTACCGGTACTAATACATATCTCTGACATTCTTAATTTCTTATTGCCATTGTAAAAAGCTTTGGTATACTAAAGTGAAGGAAATGTTCCATGTGTCAGGAAAACAGACTGAATTTAAGTTTAAAATTAAAACTCTGGTTCAAATTTTAGATTAGTGTGGATTTACACTAGCAGATCTGATAGCTGAATTTGGTACAAAAAATACCATGCTTAGCGTATTTCATACTTAATTCACAGCAAATCCTCACTTTTATTGTGCTCGTAGTTGCTATAGCATATGTGGTTACTACAGAATCCAGAAATAGAGAAGTCCAGGAAACAAGAGTGTTCCAGCGTTTGAGATTGTCACATGGTACACAAGACTATGATGAAAGTAGAAACTAGATATTAATCTTATTTACACTAATGTAAATTTGAAATCTCTTCACTGAAATTTCTGGAGTTATTCCAGAACGACCTCCGGGGAGGTGGAATCAAAGTTGAGGGTGTAACATGTAATAAAATCAATATTTAGTCAGTCATATCAGCTTCTAAAATGATACTAAAAAGGACTCGGTGAGGATTCTGCATGTGCACTTGAACCAGTACACYTAACTGATTTTTTTGCTTGCAAATCAGCTTCTCAAAGCTGCAGAGAACACTTAAAATTTTATATACACAGGCCAGAGCTGGACTGGTAAAAAAGCTGTAGGATTCAGGAGAAGGCTTTAGCAATAAGAAGACAGAAAAAGAAGATTTGTAGTTGTATCTCCCCATTTTGTTTTTGCCTGTGTAGGTCAATAAGCAGGGCACTTAAAATGATATGTCAGTTTAACTTAATTCCTACAGCAGAATTTGAGCAAGCAACTAATTTCAATATATAGAGTAGGAACTGGAAGAGGTCAAGTGATCAAGTGTCCTTAAACTTTCAACAGGTTGAACTGGAAGTCTTTTAATATTTGTATTATCAATCACTATAGAAAAATTCAAATACTCATATTAACTTCATCTTCACAAGCAAAGGAAAAACGTTTTCCCAAATTGTCTTTCAATTTTATGCTAAATATGCATGAGGCCCTGATCTGTCAGTACTTTTAGGTCTTCTAGGTGTAAACTCAGAAGATACTATTCTCTCCTTTTGTGAAGTAGCATTCATTAATCGTAAAATGTTTCATATTTTATTTCTGTATTACAGGGTTTTATTAGTTCTGTTTTTAAAAGTGAAAATAAAGATACAGAAAAGCTCTTCAGCTTCTGTCTAAGGTCACATAGACAGTTAATATCAATAAGAAATCCTTATGGTTTTGTCATGATTTTTAGCTCTGTGGTTCTTCCCCTTATTTTAACTTCTCAGTTAACATATGTAGTCATAGAACACTTCCATAAGATTTCTTACATGGATCATATACTGCCATGTTGCATCTTGCATTTCTAGAAAACTGGAAGCTTTCTGGTTTTCTGATTGTGGTCATTTTTCTTGTCCTGAAATGCAACAGCCTGAGGAATATTACATGGTTGTTCAACGGAAAAAAAGGAACTAACAAGATTAGAAGGAAGTTGACCRTGATGATAATTTGCTAAAGAAGGAAAACAGATTGCAAATATGTTTCAAATGGATTAAATTTGGGGAAAAAATGATTTGCAATTTAAAGGCTTTTTCTAGTTTCTGAAAAGAGGTGATTTCAGTGCAGTGAAACATCAAGGAAGGAGTCAATGAATGTACTTGTTATGCGAATATTTTGCTCTTATTATTGGAATCGTTGCTTTTGTGAAGATTCTGGCCTTAATATGAGGCTACTGCGTATCTTTAATTGGCAGCTGAAATGCTTTTGTTGATGGATTGTTCGGAGGGAATGTTGTTGATAAAGATTCTGGCTCTTTGATAAATTGCTTGTATATATGGTACCTATGCTGTTCTGATTTCTATACATAGGAGGTTTTTTTCATTTCTTTTTGAAGGCTTGTGACTGATATCTGGGTTTAAGCTTGAATTCAGAGAAGATTTAAGAGAAATGGACTGGAGATTTCGAGCTGGCTATGTTGCTTTGAGCATGAGACGCAGCAGAGAGGAAAAATGAGACAAGGATAAGGCTTTGATACTATGTTGTGGACTTTTCTTTCTTCTYTGTTCCTCCCTTTCTTTTGTGTTTCGTAGAATAATGATAGCTGACAGCTAGAACTTCCAGCCTAAAAGTGTTCTGCATTCTGTAAAGCGACTGTTAAAATGTGGGTTACTCTGAAGCGTCAATGTCTTCCTCATATGTGCTYAACTGAGAACTAAATGGTTTGTCTAATTATCAGACCTGTAAAATGACCTTTTGGTAGATTCTAAGATTCAGGTTGTCACGTCTCCCTACTTCCTTTCCTGTCCTATTGCCCTTGGCTCATGAATCATTACCAGTAATAAAGATTCTGCAGGTCAAATTCTACCTGCAATGGATTTAGCAGTGAAGTTTCTGAAGGATATATTGAAACTAGACCTTTCAATTTTGAATATAATGTTGATAGCAATGAGGTCTATATTTAAAGTTGCTACTCAACTTCCATTGTAAATCTCTTTTTATATTTGTGTGTAACTTTATCAAAAATTCCCTCTAAGTTTTGACCCTTTATTGCTCTCAGCTCAAATCATTTTTGCTCGCTAAATTCTAATAAAAGATAATCACTGAAATCTTTTTTTAAAGCACTTTTGGAAGTGTGTTTGTTATTTCATTGACTGTGAGCATGGCAAACACAATTTGGTTCTCTGAGGTGCTGACCAATTTCGTATATCAACCCAGTTTGCTGAAAATAAAAAAGCAACTTTTTTATGATTTTGCTTTTTACTTCTCTCTGTTTTCATGAACACAGAAATTACTTCAAGACTTCAGATCTCCAGGACAAGGGAAAAAGATGTGTAATGACAAGATGGTAAATCCCTAAGAACAGTCAAAAACCAGTAAGAGGAATACTAGTTAAGGAGTTCCAATTAGCATACAAGCAGAAGGAAAATAGGTAGTTGTAGTCTGTGAGAATGGAAGGGATGTGCTAGTAGAGCAAACTAGAAAAATTCTGTGGTATTATTTCTTGTTTTCATAGCTGGATCCCCRCTGTCAAGAGTTTTGACATTACTAAATAATATGTATAGTTAAAGATTCTGAGTATGTATACCATGGCCTAAGAAGCCTGATGGCAAATCTTGTACATAACTTTTAATAAAAATACATAAATAATAAAAATCAAGAAAATTTTAAAGCATTTGTGAAATTTTAAGGGTAAAAATTCCTTATGACCCTTCTCTTCTAGCTATAGATTTTTGTGTTGTTTTGGGTTTTCCTTTTGAGGAGATCCCTCCTATTTTAGATGGCATTAAAGATAACAATAGCTATCCTTTGTGAGAAAAAAGTAACTGAGATAGGCTGGGGTTGCTGATGCTGTTGTTAGTCTCTGACTGGTTCCCTGAGAAAAAAAATATGACAGATGCACATAAAGGAAAATGGAAAGAACTTCAAACACAGGAGATACACTTTCTTTTGCATGCTGATTTTTATTTGCAACCATACTCATGGGGAAAGACAGACAAAGTACATATTTTTTTTATCATCTGTTCAAGAGATGTGGCATATTTGCACCAGTCTCAGGCTTTTAACTACTTTTTTTTCCATTACAGGAACATGGTGGGTGTTCCTGTACATGTACATGTAGGTGGAGCTAAAGTGGATATTAATTAGAAAGCAGAAGAAAGAAATGCAGTAATATGAGGAAGAGAAATGACAAATAATGTGATGGCAGAAGCACAAGTCCAAATGAATTTCAAGACTTAGTCATGGCCAATGGAGTTGCAGGTTACCTGGGTTCTTCCTTCTGATTTTCCTCAGAATCATCTTTTCAGGATGTCAGTGATAAATGGCTAGAAACACGGTCATGGTTCCCATGTGTAGGCAGTTATTTCAACAGGGCTTGTCTTTTCTTAGTTTCCTGTCTCCGTAGCTGTGGTAGCAAACTACAGGCTCCATATTAGATTATTCTATATTTTGGCAAATCTGTATCAGGCTTTTTTATTTTTTAATTGCCTCTGCCATGTTTTATCCGCCACAGTGCTGGGATGTTTTGTTGCTGTTTATATTTTAAGTTCTGTATGGCAGGGTGAATCAGATTAATCTATCTATCTGGCCTGCCATCCAGCCAGCCATAATCAAAAATCTAGAAAATGTTAAGGTGGTGGTGCCCAGTGGTGTTCTGATGGGGTCCCATGCTGTCGAATCTCTCCTGGCACGTAGCTGGATCTGCTGATYAGCTGGATTGTGCTGCAGATGCAATAGGTCTGATGCTTCTGTACGAAAAMCCCCCAGAAAAGTAAGTGGGAATCGAGCTGCAGACTTAACAGAATTGCTCTTGCTAGCTCACATCCCATTTCCATCTGTTTCAGTGTTTCACAGTCTCTACAGTCTCTAACCCGTTATATATCCAGATGAAAACCTATCATATGAAGGTCCTTGGAAAATATGAAACCATAAATAATCGGCTTCTGCTAGAGCAGGTCATTCAGTCTGTTTGTTTCAGCTCAGGATGAACTGGGAAGGGGGTTAACAAGGACAAGATGACGATCAGATAAAGTATGTGAGGGAAGGAAGTTGGACTTTTAGCACCCTGTGCATAAAGTGTAGACCTCCTCACACAATAGGCCCTGAAGAACTGAGAGGAGGCAATGGGAGATAAGGGTACTGCTGGCTTGAGTTTATGTTTCCTTAGTAGAGCAGGAGGAGCCGACTGTCTGAATGATGATTTTCTTCAGGAAAATGCTGCAAGGAGGCATTTCAGTAGCATTTACCCCAGTAAATTACCAGTAGCATTACTCAAGTTAGCTCTATAGTCTTATTCATTCTGCACTCATTTCTAATGACTAGTTTACATTAATATGAGAAGAGTGGAACCCTCTTTCCAGAGTAACTTAATACAAGAAGAAACAGTTTATATGCATACTGTGGTGAAACACATCTGGTAGAACTCTCTTGTTATTACAAAAGAAACTTAAATGAATAGTATACTGTGAATATTTTGTTGGGCAGAAGAAACTGATTTCAGTCTTTGGACTGGTGACCTGAGTAGTGTCTGATAGCCTGGTAACATTTTATTACTAGTATATTTCCGTGTGACTATATCACTGAATACTGCATATTTCACCTTACATCCTTTTCTTGATAGTCACTACCTCTTAACATTTATTCTAACTATAATTGCAAAGCTATTGATATGGAAGTGGCTTATCATTGGCTGGTCATTTATAGGAATCCTAAAATGCAGTGTTGTAGAGTATTTGGATTCAGGTATTGTGTCCTGGTCGACTGTCTTAGTACATAAGTGTTCAGAAATATTTTCAAATTATCAAGAACTTGCTTTTAAAAAATCTTTTATATGCATAAATAAAACTATTGATAGGCTTTGATAACATGATCTATTAAAATTATCACAGAGGAAAATCAATTTGCTCTGCATGCATTACTAAAACCAAATATTGTTATTATTGAACATTTTAACAATTAATAAAATAATAAGCATAAGCTGAAAGCATGAGGGTGGTGTTCTGCAGTATAAAGCAATGAATTTATCATYAGGAGTGTTACCAAAGAGAGAGAATTCGTGAGATCTTCCTTAGGCCTTTCAATCCACCTACCTAGTAATATCCAGTGTAGTAGAGAAAATGACTGTTTCACCATCATCCTTTCTTCTGCTTGAAGAAGGTTAAAGTTCAGGAGTTAGGAGAGGGGTGAAAGACAGAAAAGGAGGCATGCACAAGCAACAAAAAGCATTTAAAGTGAGTCCACTCTCCTGATCCTTTTGACTGCCACAGGAAGAATCCAATTGTCGTATTGTGACAAAACCAGTTGAGAATAAATGTTGAAGTGTAACTGTCTTTTGAACTAAACCTAGCCATTCCCTGATGGGACAGAAAAGCAGAAGACCGTCTTCAAGAACTGTGAAAGATGACTCTGGTCTAACTAAAGCCTCTAGGAAGAGAAAAACAGACTGAAAAAAAGATGGATCAAAATTGCTGTTTCCATATTTCACACTTCAGAAATGCTAGACCAAGTAAGTGTAAAAACACTGTTTATATTTTGTCTGAGGGTGGAGACACATGTCCTCTTAACACCTATTCTCATTCATTTTATTCAGAGAAGATCTAGATTCGTCCTCACTATCATTGCACGTTTAATATAGCTGTCTAGGACAGTAACTATTTCTGTTTGTATTAACTAGGTCAGATCTGAGGCTGAAATCCGCTCTTGGTGGCTGTCTTCTGACTCTTAACTCATTTGTGTCAAATAACTGTCTAAAATTACCAGGGATGGACCTGGACTACAATACAGACAGCTCAGCGGCTACACTGAGCATTGACCCTGAGAAGTGCCTATTTTAAGGGAAGGCATAGAGATAAAATCTCTGATTCCTTAACTGTGGCAGCAAGTAGAACAATCAAGTGTTTAGCTCACTTTCAGTTGAAATGGGGCTCAGCTTGTTTAGAAAATAAAGTTTATATTTGACAAGTCAGTGATAACTTGGCCTCCTTCTATGCTGACTAGTATCTCTGACACAGCAGGGATCCAGTCTGCACAAAAAGAAAACACAATGCAACTATGTTGTTTTTTATTTATACGTACAAATATATATCTCTGTAATATATATGGGATTAGAGAGAAAGAAAATGATATGAGACTCACTATAGAGAAAAGCACAGCAACTCTGTCAGTGGCCAGAAAAATGACGTTTTCAAGTGACAAAAGCATCCATCAAAATAAAAAATGTCGTGTTTYGCTCATTACCTGGTGGGTAGCATGTAGCACTTTGTTAACTTTCCTCACTCCATCGTGCACTGGGCAGTTTCTCGGCACCCTGCTGAGCACAAATAATCCTGCTTAAACCAAAGAGACTGGTCAGCACCTGTTACCCTCCACCCCATCCCAGCTCCATAATGATTTATGTGAAACAAAGAAAGCAAGAAAATAGRTTGAAACTTAGGAAACAGAAGAGGAATCCAGCCTAAGTATAAATCAAAACATCAAGCTCAGTCTGTTTCCCGGAAATGAAAGATACTCACTATTCTCAATCACAGCATAGTGTTCTTTCAATCTCTGTTTTATCTTCTGTTTCTCCTTACTAGCTATTGCAAGCTTTCCTTGAAGTTACTTGTGCTTAATATCAAGTACTGGTGATTTTGTTAATTAATTTCTTCTGAAATATTTTGACAGTCCTTTTTTGTGTGTTAATYGTGCTTACTTTTTGTCCTTCAGTGACTAGATAATTGACATACAACTCAATTCCAATGCATCAGCTTTTCTATAAGTTAGATGAAATGTGGAATCAGAGTTCCCATGTTTGCTCAGTTTACTGTCAATGACCAACTACACAAATAGATAATAATCACAGGCCAAAGAACTAATGTAAGAACTCGGTTGCAATACAAAATAGATGTAGCAGATATGTGCTACTGGATACAATTTATAATGCTTCATTCAAACATTAACARATGAATTTACTTGTTAGTTGTCTTCAGCATGGGCACTCTTTYTGTTTCCTCTAAGGTTGAAATCTACCTGGACACATCTGATAAAAGTTTGCGCTTTCAGGTCCTCTTAGAAGTGAAAATGCTTCTCTCACTGATGAACAGGAGAGGGCTTGAAGGGTCACAGCCAAGATCCTTGTTAACAGACATAACTTTTAGGCCCCTAGAAAGAGAACTTCA
>NW_028186312.1:724408-864408 GCF_003343005.1 Rhea americana
TTTTTTTTTTTTTTTTTTTTTTTTTTAACAGATCTAGGTTAACTCCTTTTTCTAAGTAGCTTTCATTGTGAGGTTGGCCTTGAATATAAATTACTATGAAAGAAACAAGCAGCAGGGCTCCATGTTTAGCAAAAAGCAGAAAGCAGAAAAGCAGAAAACTGTGAAGCATATCCTGGTACTCTCCTTGCATAAAGTGACTCAGCTAAGATGGTGAACTGCCAACACTCTTGTGGTGACTGTGCTCAGTTTTACCATGAATAATTTCAGTGTTCATGGAGGTTAGCAGCAAACTGTGAATGGCCAGTGAATGTAAATGCTTCATTACAGGTCTGTAAGCCACTGGCACAGTACAAGTTGCAATAGAATGGTCCTTCATTCCTTGCCAGACTATGCTGACTACTCCTCTTGGCACCACATCTCAAGGCTGAAACAGTCAGAGGACAAGAACAGTCAATGCTTTTAGATTGTTCTGAGTCTAATTCACTTGTTGCAGGCAATTGTACTCACACTCTGCCTGCTCTGCTTTGGCCTAGAACAGATACTGAAAAGGACCTTTGGCCTTCTCCATCAGAGCAAAAGCAATATCCTATAACGATCATTGGACAATTGCTCTTACATGCATTTATCAAACAGGGCAACCTCCAACAAACATGGGAAGATTCCTCTGCCTCTGGAACTGCAGAAGCTCCGTTTCTGTGCAGGCTCCGAGCCCTCAGCAGAGGAAGTCCATTTGATTCGATCAGTCAGTTTGCAGTCAGAGGCTATAGAATAATCTAACACAGTAGGAATGCTAGATAGGAGACTCACGAGCAAAACYGGAAGACAGAGAAATGTAAAAATTCAGCAATTTTTTTTACTGGAACAAAACAGTTCTAGTTTATCTAGTACTTCYTTCATTTACATTACCAGCTGAGGTAGAAAGTATTGAAAAGAGTCTGTGTTCCTTTTTTGATGTCTCTAGTTCTTGCTGCTTGTTTTTGCTTTGATATTCAATCCCTACAGCATTGTGAGCACTCCCTAGCTTCTGTTCTCACTGTCAGTCTTTTTTCTTCTTTCTCCTTCAAAACATCGACACTTTGAGAGCATGGGCAGATGTTAAGTTGCAACAGACATGGTAGTAGAAGTCCTCACAAACACAGTCATCAAAAACAAAGGTAGTATGTTCTTCCACGTCAACAAAAGTGACTGTAGAGCAACATGTCTCCGCGAGCCAAGAACAAACCTCTTAAAACTGCTTTTTTGAACTGATAGCTGGACTGAATAGGCTGATAGGGTGAGAAGAAAGGGTCTGTTTAAGCTCCACATAATCTTTCCAAAAACCCCTCATGCTCTCACTGTCTCTTCTTATTTATAGTGTATACTGTTTCAGCTTCCTGGCACGGTTTTGGAGGTAAAGTTAGGTTGAATAGGATACAACTTGAATATTTCTTTAYGATCCTTGGGGTTTGGACTCAATGCAACATTTGAATATTGGTCAAATTGCTGTAATAAGTGGATCTGGGAATTCCCTGGAAGGGGCAATATCTTTATAGATTAATATGCTCAATGGCTTTTTTACTCCTTGTATGATGAAATGTGTGAGTTTCAAAAATAAATCATAGGTAAAGTCCAAGGAAAATTTGCTCAAATTATTCTTAGCACTGCATATTTAAGTGCTTATTGTGTAGAGCTGGAAGTGGGTGTGAGTGCTCTTTCACTGTGTTAATATTGAGGCCTGTTGCTTAAATCACTGCTTGATCTGCTCACTTGTTTATATATCCCAATAAAATCCTTTTAACTTTATTTATTTTGCTGTTTAAAAAAATACAAGGATTTAGATAGAATAATTGATCTAAACTAACTATAAGCAGTAGATTCTCATCAGCCTGAATTTCTGGCTGTATAGCTTACTACTTATCTATATTTAAAAAACAACCAATGAACTGTGATTTATCAATAATGTGGGTTATACATATGCACAAGTCAGAGCCTTTCTCCCTTAATGACACTACTATTTCCCTCCCCTTTTTGCTCATACCTAAATATTTTTTGAAGAAACAAGGAATTTTCAAATCCATAGAGAGGATGTGGGTTATCTATGTGAAGGTTATAGCAGATTTTTTTTTTCCAGAAAATTTCAGGAGTACAGTTTACCTAAGATGCAGATTTTATGCATTAAAAAAAAAGAAGTATTTTCTCTCTCCAACTACTTTTTGTTTAGCCTTCTTCTATTGTACCTAGTTTTTGCTCTATGATATTTCCAATTTAGACCCCATTGACATAGCTGCCATCCAGTCTCAAGGGTTACAGGGTTACAGGGATAGCAGTCACGTTCCCTTGAATTCCCATCAACTGTACTTAAAACATCTAAATGTTGTTTTTTTCAGATTTGGCCCTCACATAGCTGTGTTCCTGGCTCTTTTATATCTGCTCTAGAGAAAAATAATACTGTATAGCTTGTGTACTATATAACTTGTATAATGAGATGAGAGATACAGCTTCCTATTATTCAAGAGCAGTGAAACAAGCTTACTGTTATCCAAACAAGTGTGTGTATAAGCACAGCTGAATTACTCACCATATTATGTGATTTAATATATTTGCAATACTTCTATGTAGTTCAGAAACTGAGCAAAAGCTTGTACTTTGTAGTCATTTAAGTCATTGGCCAGGAATTACCCACTGATCATTACGTATGTCATAAAAGATAGTTACAGTAGGCAGGAGGAGCTTTAAATCATTAGAGTTATAAACTGTTTATGTAAAATTCCCCAATGCACTATCAAATTTTTACTTTATATTCTGTTTTCATTGTAGAATAAAACCAAATTAAATTGCTTTCACAAGCCAGATGAAGACATTTTACTTTGCTGTATACATTTTGGCCTTGTTCTGCCTGATGATGTTTGCCTTTTTACTTCATCCCCCTTGCTCCAGTAGTTAATCCCATAAGATCAATAGCTTCTTGTGCATAAAATATAAACATCATCATGCTGTTCCAAGATATTCCTTATATAGAGACAAGTAGWTTAGGGAAGTTGGGGAAAGATTAAGGAGAAGGATTACATGGAGTGAATAGGAAGAACCCTCTCCACCCCATACATCCTAAGTCCTTGCTCCTGCTCTGTAATAAAGATAAAACTCTCCTTGAAACTTCCAGTACGTCATTGTGCAAATAGACTGGTGAATGTTTTGACAATTAACAGATTTCTACTGGAATATTTATGTTGAAAAACTTGCCCAGTCATTTTATGATTTTTGAGCCATGCTCTTTGGCTGGTATCTTGAAATGATCCAAATACATGATATTCATGTTAGGCTCTTCATAACTGCTATGTTTGCATTACTAAAAATCTTTGCACAGATGGGCAGAGGCAGTGCTGTCAGAAAATTTTCAATCTGCAAATTCTCTGCTAAATCCAGGCTTTTTCTCCCTCCAATTGTTTAAAAATAAAACAAAACAAAATGCATAATATGCCTAGTTCTGGTTAGCTTTTATGCTAACTTACAGCAAAGATATATTGCCTAACTTTCTCTTTCTTTTTATTCAACCAGAAGAAAGTCTATTATGAAGAATGGAGATTGTTTATTTCATTTTAATGGTTTCCTGGTTTTAACCATTACTTTCTTCTTTTTTTAGAACATTTTTCACTGTTTTTCCTGATAGTTTTTTTTTTCTCCCCTACTGTGGTTGTACCTTGCCAGGAATAGAGGAGCTCAAGGACCTCAAATAATATCAAAGCCCTTCATCCTTGACTTCATYTAAAAGGCAATCTGAATGTACTGTGAATCTTGAAAAAAACAAACCAACTCTTTTAGATCCCTCACGTTAGGCAGAAAAATTTGGTGCTTATCATACTGGCAAATTAAACATGGGAAATCCACAGTCTGTTAAGTTGGAAAAGGGTAGTAATAGGTTATCTAGTTAATAGACTAGGGGTGTGGTGCAAGACTTTCTCTTYTTTTTCATTCCCTTCCATCTGGCATTAAGTGTATAATAGCATAAATCACATCATATATACACAAGTCATGAAGAGTCTTATTGCAAATATGTGTTCAGAATTTGTTCTGTTATGTGACCGTTTGCACACAGTGAAAATGTTCAAACTGCTTTTCTATGAATTTGGAATAGCTGTTCTACTAAAATTATGTGGTATGAGATACTTGACCATTATTTACTGTATGCCAAGTGCTAGTCACCTGTTTAAATGGATTCCTTCATCCAATATGAGAGTAGAAATAGAATGTGACTTTGGTGACTTCTGATAAACTATGAATTTGAAATAACCAACTCCTATGCATTCTATAAAAAGAAATTCATTTGCAAAAACAATCTGTTCTGTTTTCCTGAATGAGAAA
Organism: Rhea americana; assembly: GCF_003343005.1. NCBI lineage: Eukaryota > Metazoa > Chordata > Aves > Rheiformes > Rheidae > Rhea > Rhea americana. The sequence goes on from NW_028186312.1 coordinate 728,747, forward strand.
TATTGGGGGCAGGTTTAGCTCAGTTGGTTAGAGCGTGGTGCTGCTAATATTTGTAGAAGTGGGTTTTCCTTTTCCTTCGGGTTGTTGAGTGCTAGTCCCTACTTGATCCCTACTTGCTCTTGATRTAAGGACTTCTTCAGCAACTTCTTTCCTCTGAATAGTCCTCCTGTGTTATTACCATATTAAACCCACCTTGGTGTTATTTTATAGACAAGCTCAGAGCTTTAACCTAAGTGTGATTGAAAATTAAGTTCATGTATTTTTGCATGTTTATTTTTACAAACGATGAAATGTTTTTGCCCAGATGTGTAGAATTTCATTCCCACTGTTTGAAAAACTCTGTTTTTTTCATGCTTCATTCACCTCCCTCTCTGAAAAGACTTATTGTTTAATCTAGTGGAATCACACCAGCAAAAGCTCCCTTTGAGCTTCATTTTGTAGGAACAACACTATTTAAAATAAAAGCCATGTTGAAAGATTATCACTGTGGTAAAACAGTAGATTCTGTTCCTGCTCAGGGATTTTCCTCTGAAGAAGACAATAGGTGARTGAGGTGTCAAGGAACATACCTGGAATCAACCGAAGGATGCTAGGGATTTTCCTGTCTCTGGGGTGGCTCAGAATGAGGACATGACAGGCAAACTCCATCAACTCTCACTTTCCTGCTGCCTGGGAATGAAATCTCTGGACATCTCTGGAAAGAAATCTCTTATCACCTGAGTATTTTGAGGTGTTTATTTAGTTCACTCACTACTAGTGAGGCTAATAATTTTGTCTGTATCTTTGTTTATACAAGCTATATATTATAGATACGTACATACACACATGCACACACACAAATGTATATTTATATGCACGCATACATGCACATCTCTGTATTTTATTCTGCAAACATGCACTATGTATAGTTAGATAAAAATAAGGCTACAAGCACCATTAGTACATATAAATATGTGTAAGCTGTCATTAAAACTGATTATGATTTCTTACTTACAAAAAGAGTATGCATGAAATGGTTTTATGTTGCTTTTTTTGAAGAGTTGCTGCTAATGCGTTGGTATTTAATGCTCACATTTTAATATGCTGCATGTTTGAATGACAGATGATTATCTGACAAAGGAAATCTGGTCTTAAACAAAATGAGCTAGTACTGCATTTAAAAAACGCCAACTCTAACAAAACCTCGGTGAGGTRTATGTATTATATTTTAAAAATTTAATAGCTGCCTATTGCCTGTATTGTCTTTGTCCATGTTGACAACAAAAGGATAAATACAGTGCATACAGTAGGTCCCTCTGGTTATACCATGAACATGACACATGTCATCCTGTGATAAATTGGCTCTGTGTCTGTTCAATTTCAGATCCAAAGCTCTGGAGGCAGAGGTGTTAGGAAGCAGGCATAATTCTGGCGAGCAGAGGCCTCAGATGCGCAAAATTAGTGTGCATAGAACAGATAACAGAAAGCAAGAGAAAGAGACTGAAAGGAAGTTTGCACAGGTTTGTCAACTTCCTGCAGTTTAGGTAGTGTTGGCAGATGTTAGGTGTAAAAAAACATCTGTAAGCATGATAATGAGTGTTACCAGAATTTGAAGTGACAACTGTATCGAGCACAAATGCTGTCTTGTTTCTTCATTTGCATACCAATTAAATAAAAACCCCAAATATTGGGTTCCAGAATTTGTTTGACAAATAATCTGTAGGGCTTACTCAGTACATCTGGGTCAGACATGTTGGCTGTGTGACAGATGCAGTGTCAAAAGAAGATTTTAACATGAAAAAAATGTATCCAGATTGTTACTAAGTACTGTACTTAAAGGAGAGATTAGAAAAGGGTCTAGTTCAGAAATGCCTTTAAACAGAGTGGTATCTACCTCTCTCTAGGCATTTTATTGTGCATTACTGTCAGGTCTGGTATGCTAGACATCTTCCTAACCTACTGCAAAAGAAAGTAGAAGGCAAAAGGAATGCTGTTCTGTACCCTTATGTTGGGCAACTATCTCAWTCCCTAGGTAAATACATATGTTTTATGGGACTACTCAAAGAGCAAGGGACTACATGATGTGAGAAAGGATGGCAGAATCAAGCACTACATGCTAAAGCATTTATGGAGAATTTTACATTTTTCATGGTGCTCTAAAATATTTACTAGAAGTAGTTCATGTGTGGTGAAGGTTCAGGTCAGTTCTTRTTTTAGTAAAATAAGTTCACTTGACCCTGATTTTTAAACCAAATTTGAGACTTGGAAAGATTGCTGTTCTCTTGATCAAATGCCTTGTGAAAATATATGTGTTGTTAACAACATTTAGGGTATGCCACCCATGTAAGACTTCATTTTGCACTCCTTGCTGCATTTTTCAGTAGAGAATGTTGTGTTTCACTTTCTACTGAGCCAACTGGCCAATCTAGAGAAAGTCAGCGCCTCTAATTACCAGAATCAAAATCTGGCTTTTATTGTCCAACTTCCCAGATTTTGCAACATTTCAGGGTCCTAGGACTCTGCACTTTGAATAATACTTAAAGTCTAGTTAGACTAAAAGTCTAGAGCATTTACATCAATATTTGGAGATGCATATGATGAAGACTTGTGTAGGCATGACTACTAGTAAAGTAACTTGAAAAATTCCCATTGAAACACTGGTGTACATCRTTGTGCAGAAAAGAGATATCTTAAATGAGGAATAACTGTCTTTATAATGCCTGYTTATACAAATGCCATTAGATTTCTCTAGTGCAACCCTACTGATAAGCTGAGGAAAAAGGTCTTGGTGCCTGTGATTTTCCAAGGGAATGCTTCACTGCACTGTGGGTAACCCATATTCTCTTCCAGCAACAGTCTCAGGTGAAAAAGGTGCCTTGGTCCTTCTGACTTCTTCTGTAAAAGCAAGTGTAATTTCAAGTAGTCGGTGTTCATCCAGTTAAAATAAGATACAGATGTCAGATGCCAGGCCTTGGCCRTACCCTTGAATTCTTTACTCCAGGCAGGCCTACCGCGGCAGATATGACAGACTCACTGAAAGTCTGTGGAGTGTCATGAATACAATCTAGAYATACTATTCTCCAATGGGGACCTTTAAGCTGAACCATAATCTCTTTATAAAAATGCTTTTATAGTGAAATTATGTGTCTGTATAWTACTGCTATTCTTATTTGATATAGATCAATATAAATAAGAGCTATATAAAATTGGACTATAAATGTACTATAGAATATTAAGATAAAGCATAAAATAGTACACATAGTACACAAGTAAATCATTATAAAATTTGAGAAATAATTTTGTTAATATATGTTACATATTAAAAAAWTTACTATATCTCTTTATTTTCCATTTCTTCCTTGTTTTTATCAGGGAAATGAWTTTACACAGGGTAAATGTGGTGTTTAAATATTTAAAATTTAAATGAAGGAAATCCTCTTGAATGCACCTGTATGTACTAGATATGTCTGAGTCCATTTGGAATAAAAAAGTAGGCCAAGAAATTATGTATTTAAAGCAATTAAACTACTCATTCACATAGAACTAAGGTTTGCTAATCTCCTCTGTCTAAACTGCTTGTGAAAATTCAGGCAGAATGATCCACATATAGAACCCAACCATTAACAGTGCATAAAGGTGTAGCTTTATGAATTTTGGAGTTTGGGAACTGGGGCAGAGGGGAATTCCCCTTTATGAAAAAGTAAGAAGGCAAAAAATGGTGTTTTATACACTAAAACTGTCACTTTTAGAGTATATAAAATCTTTAAAAACAATGTGAATAAAACCAGATCACTGTAGGTTATGCTGCTGTGTGGAAAGAAAAAGATACATGGTTAGTTTTGAATGAGTGTTTCATACTGCAACCAAGGGATGCATTTTGCAGGGATGAAATTGAGCAAAGGAAAATTTAGTCTTATTACCAGGAAAATGTATCTAATAGTGAGATCCATTAGAGTGGTGGAATAGTCTCTAGAGAGAAGTGATGGAAGCCCCATAGTTTGAGTCTTTGAAAACTGGACTGGGGAAAGCACTGGTAGTTTTGTTGTTGGGAAATAATCTTGTATTGGCTGTAGAATGCATGATGTGACCTAATGGAAAATTTCTGTCGGCCTCTAACATCTCCTATATTCTGATTTATTATTATCACACTTCTGTAGCTTTTAACAGAAGGCTAAAAAAKGAAGACAGAATCTACATGTCTTGATTTTTCGTGACACGAGAAGAGCAAGCATGTTCTTGCTCTGGAGGAAAAGAGCACGCTCTGTTGTAGCTCAATGTAATTGCTAGTCGACTTTTCTTGTCTACGGAGAATCAATGGATTGAGGTTATTTTATGCCTTCATTATCTATAACTAATTTTTCTAGTTTTATTTTAATTCTTGTTGTATTTTGTTTTTATGGTTGTAGATTTTCAATATCAGAAGTCATAAATGAGCTGAGAGGAGTACTTGCGTGGGAGGAAGTGGAAGAATTCTATTAATGTTTGTTCCTGTTTTAAATGAATATACTTCCTTGTGTTTTGTCTTGACCTTCACRGAAAACCTATGTAATCTAATTGTTCGTTTTAAAGCAAAATGTGGATGCCTCACTATGTATTAGCAACGGAAAGTAAATGCTAAGTTTGCATATTTCAATATTCAGAGTAAGCTGTGCATGCGGTTCTCCGGTCAAGTAAGAGAAACACAACTACCRTTCATTTATAGAGTTAAAGAAGCTGTGGTGTTCTGAATGAGCTCTGGAAATTTTGCGTGGTCTCTTTTAAGCRGATAAGAAGCATACATTTATCTTTAAAAATGTTAATTGTGTAATATTTGTTCAGTTGTAGTGTTAGCAAAATAATACACAGAGAGCTAACTTCCGTGGCATGAATRATTATAAATTATGGAAGTTTTCTTTTTTTAAAGAAAAAAAAAAAGAAAAAGATATCTGACCTACAAGTTCAAGACTTAATGAAACCTAGTGGATAATTAAACAATGGAGTGTATGACTYAGTAATTAGTTACAARGAGTGTGTTACTGAATGACTATCATTCTGCTTAATTATATGATCATTTTAAAGAAATCATGCATTTTTGTCAGGTTACTACTTTACAATTGCAGAGGAAGGAAACAGGAAAGTACGCTTCCCTTGCCCATGCTTGGAAGGTTGATTTCCTTCTAGGTACTAACTCTCCAGGCTAGCGCTAGTAATTTTGCAAAAATGGACAGGCGTCAGGTGAGTCAGTASCACTGGTAGTAGTTGTGTGCAAATGAATACAGGATGGTCAGGCAAGCCAGTCTGCATATACCTAGTTTTCCTGTCATTGTGAAGTTAAAGTTGCTTTTCATGGCTAAACACTGTTTATTCAATAGGAGTCAAAGATTTCTCTTTCAGTCATGACTAATGCCCAGATTTCAGCCAGACAGGAATAAGTGTGAAAATGTCCCTTTTGTGGAAGCACCAGAGCTTTTATATTTAACTTCCCGTTCTTTATTCCAGCATTAGAGGTTAAGATCTGTCTGAGAAAATACAGCATGTCAATAGCTTTGTTTACATGGATGTTTCATCGTTGTTTGTCCACCGGAGCCACCGCACTTGAAGGTCGTGTAAGAACACAACTGCAAGTGTGCTGGTGGCAGTCAGCAGCTGTATTTCAGCTCATCTGCTTGAGATTTACTGGGATATGAAGGTCATTCAGATGTTTATATAGCATGAATTCCTTGATGTGTAAAGAGATCTTAAATCTGACCCTGTTCTTGCAAATTTTTATCTCCTTTTCTGCCTTTTTTCTTGTTTTTGCTTTCGTTTTCGAAATGAATCGCATGAAGGGTGCGAACCCAAAGCAGAGTTTAGGAATTCATTTTACAGTTAAGCAATAGCAATTTCTTTATCCCGGTCTGAAGGTGAATCCCACAGTTAGGACTGATGCGGTAAAAAAGACACAATTCTGGACAAAATATTATTTCATTTTAAAGTTTATTCTGAACTTAGTTTTGTGAATAATTTCTAATCCAAAATTATTTTGTTCTCCTATATGTTTTGTTTTGATGGTGTTCTTGAGAAATGAATTGATCCTTTTACCTATTGCAATGCAAATAGGTGTAGGCCGTTCCTGTTAGTGCTGACTTTCCTGTAAATGCAGCTGGCCAGTTTCCTCCTGGCTTTTGGACGGGAAGGAGAAGCATGGGGGAAGGGCAGTGAATGCAGCATGGAAGAGGAGGATGAAGAAAAGAAATGACGCATTTCTGCTCTGGAGTTGGAACTCTGCTAAKGCTTAAAGCGTATTCTCATATAACCAGAGTTTTTTAAATGCCTGCTACATCCGGGTTCTTATCGCCAGTTGAAATAAAATGTCTGCGTGCTTTTTAAATGACTTAGAGGAGTTACATAATATGAAGGTGCACGGTCTGTTTAAGAACAATTTTGAAAGGTCTACTGTTAGCCAAAGGCTTTGAGATCCTGAGGAGGCTGCTGTCATGAAACTAACTGGTAGAGATCTGCACCACCTTTGGGGAAATGATGGCTCTCAAAGTGGAGTCGCATTTAAGGGGAACTTATTTCACAGACAATTTGGAGGAATCTGGAGCTGCAGCTTAGTTTTATCCTGTCTCAGCTATTTAGACAACTTAGGAATATTGTAATTTCTATATAGTATGAGATGGCTTCTGCTGTGCTGAGTCAGAAGACTCTGCTATGCAACATATGTGCTGGATTCTGTCTTCAGTCTGCTCGCTTTTAGCTCTGGCTTGCACCAGGATAATCCCGGAGCTGCTGTATAACTTATGACAAAAAATCAGTGGCTAATAATGCTAATGGAGATGACAAAACCCAGACTGAAGAAAGAAGAGATATGAATCAGCTCATGAAAGGAAAAGCTTACGAGGAAATTTCATGTGTGCGGAGAGCTACTGGCAAAAGATCTTACAGGATTCTCAGACCTTGCTAAGTGTGAATGATACAGAGCTGGAATTGGCAATGTGCTTCCATAGTCTGTGCTTCCATACACAAGAGGCTCCCTGGCATGGCTCAGTTATAATGCTGTTAGACTTGCACATCTTGTGGCTAGCTGTGCAAGGAACCATCTAATTGTCAGTGTAGCTGCACTGAGGTTATGGTGTAGATTACTTACTCGGTAACAGGAGGAAATTTGTCCACTTGAAATATTTTCAATAGCTGTTTGCTTTGCAGTTCCTCGGGCTGTTTGTAGTATGTGTTCATTTTTTAAGCGGTTAGTTTTTCTTTCACTAATTCAAGTCTCATATATATCCTGATGAAACATCCAGTGCCATCACTGAAAAGACTCCTTTTGGTATCAAATAGTGTAATCTGGTCTGAAAAATATTTTAGGTTTTATCCTCATATACATCAGTGCAATCTAACATCTTTTTAATTGTAAGTTACCCAGTCATATCAGGCATACATATGTATCTGTTTCACTTTGAAAGGTCCTTTCGTGTTGCTAAAGCATCAGGAATTAACATTAGTGTAAATAAGGATCGTTTTCCATTCTCTTGAAATATTGAGGCATTTATCCAGCCACTTGTGATACATTCTACTAAAATGTTTATATGATAACACTTTAGGAAGGATAAATATTTGTAATTTGCAAACTTCCCTTGGCTTTTTTCAGAAGCTTCCAACAGCTCTATTTTGGCCTTTGTGCACAGAACTTTGTGTCGTGTATTGAAATGTATGCATTGTTAAAGGCATTTGAATCTCTTCTTGGTTATGGTCTTCTGTTTTCAGACGTGTGTCTCAAAGTTTTAATATATTGAACATCCCGTTGAAAAGCAGCCATGCTATCAGACTCTGAAAACTCTGAACATCTAAATCTTTATTTAAAAGACTAACTTCAGGTACTCAGTTTTGAAAAATTGATCCAACAAAAATATTATGAAGAAARCTGTTAAAGGGTGTTGAGATGAGCTCTGCTCATAAATATACTGGACAGTTTTTTTCCTTGACTCAGGTTCTTGAGGTTATAGGTGTAAGATTGAAAATAAATAATGTATGTTATAGAAATTTCAAAAAAATACATATTCCAGAAGTTCTCTATTCAGTATCAWTTTTTTTACCAGCATATTTTAGTATCTCCCAATTCCAAAACAAAAGATTAGCCATCATCCATCTGTGTGAATTACATTTGAAATATGAGTTAAAATATCAGATTTTTAAAAATTGTGCAGTTCTTAAAATAAAGCTCACCTTATCACAGATGTTCTATCCTTTTAAATATTCAGGAGTGTTGCAATGGAGATCTGTGAAATGAGGAAAAATTAATGTTAGCTGTTTAGGGCTGTTGTGGATTGCATGCAATCTTGAAAAACATTTTTGAAAAAAGCAAGTACTGTATCAAATTGTTGTCAGTGCTACAGGAATTAGGATAAAACTTAGATGAGTGTGGTAATGACTGGGTGTTTCTCTAGTACATTTTGTGTTCAGAAAGCACACTGTAGTGGGCATCGTACGACTGTCCAGGTGCAGCATGGCTGGCAGCTCCCCGGTGTGGGGGGCCAGTCCTGGTGGGGCTCCTGGTGGYGGCAGGGCCAGGCAGCTGGCCTGTGGGTCGGGATCTGGATCAGGCCAGCGAGGGTAACCAGTGTCGGACACAGCCCCACGATGTCTGGGCAGGGCTGTGGGGTCGGGGCAAGGTGAGAAAGCAGCCCGTGGGTCCAGATCAGTGGGTCCGTGGCTAGGCACAGGCAGGGCTGTGAGGTGGTGGGGCTGGAGCCTGRGCGGGGACCAAGAGCTTGGACCTCAGCCTAAAAGCATCTCCCAGGGGAAAGGGGTCAGCTCAGCAGCAGCCTCCTGGCAGCATAGTGAGGAGCCTCTGCCCCCAGGGAGTTCTTAGGGACTTGGGGTCATGCTCAGCTGTGGTGGCTCTGAGCTGGCCCTGAGCCCAGGCAGCTGAACCTCCAGGAGGGGGAATACTTTCAAGGCCTTCATTGCAACTTCAGATATCCAGTATGGTGGATATCCATCCATCTGTTCTCCAAAGATAATGTGAAGATCAGATAGCTCTAAATGAATCTATGCAAACTTTCCAGCGGGGGCGTGCACATTGCCGCAGCATCCTGCCTAGTGCATCTGGACAGCAGCTTTTACAGAGCTCATAAGTGACTTGAGACATAGACATATTTCACCTCAGAGTTCCCAACTAGTGCAAAATGCTAAGCATAGAAACGTGCGCTATGTAACTTAGTGAATGACATTCAGGATGGAGTAACAGCCATTGAGGGCCTAGGCTCTGTAATGGACGATCTAAATTGCACTTTTGGTATCAATTCAGTTTTGAGCAAATTTATGTCCTTGAGTACCACAACTTTTTTGTGTGGGTCTCAAGATTAAACTGGGTTAAAGAAGAGTCTGTGACAACTGAGTTTATATTTTAGTTAAGGAATGAAATCACTGATTATTTCTCATCCTCTTTGCTATTTTGGTGATTGTAACAATTGGATCTAGCTCAACATACATTCTTAGTGGTCCTGTAATAATTTATGATCTATTACATGACACTTTGCTTTAGTGCTGGTTTTATAAAGCTTGTTTTATAGTAATAAACATTAGTATAAATGGATTAAAAGAGGCTTTTTAACTATCTTCCTGAAACCGCTTAGAAGCATAAGGCAGAAAGTTTGATAAAAGATGAGAGCAACATTAAGCGATTAAGATATCCTTAGTGAAGCTGAAAATGATCATACAGTAAAATGTTATTTATTATGTACTATTTTTGTAGACATTAACAGAGAATGATCTACCATTGTACTAGATTCTGTGAGACAATCAAAATCCCTTTCCCAGAGTGTTTAAGATGTCAAGATGTAGGTATTTGAAACTTCTTGTAATTTTATTGAGTTCATTTTGCTAAGACTCTTGGATCATGCATACTTCCTCATGTGTGGATGTATTTGAGGCAGAAAAGAGCTGCGTATGGAGCTTGTTTCAGTTTTCTCTGTAAGGGAGAGTATTTTCCTCACTGCACAGTTCCTACTCAAGTAAAATGGATAGGAAAATGGTGTCTGATTTCTAAGCTGCCAGACATTGTGAATGTAGAAGTGAAGGAATGCAGGTCTTGAGATACCATCAGACAGAAAAGCCATCCATGCTGACCTAGGATTTTAGCTTAGCTTTCATTTTTTTTGTCCTTCACCCCAGAGGAATGGAGCAGGTCGAGTTAATCCATGCAAGCCTATATGACTGGATTTGAATTCACATGCTCGTGTTCCCTGTGGTATCTTGGAGACGAATAATGACACAGATAGTTTCAGTCTTGGTGGTACTTTCACCTCCCACCAGAACAAGAGGTTTTCATGCAGAGAGATGGATTTCTAGTTTGTGTCTTTAGGGGTATATCACAAAACCACTCTTTTCTCCTTCTTACATGTTCATTGATTTTTTTTTTCTCTCAGCTTCCTCTCCTTTTGTTGTATTAAAAGCACCAGCAACAGAAAAAGCAATTCCTCGGTTGTTCCTGTGTATAGCGTATTTTCTGCTATATGCCCTCGAAGAGGTTTGCGATAAACTTATAAACAAAACAACTCCAATACTATTACACAGATTTATCTGTGTTCTTTAATAAGAGATGCAATGTCCCTTTCCTCTGAAATCATTCCTTGTTAATTACCCCCTTGACATCTCTTATTTCTTTTAGCAGTAATGTCTAATTTTACTGTGATCTTTTATTCACTCATAACCTTTGAACAATATTTCCAGGTTATTTCTTTTCTTGTGCTAATTTCAGCTGATTTTTCTTCAGTAACCTCACAATGTACAATAACCAGCAGYCAAAATTTCCTCTTTCTCATGCTCTTCCTATTTTAATAAAGTACTTCTTTTCTTTAGCTACTTTAATCTCCTCTAAAGCATTAGTTATTTATATGTCAAAAGCAAGTTTATGAAATAAGAGTGCACTCTTTCACAGTTGCACGTGGCGAGGAACAYCGTGGAAGTTAAAATTTGCTGTAGGAACCACCATGAGAAAGAGATGGGAACAGATCACAGAAGTCAAAATTGGCAGGCTGTACTCAGCTTTCATTCTCCCAAATCTTTCTTCATGAAATATTAATAGAAGATTGTGGTGGAGTCCGAATACTTCATCCATTCCTGTTGTTTGCTAAGTCAGGAAGTTAACATGGAGTCCATACTTGGGGGCGAGGGGAACCTATAATGCATAACTTACTTACAGACATGGGTGAAGTCCACACTGTTTCTCAGAATCCAGAGAATAACTCATTGCAAATCAATYATTAAGCAAGTGTAAATATGGAGGGTAAAGGTTAAGGGGAACCTCACTGCTTTTTTATTAGGATGAATATTTATGGTAAATTGTGTTCTCCGAGATTCTAGGATTCTTCTTTGTGAGATGAGACTTCTACACTTATCCTCTGTCTCTACCCCACCTTCCCCGTATAGTTGAAAAAGGCATTGACTCCTCTCTTAGAGGAGATGTTCTAGGTAGCAGCTTACTTTTTGATACCAGACATTCTTCTCTACTGGAAAGGAACATTTTACATATATAAATCAGGAAGAAAGTTCAACCCTGTGAGTCTCCTTGATACAGATGTTTATATTAAGCCTCTACAGTAGAGYCCAAGTAGAGAAGAGCTTATAATGAATGGATTTGCACAACTCATTATTGCCTGGGTTAGGCACCCTTKGTCAGCATGCTGACTCCTTTGAATCCCATTCACAGGGGTTTCATGGGACTATTAAGTTGCCCTGTGTGCTTAGACTGTTTAATTTTGGGCAGTCGATACTGTGATGCCTAAGAAACTTCTTGCTTGAATTTTGTGCAGCTGAAGATTTGTAAGTTATGCTAGAAGTAGATTAAGCGACATCTTTTTTTCATTTTAAAGACTCTCAACCATTTGTCAGGATGTAAGTTCTCTCTGAAAAGCGAAATCATTAAGTCTCTTGTGTTGAACTCCATCATCTAAAAAAATATGATGCTATCCTTCCTACCAGTTAAAGCCATCAGACTATTATCCAGCTATTATTACTTATGAAGAAGACAGCAAAGTATATAATTAAGGATTTTATAATGAAATTATGCTTTTAAATCTTGGTATTTGCCTCAGTGACCYTAAGAAACAACTATGATATCAATGTTTGACTTTAACACAATCTTGTATTGAGATCTGTGATATTCTAAGCCAGCAGGAGAGAAGAAGAAGGAAAAGAACAGTACCACTCAGAAATGACCATTCTGAATGGATAAGGAGCAATTTCTCTGAACTGAGAATCTATTTCCAATTCTTACCAAAAAGTATAGRAAAATATATAGGAACTAGAATGCGAAGGAGTTAAAATGAGTTGATGTTGACTGTGAAACTTCTGAAAAGATGTAGATTTATTGGATTTATGTGTGTGGACATGCATGCAAATGATTATTCCACTGTATATRCACCACATGAATGTGTGACTTGTGAGTATTTGCTTTCAAATACCCTTCTCTAATGTAGTCTACTGTAACTCAAGTAATGTACTTGAGTAAATTGTAGAAAGCCCATGTAACTCTATGAATAAAGCTGATTAATTATGTTCAAATTTCTATAATCTGTTAAAAGGGTCAGCCCCCAAATTAGAAGAGTTTTCTGTATTCCTATTATAAAACATAGACACTGTGCCTGAGCTAAATTAAATTTTTAAGCCGCCTCAGGAAAGAAAAAAACATTTAAATTGCTGCCACAGGGAAATTTAAACCTGACACATAAAATAGAAGAGTGATCATCAACAGCCTGCGAAACAGAGCTTCTGCTTCTATTTCTAATTTGCCACTTTTTCCCCCATAATTTTCTTTATTCTTTGTTTTGAACATAAAATTCAACTGAGAGTGATAGTACTATTTAGCAAAAGCTCCTGTGGTGTGAATGTATTAGTGTAGTCTTGATTTTTTTTTTTCTTTTAGCAATGCTTTAAACTTTAGAATTTATTTCTTTTAACTATATTTCCCTACTTTTGAGGGGTGTTTTCCTGGAATTATAGAAAATCATGATCACCTCTATTTTATTTTTAGTTAAGATTGGCATATGTAAATACCCATGTTAAGTCTTTTAAGATTAAAATATAAAACTATATCAGGAAAAAAAAATTATCAGAATAGTAGAATAAATTAGAAATTAAAACCCCGCATGTATGAACATGTATGCATTATGCATTTAGTATCTGGTGYGTCTAACCTGAAGATTATTTCTTGCAAATTTATGGTTATGATTTATAATAATACAAGCCTAAATACATTTAAGAATCTACATATACTCTCAAGTATGGTTCTTGTTACAAATGCTTGGCTACAACGAGCTCTTCATTCAGTATGTAAATGAAAAGAGCATTTAAGTGTAGCTGCAAAAGTCAACTGTTAGTAGGTCTTACTGTCTGCAACAATCTGAGTATAGTATCTTTTAAGTAGCTTTCCTTAGGAGAGTTTGTAAATCAGAGTCCTATGTCATTTAAGAGAGATAAGTAAATTTTGTCCTATTTGTCTTCCACGTGAAACTACTAAAACTTTATTATTGCAAATATTTATTAAAAGTGTGGATTATTTGCTGAATATTTTTTAATTTTTAAATACAGCTAGAAGTTTCTGGTTTTAGGCTGACCTTTTGCCCACTATTTTTGTTTAGATGTGGAACAAAAGATGAAAGAAGGTATAAATATTAACAAATGAAAAAAAAATTAAAAAAAGTCAAACTAAAATACCTGGTTTCCAAATTAAAGTTTCCTAAAATATTTTTTAACATTTTCCCATGAACATTTTCACATACGTTGATTTTTTGCAAAATATTCCAGGAACAAAACTCCAATAAAGTATTTATTGAAAAAGTACGTGGAAGATTTGTTTTTTGGCTGTTTTTTTTTTTAAAAACATGTTTCCAAAAGTTTTGGAGTGTCTGTTTCCAAGATGTTCATTATGACCTAGGATAGTTATTTTAATTAGATAACTAAATGATTTGAGTGGCTATCTTAGATAATGGGACTATTTGTTAATGAAAAGTAACAAATTATCTGCTAGCTACTGTATATCAGGTGAAATGTTAATCTGAATTTCCAATGAAAGATAATTTGTTTTAAGAATAATGAAACTTTTCTGACTTACTAATATTTTACCAAACTTTTACTATATCCAGATATTTAAAAGTGAAATACATACATAATGATTGAATGGTGAATGAAATATCCATTTTATTTATTATGTTTTCAAACCTGTTCTTAATTATAGCAAGGTCTACTCAATATAAAATTAGAGTATGCTGTTGTAAGTGTTACAGCTACAGAGTGGCATATTTACAACATCAAAACTCAAGAAATCATGGCTTGAAATATGTCTTTAAGTCCYTAAAGTCATTTAAATGCTTTGAGAAGGAGCGATAGAGTTCATTACCAACCTTTTGTGTTAAGTAATCCATTGATTGTGTGTAAAAAAGAAGCTGGAAGGATCTTCTCTAGGAATTGAGTGTTAGAATATTAAGTAGCTTTTGTAAAACTCTTACACCGTGGTCCATGTGTTTTGGGGAAACTATGGAGTTTGTTCAGCCATTTGTTGCTCTTTCTAGTGTTACGTTCTTAAAAGTGAAATATTAGAACTAGGACTGCTAGAAAAAAAATTGTTAAGATTCCTTTTTTTTCCCCCCCATAATGATGCAAATCTGCTAGAACACAGCATGTTATGCATTCCTAAGGTATATGTAATAGTGTGGGTTTCATAACTTTTAATTCCATTTATATAGCATTCACTCACTAAACATAAGCTAGGTATATTCTCAAATACAGAAAGTTTGCAATGCTACATCTAAAGCAGAAAATCTACTAATTAGATCTCTCATTTATTAACTGGTTAGGACTACTACATTTTCTTCTCACCCTTTGATAATACTGTACTTTTACCAATTATTTGCCTTTTTTCGCACCTATTAAGAAGTTGTGACCAAACTAATCTAAATGTGCTAAAAACATGCTTGATTGATGCTGCTTGGAGGGGACCAGATGAGGTTTTCAAAAAATTAACAAAATTTTGAATTTCGCTGTCCTCCTTTTCCACTACTTTGATAAAACAAAGGAATTGGCATCTTGAGGTTTTAAAGCCTAGAGAAATTCATGTTTATGTTCTGACTTGTGTTGTAGCCTTTTTTCTAGTTCTGAGTTTAACGTGTAACCTTTGTATTTGGAATAGTCAAAGTTAGCTTAGTAAGGACAAACATTTCATTACCAGTTCTGAAACATTTTAAAAAGATGTTACCTCAGTAATTAGCTGAGTGAATTAACTGAATAAAGACTGAAACTCTAATGTCTAGTTTGTAATGTGGGATGCCATCCTTCTGAATTCATCTTTAGTAGCTTTAGTACTTTCTTACGGAATTCTCTGATGTGTAAATGCAGTATTTAATGTTTGTATTAAATATTAAAGAGTGGATTTGAATAGCCCTTTATTAAGCATTTTGAACATGCATTAAAAAGACTATTTGTAACCCAAAGCACTTAAAAAAATTTCAGGATGTGGTTTAACCAAAGCCACCTTCATACCCAGCCTAAACTGTAGGACAATGTTGACCAGGATTTAGTAACTCAAGTTGGACAGTGTCAGAACCCTGGAGTCTTCTGGAGAAGAACATGAGCACAGTAAGCTTTGAGTGCCTAACACTTGTCCGGAAAATCTGGAGATGGGCAAGGGGTAATGGTGCTACGGTCCTATCCACCCAGAGATATTCTGTGCTCTTACCAAAGTAGGTATTCTGAGCTGGAGCTATGTCCACGTCAATAGCCCACAGAAATACTTAGGTCTTGGAGATTGCAGGGCTTCATGCTACTTTTGAACTSTCAGTTTTGGCATTCCTGAAGGATTACAAGGAAGTGGGTAGTCTGTCTTACTTTCAATGGCCCCTGGGRCTGATGATTGTTGGAGAAGATTTTAATTTTTATGATATCTTGTAGAATTAGACAAAGTATACGTCAGTTGTAAAGTCCCTTAGTAAAGAGATCTGTATTCTTGTATATTAAAAGTTTTAGGATGATTGTTCCAGACACTTTTTCTTGACCTTTTTCAATTATATTTTTGTTTTAAAGTATCTAAGTCAGAATTGTTCTCTTTTATATGACATCTTCATAAACTATCTATTTCTGAACAAACAACAGGGGCCCTTTCCCTTGCCCATCTAGAACATGAAAAAGGTTTCAATCTGGCAGAAATAATGATCTCCTGGGACTATGGCAGTATCTTTGTGATAGCACTGCTGTTGAAAACCCTTGCTTCCCAATATAGGTATGAATATCCGTTTCTGTGAACTCAGCACATTATGGATTTTTATTTTACCTTTTCTATCTCTGTATTTAGCTGAGAGACTTGGTGATTCTGACACCCATTTCTAATTAGGCAGGCATTCAGTTTCCTGTTTTTTGCCAAAATGTCAGCAGATGGTGACCCACGTTTCACTGATGTGTTGGAATTTCGTAATACTAATTATAGGTTGAAGTTTGAGTTTGTATCCTTATACAGGCTGTTTCCAGCTCAGTCATTGGTTTATGGTTTCCATGGGATTGTGGAAAGTRACATGATGTAACTTGTACTTCACTGCAGGCTGCTTAATGCAGTACATTATTAGATAAGCTGTGATTAACAGAAGTTTGGTATGATCATTAGCTATCAAATCTTCTAGTAAAGCTGTCACATGAAATTTAGAGTAATAATCAATCACATTTTTCCATCTCTTGTGAGTCATAGGACTGGAGGAGACCTTCTGAAATCATCTAGACATTCTCATGTCTGAAGAGAGGATCTGCTACCTTAGTGATTTCTGATGTGTGCTTGTCTAAACTTTCTTGAAGATCTCCATAACCTCTTAATTTCTTCTGATGTTTATTATGGCTAGTGTACCCTGCCTTCAGTGCAAGCCTGTTAGTTCTCATCCTGCTTAGCTGGAGAACAGAGTACTCCTTTTACCTCTGTGGAAGTGGTCTGTGAATTTGAAAACAGTCATCATGTCACCCCTCAGTTTCCCCCTTTTAGATTAACCAGTCCCTATTTGTTAAATCTTCCTTCACAGGTTGTATTTTTTATATGCCTATTTTTCATTCATGTTTTCTGGACTCCTAACAAGAGGTTAATTTTTTCAAGAAATATACCGTTATCTACCTGAGGCCTTACCTGGCTGAGCAGAGTAAGGAAAGATTATTTCAGGTGTCCTGTGTGCTATTCTGCTGTCCTTGTGCTATTCTACTGTTCATAAAACCCAGGTCTGCAACAGTCCTTTTGGAAAAGGAAAGCAGTGTTGGCTCATGACTCACTGTGATTCRCAAAAAGGCTCTAATCCTTTTCTGCTGAATATTTTGTCTACCAACTGCTTCCTAGGTTATGTAGCTGRTTTTTTTCTGTCTAGCTGCAATATCTTGCACTTGCTCCTATTGAATGTGAACCTACTTTTTCAGGCTATGTCTCTAGTTTGTCAAGGTAATTTTGAATTGTAAAATTGTCTTAAAATATGCTAACAGCCCTTGCCAGTCTAGTGCAATCTGCAAATTTATTATGTATTCTCTCTATTTGATTGTGTAGATAATCCAAGTATTACATAGTACAAGACTGCTGTGTAACCTTATCAGGTACATCCTTCCTTCTTGACAGATAACTATTAATAATTCTGTAAGTACAATTCTTGGCTGAAGTTTACATTTAAACTATAGAATTTTGATCTAGACCATATATCCCTTCGTGAAAGTTAACCTATGAAAATTTAGCTCTGAGCATATAATGTTTATTGTCTACTTTGTAAGTTAATTCTTCCTGCATTTCAAGGTCAGTCTCCCTTTCTTCACTTAGTAAATGTGAGTGTATGCACATTCCTTTCTTAGATCTTTAAATCTTCAATTATCTTTTGTACATCTTTTCTATTTTTTTTAATCCTTAAACATCTTAAGGATGGCCTGTATCCTTCATTCCTTAACAAGCACCTTTCAGTTACTTTAAAACAAAACCTTTTCTGAGTCTGAGAATTGTTCTCAAACACGTAGAGAATATATTGTCTTAGCCATTGTCCACTACTAGCTTTAGTTATTTTCTACAAGGTTCAATCCCTAGTAGTATGCTTGGCATCACAGTTCACATTTTTTTCTGAGACTGATCAATTAAAAAAAAAAAAAAAAACACTTTAACACATACAGCTGTTAACTGGATATTAAAAATGCTTTCAGCAAATATTCCAGATTATATTTACAAATACCAAATGTGTCTCAGGTCTGTATCCCATTTTCAACTGAAAGATTTAAATGTGAGTGAAATCTCTGTGTAATTTTGTGCAAAGTGTAACCTATGATTTATGATCTCTTGACATTAACCTAGGCATGCCATGCCTAATGGTTCAATAGTAGTTACTCCTTAGGGCTGTGGCAGCAATCTGTTTTCTTTCAGAATGGGTTAGCATATAACTTTTACTATGGTTTGTCACACAAAATAACAGCCTCATAACCTCACATTCTTGTGGGATAATTGCATGCTATACCTGCCTTGCGARTCGTTTGTAGAGATCTGGTTAAGTATGTGCTATCATTGACCTAATGATATGCCTTCCATTTCCTCTCATCATTAAGATTTGCGTCTCATGGCTTTTGGATATGGCAGCATGCTTATATACCTACAGTGGTTACCACTCTAAGCAGCTGGAGTAAACTGCACTTAGGCATAATCTTGACATAATTTACTATCCTAAGGAAATGTTGTACTTCATCTATTAACTAATTTAACTAAGGCAAACATGCTAAGAATGGTCACAAATGTATTGTGATGTATTTGTATACTTAGTGGTAAAGTTCCCTCAGCTTTGTTTTTCTTTTCTTCTGTTGCACAGTATTTACATTACTGTTTGTTTAGCCCTGGGATAGAAACCCTGCCTACTTCCATGCTTCYTGAGTATTCTTATCATATTCGTACACTGTCTTTTTTTCCCCATAGAAAAATCTCATCTAGACCTTTGTGCTCCTTACGGCAGTCAAAGCTCATTTTGTTTACTTGGGAAAGATCTTTAGTGTTGAACAGAAGTCAGGTAACAATCTCCAGAAGCACTGAATTTCAAGAAGAACATCAAATGAACATAAGTATTTATACGTTTTCTATAAGAAGACTATGCTGACACATCGAATATGGAAAATATATGTATATTGATAGCTATCACACCAAAATTCTGCCTTTTTTTAGGTAGTATTAAATGTTTGTTTTATGCAATGGAAGGGAACCTGCCTCTGTTGGTCCTTCTGCTTTTAATACGACATTCAGACTAGTGGATCTCTACTTTCTCCTCCTAAGTAATAGTAATGATTCTAAAGGCAAGAATTAGTGGGGAATTAATATTTTTTGGCTGTACCTTGTGTTCTGATRACACCTTTTCTACTCTTTAAAAGTGTCCTCAAATTTTGCCTCTATTGTTCAAGCTCTTTGGTTCTCCAACAAGTGTTTGAGATATTTTAATCCAATATTCACAGAATCATGTAATAGCTGAGGCTGGAAGGGACCTCAGGAGATTATCTAGTCCAACCCTCTACCTTGGCAGGGTCAGCTAAAGCAGGTTGCTCAGGGCAGTGTCCAGTCATATATCAGACAAACCTATTGTCAATATTATTAGTAAGAAAGATTGTTATAAGGTTAAAATTTTATGCTCTCTTTAGATTACAGTCATTATCGTCTTGGAAGGCTAGTGATAGATTTGCTACTAGGAATCACAAGAAGGTACAAACTGTCCTCTTTAACCAACCAATTATGGAAAAAACAATGATTTATGAGGAAAAGTAAACTTTCAATTTATGCACAAACATGGAAGTCTGGGATTAAAAAAAAAACCCTTTGTTCTTTAGTGTAACCTAAGTAAATAATTTGGTGATGGGGCCTCTTTCAGAACTGCTTTCTAATATCCTCTGAACATTTCTCAAAGAATGAGGTGAATATTCCTGTGTGATGAAACCACCATGAATAAAAAGATAAGCACCCACCCACATGCCCATTAAAAATAAAATTACACTGGGGAAATAGCCCACTGTAGCCTTTCAGGGGTCAGATTGTTTTGACTTCCCTGGGCCTTTGTTAAACTAACAATATTTGTGTTCTAAAAATGCATCCTTTTTTCTGTATGTTGATTTTAAAATATCCAATTAACTCTCTTCTGTATTTCACTTTTTTTTCCTTCTATTCTTTGATAGGTTTTGATAAAATAGGGTGAATATGTATATATAGTCTCCTTTGCCTTATTGGCTGAGGAGAATGTGCTAAAAGACTTGATCTGCTATGGTATCCTCTGTGGGTTTCATAAGCACTTTGTCTCTTAGCATAGGTGATTCTTTGTCTGTACTGCCCAAGAATTAATGCTGCAGAAGTGTCTTGCCTCAAGCATTCAAGAACTCACTATGACATTGTCCCCAAAGCACACCTATGAGAATAATATGTCTGCTCAGCAAGGAATCTCTTCAGTGAAAAAGGCAAAATTTTGACAGTGAGGTTGTGATGCGTGATTCTCATCTCCTCTTAGCTGTTTTTGCACCGTGTGTCTATCAAGGGAATCATAGAATCACAGAATCAGTGAGGTTGGAAGGGACCTCTGGAGATCATCTAGTCCAACCCCCCCGCTCAGCAGGGTCACCTAGAGC
Organism: Rhea americana; assembly: GCF_003343005.1. Classification (NCBI taxonomy): domain Eukaryota; kingdom Metazoa; phylum Chordata; class Aves; order Rheiformes; family Rheidae; genus Rhea; species Rhea americana. The sequence continues at coordinate 749,321 of NW_028186312.1, forward strand.
ATGGTAGACAGGGTTGCGTCCAGGCGGGCCTTGAAGATCTCCAGAGAAGGAGACTCCACAACCTCTCTGGGCAACCTGTACCAGGGCTCTGTCACTCTCACAGGGAAGAAATTCCCCCTCACGGTCAGGCGGAACTTCCTGTGCTTCAATTTCTGCCCATTGCCTCTTGTCCTGTCACACGGGACAACTGAAAAGAGTTTGGCCCTGTCCCCTCGACACCCTCCCTTCAGGTACTTGTACACAYTGATAAGATCCCYCCTCAGTCTKCTCTTCCCCAGGCTGAAGAGGCCCAGCTCTCGCAGCCGTTCCTCACAGGGCAGTTGCTCCAGCCCTCTGATCATCTTTGTAGCCCTATGCTGGACTCTCCCCAGTAGCTCCATGTCTCTCTTGTACAGGGGAGCCCAGAACTGGATGGAGTACTCGAGACGAGGCCTCGCCAGGGCTGAGTAGAGGGGCAGGATCACCTCCCTCCACCTGCTGACAGCAGTATTCCTAATGCACCCCAGGAAACCATTGGCCTTCTTGGCCACAAGGGCACATTGCTGGCTCATAGTCAATCTGTCATCCACCAGCACTCCCAGGTCCTTCTCTGCAGAGCTGCTCTCCAGAAGGTCAGCCCCCAGCTCGTACTGGTGCCTAGGGTTATTCCTCCCTGGGTGCAGGACCCTGCACTTGCCCTTGTCGAACMCCGTGAGGCTCGTCTCTGCCCAACTCTCCAGCCTGGCCAGGTAATCCACGGGGCTGCCACTGCTGCACTCAGAACGCAGCCAGCCATTCCACTGCTTGCTACGTGCAACTGCGTTTTGTTGCGTTTTCTTTTTAACAGTTCCTTCAGAATGCCAGGCAGGTATTTTTTTCTGTTGCTATGGGCAAAAAATTTCTGAAGACCTCTTAACTTATTTATTTAGGTGATTTGTGTTGGTTTCAGTAGCACAGTTATAACAGTGGTGTGCACTTTTCAAATTTCCCCCGAAACAGTGACAATAATGCTAACTGTATGGCTTTTTTGGACAACGTTTATATTAATTACAGGCCTAAAAAGATTAGGTCTGTAATAGTACGATGATCATCTATTTTGCGAAACTTAAGAACTGAGAAAAACAAATCAACTTTCCAACATGCTCAGTAAAATGTTTACTCTAGGAGCCTTTTATATTTAAATATGTATAACTTTTGTGGAACTGAATATCTTCGTTATGTAACACTGTGACAGATCTTTCACCTCTTACATCATTAGTTGCAACATGCTGTACCTTACTACCTTGAAAATATCTACTGTGTCAAAGCTGACTGTTAAGCCATGAGAAAGGGGATGGTGCTTTGACCAGTTTAACTGAGGAAACTGGTTAGTTTCACAATACCAAGAGTTATAATAACCACTAATTTGTATTTTTATTGGCAGTTTCTGCACAAGTATTGAAAAAAAACTTGTAGTTGTGGAAGATGGTACTTTCCTTCTTTACAGAAGATCCCCTACAAATTCATGTGTGAAAGAGAGAAGTGCTACTGGATCCCACCCCCTCCTTTTTTTTTTGCATAAACATTAGACTTCTATGGTCAGTGCTTTCTACTTGCTAAACAGATTGAAAAATCAAATAAAATCCCAAATACAGTTTTTGGAAACTGGTAAATAATGTAACATTATACATTTAAGAGGGAAGAGAGGAAAAAAACAGAACTAAATATGTATTACTGAATTTTCTCAGTCCTGGGAAATATCCTCCTATGATTTCTGTTRTGAAGTGTTAAATACAATGGAAATCTGTTTTAAAAGATTAGCCTTTGAACTTGTGCATCAAAATTGATTTATTTCATCTGATTTTCTCCTTTAGAAAGATTTTTTTTGGGGGGGGGGGAAACTGAGCTTTGGCTGCAGTTCATTTTCATAGAAAATACAATTGATTTATCAGATTCAACCTTTTTGTGTTATTTTTCTGTTGTCTTCTGKTTTTTTTTGGTGTTGTGGGCATTGACTCTTTAGTCAGTTAAGGTTTTCATAGTTTCTTTATGTTGTTTTCAAATATTTAGTGTTGCTACTTTTTTGTATCTTTCCTTGATAGAACAGAGTACTAACAGATRCAGATTTTCTTGCTAGAACCAGAGACTTGTGTACTTCTGGTAACCTGTAGCTATGCAAGATCTCATATCATAGAACAAAACTATATACAAGACCTGATGTTTTTTAAAAAAAGATTTTCTGTAATTGATTGTAATTGATTKCTTTGTACTTTACCAAATCTATGTTTTCATCTGCCTGTATGCCTGAGCGGTGTTATTTTGCAATCATCGATGTGCCTGCCCAATCCCTCCCAGTGATGCATTCACTCTAGGGTATCTAAATCCCCAACAGCTATAAAGGAAAGTCTGCGCAATACCATGAGATATCTGAGCTCTTCCATTCTGTAGAGACTTCTGTTTGTGCCTTCTGATATTTTCCCAAGAAATGTAGGTTGCTTGGCATTACGGTTAATAAGGAGGAGGAGTGCTATTTTCTTCTACCAATGCTTAAAACACTATTTTTAACAGACCTATTCTAGAGTCATTATGCAACGCCAGCTATTAGTATAGGACTTAAGGGAAAAAATGGTCTTTATCAAATATTTCTTTACTACTTACTGATCTACAGAGAGAATGAAGACTTATTTACTTATTTATTTCTGTATAATTAAATTTGCAGATTACTGAAATATTACAATCTGCAAAAGAATGATTCATTTRTATTTTCAGAATTTCAGTATTGATAGCATGTGTTATCTGTAACCTTGTTACTGTAACTTTGACCCATTCTGACCTATTTGTGTGCCCTGTGGGAAGTTTTACCTTGAATATGTCTATTCAAATAGAGATTTAGAGTTAGAATATTTGCACTGTAGGTTGATATTGTATTAGCCATCTTGTGTAGCTGTGAATACTGTTTGAGTGAGCAGGTATAAATAGGAACACGTGTCAACTCAAAGCTTCATGACAGATGCATTTAGATATAACACATGATACATCACAAAGTAACATCTTAGCCAGAAAACTTAAAAAGGCTTGGTTTTCTAAAGAACGCAAAGATGAAAGACAATATTTTCCAGAGGGGGTTGCCTTTATGTTTTCTTCTAAAAGCTCTAGGATTTGAGAAAGTGTTGTAATAGGTATTTGTTATTTGAATCTATGTGGCAATTACCAGACCAAACTTCCTGCTGAAAGGTAGCTAGGTAATTTTCTTGTCTGTATTCAGCCCATGCTTGAGAGCTGGCACAGTCCTTCCTTAACTTTCTGAGTGATGAGGCAGACCATGCCGGAGGAGGGCGAGAACCTGTAAACAATTGCTCGGGTTGGAAGTGGGGCTTGTTCTTGGATAGACCTTTCAGAATAAACATCATACTAAACTGATTTTGCTTTTCTTCATCACACCTCCATTTATGCCGTCCTCTCSCTCATGACTGAACAAAATTCAGCACAAGCCATAAAAACAATAGAAACTTTCTTCAGTAACTTTGGAGCTAGAAAGATATGTTTGGTTTTTTATTTCCTATTAAGTATTCTGAAAGCATTTATTTTTTGAGGAGAGAAGCTTTATAAACAGGAACATTGAGGCTAGGTCAGCAATTACTAAAACCCAACATAAAAGCATATTTCTTGTTTTGACAGAAGTGATGTTTCCCATAGCTCAGCGTAGAGAATTAAAATTGACCCAGTTGTGTTGATCTCAGTCTCCTAAACTGGGACATTAACCTACAACTACAGCTAGGGGAAAGGATTAGGTTACTTAACTTGTCAGTTAATGTTGGTTTGATCTTGATTTCTTCTTACATAGGCAAGATGCAGACAAATAAAGGTATACAATGTCTCTTGTTCCACAGGTAAGTTGAAGTAGATGATTGATGATAATTCCTTGATCCTACACTCGCTGATGCCTTTTGTTCTTAATATGTGTATGATTTCATGCTTGCTTAGGTAATAGTCTCATTGGCAGCCAGACCAATTAAAAAAAAATCAGGTAACAGATGCAGAAACATTTCTTTTTTTCCACCAGAACTAATCTTTATGAATCTTACGTGACTGTACAAAGAATACTGCTGACGCATTGGTAGTGGTTAAAAATAAACTGATGACAGTACTGGAGGCAAAAGATTTGTTTTGCAGTTCATAAAAGCCATGAACAAGAGTTAAAAAGGCTAGAAACTGCAAATGATCCAAACATTTAGAGGAAAAGCCTAGTCAGAAGGCTAGTAGAAGGTCTGGGAGCCGGGGTGTTCAAATAGCAAGGCAGAGTCTAGTGGCATTCGGGCTTGAACGAGGTGGTCCAGGCCTGGGTCCAGCCCAGAAGGAGAGGCTCAGAGCCAGATCAGAAACCTAGGGAGCAAAGCTGCCGCCACCTAGCGTGCTGGGGGGTAGAGGAAGGTGAGGGAGGACCAAGGAACTCCTCTGTGTTCTCCAGGGTTGCGAACCACCAGGCAGGCTCATAGGGCGAGTTTTTATGTTCCCTCAGACAGATCTAGGCTTGATTGCTGGCTGCAGGCCTGACAGTCCAGGCAGAGGCAAATAGTACAAACCAACTCCACAGAAAATGAGTACACAGCTTTTTTTATAGTCATCCTTGGAACTGCAATCTTAAACTGAGTAATAATGATAGAAGAGCTGTGAAGTACCATTAGTGGAATTTGCAGAGTTACCAGAAAGTGGATTAAGGAAATGTTACACTTAAATATGAAGACAAAGGTCAAACGAAAGAGATGCCTGAGCTTGTAAAATGTACATCATGTTGCTCAGATCCCTAAGCTGAGTACAGCGCAGGTCCGTGGGGAGTCAGTAAGTGTGTGTATGTGACTTATTACTCTGACATGACACTATTATGTTTTAGTTTTTAGCATTTTTAAAGAGTAGGTAATAGTTATGAGAGATGAAGAACTCAAATTAAGTACTGCAGTTATGCACAGAAGGATAATTTGGTTTTGATAAATTGTCCTGAGCCTGTTAACTAATAATACAATTTTTTAAAGTAGCATCTTACCAGTACAAAAAAGAGGTAGTGTCATTATTAATGTCTAAACTATAGTGTGTTTCACACAGGATTATAGTAAAGGTCAGACCATGTTTCGCTGAATTAAAAGCTATTCTGAGCTATAGCATTCCTAATCAACTCAGACCTTAAGGTGCATAGCTCAATTATAATGAGGCACAATGAATTTAAATAAACTGTGCAACTCTGTGTAGTGATTTATAAACRCACTGTGATATCCTTTTAACTCATTAGCAATGAATGATACTACTATATGTATTCTCCAGTATTTTCTGCTGTGTAATTATTTTTATTCACAACACTTCCTCAAGAAGACAACTTTTGTTGTTCCTTTGTAATATGTAGGATGTAAAATGTGACGGGGCTATCTTGATAAACACACACAGAAAAAAAGTTTAAAAAGCTGTTGTCATGATAGAGCAAAGTATTAGTTGTTTTTAATTGTAAAATCTGTGATAACTAGGTCTATTCTGTGTTTCTTATAGTGACTACCAAGGTCAAGGACAATTTCTGGGCTTTGTCACAGGAGTGCAAATGTACTTACCTGAGAAGAGTGTATAGGGAATATAGGGAGAAAAATAATTTCCTGAATTTGGAGACAGTCGTCAGAAGAACAGGTTGCAAACACATTTGAGGTGTGAAGAGACAGTTTAAAAAGAGGAGAAAAGTAGTTTGCATCATATTGTGCTATATATGGCACAAAAGAATGTGGCCTTTGCAATTTGTGAATAGTGAAGTTTATAGGAAGGTTAATTTAAATATAATAATACTAAAAAGGATAATTTGGGAAATAATGTTCTAAAAGCCTTTTGAAGCTTGATACCTGCTTGAGAACACTCAGCAGAAGGTGCTAAGGAATGATGTGTAGCCAGTGTAACCAATTACTTGGATTCTATTTGCCAGTAAGCAGAACATTAARCAAAGAATTTCCTATAGCTTCTGGATTTTCAGACTCTGATTTTCAAAATAGTGTGCCTCTTAAATCCATACTGGGGTACCTGGAATGTGGCAAATTTTCAGAAGTGCTCAGTGTGCAATAACTCACATTTTTAGGTATTTGACATTAAGCATTATTAGTATTAGATGTGTATGGAAGACAACGAATAGTGATTTATAGCTCTCTGAAGATATAGATAAACTTCTGATTTCCTCCTTTACTGCCTGTAATATCAGAAATAACTTTGCAAGTCTTTACACTGATGAACATGCTTTGTGAGCTGAATGGACGACTGAAGTATTTTACTTATGCGGTTTGTAGAACTGTAATACATGCATTTGTTGTGTAAATTATGTTTGTTTTTGGAAATTCTGCCCCTGACACACGTTCCAGGTTTATATGTGTGTGTGTGTGTGTGTGTGTGTTTCACTGACATTTGGATTGGAGTCCTACTGACAGTCAAGCCATAAACACATACATACATGCACACAATCATACCAGCATGCACACACATATGCTTTTTTGGATCCTTGGTGTATCTCAATGAAGATATGTCAAACATACACCATAGTCTGAACAATCAGACATGTAAAATGAGACACATAGTTAACTCTAGTGGTATTCAATGAATGAAAGCTCATAATGATGTGAAATCAGRTAGCTGGACATTTTCCACTAACCCCTCTCTTTTAATGATCATAAAGTTTGTATTTTCTTCTTCTTTCATCACTATACCATATTTTTAATGTTAGTGAAAATGTTAAGCAGACAGATACAGAGATGCCATGTATTAGCAAGTTATGCAACAGTCTGGTTCTCTTTAATGTGAATAAACCCATTTATGTAAGGCTAAGTGTCCTAAATCCTCCCACTTAACTCACATACTCTTCTTCTAAAAGAGGTGAAACAAAGTTGCTGCTGGTTCTAACTGAAGTGAAATGCAGGGGGAAAATGTATTAGAAACCCTAGCTGATACTGCATGAAAATATACAAAATTAGACTGCCTAAAGAATCATTGCGACTTTCTAAGTAGCAGGGATGATTTATCCAGCACTTTTATCTCATGGCTATGACTCCATCTACATGCATATGTTTCTGTAAATGATCTCTTCAAGAAATGTTTTATTGATTAGGAAAATATATTGCCACAGTGATCTGATCTTATTTCAAAGGTGATCAGTAGTGTTAATAATGTAAAATTCACAGAGCTTTTTGTAGTGAAAATYGCAAAATTGTTGCTCTTTTAAATGAATGGAAGCTACTCACATGACTTGTATATTCTTGAATTTTTTTATTTGTCCACTCTAATTTTCATTTGATACTTTGTGGGATTAGTACCCTTAACAATGTTTCATTATCACTTTTAAATTGTGGGGGCAGAGAAGCCAAGGCTTCATTTTTTATTTTTTATTTTTTTTTGAGGGGAGGAGGGATAAATCTAGCTTGACTTCATGGTAATAATTCCATCTACCCACTCTTGCATTAAGCGATTATCCCACTGGAAGTCAGTGATCTGCTTTGAAGTCCTCAGCTTCAAAAGAGTCACCACATGAAGCCTATTCATATAAGCAGAGGTTCCCCTAAATAGAAAAACATCCTCTGCATCTTGCTCTTAATTTTTTGCAGTTGATGAAATGCCTTTCAGCATCAATAGGATTTTAAGATTACCATAATTTCTTCTCAGATGCACAACTAGGAGGGCAAGGGCTTGGAGGCCTGACTTTGGAGGTTGGATTCTCTTTAATAATCAGGATGAAACAATTGGAGGATGATTTTGATTACCTGCTGTCAAAGTATTCCCTAGATCTCTTCAGTGTGGGAGTATTCCTGCTAKCAAGTCAATACCTTTTGCAGACAATGAAATATCAAAGGACATTTTTGCTCATTTGAGATTATAAACCTGGAGAGGGAAGGCAGAATGGAAAAAATGTTGATTTCATAGGTATAGATATCTTAGCAACCCCTACCAAAGAGCCTGCTCCGCACTCTTGAAGATTCTGTATTTGAATCAGAAAGAAAACTGTACAAAGCACATAAAATATAGTTAAGCATTCTGTAGTGTGCCCTGSTACAGGAAGTATGAAAAGATACTTGAGCTCACTCAATTGAAAAWGCACTCACAACAATGTCCATGTCCACACAAATAAAGGCTAATTATGTTTATTTTAAGGTCATGTGCCAGATGAATACTTAAATCTGCAGTCTTGGCCTTTCATTCATGACTGTCTATGAAATGTATTTCTGTGTGTAAGCAAGCACTCACCTATATGAAAGCATTTCTTCACTCCGATCTTATCTGAAGCATCAAATCTTACCAAGTGCAGGAACAATGGAAAGGTTCTTTTAGGTTGTCACTTCCACTCCCCTGCTACTGCAGGTAACCATTTCATACGAATATCAGACTCCATCAGTATGTGATAGTTCTTGTATACTCTAACTTAACACATGCTTTTCTAAAATATTTGGGAAGATGATCTGCAGGGGATAATGTTCCTCTGCAGATTTTCAAGAAGATGTAGGAAGGCTGGCCAATGTTGCTAGTAATGTTGGCTTCACTTATATGGAGGTATATGCTTTTTGAGACAAGATAGCTTCTTCCCATAGAGTTCCAAAAAACCCACGTGTTTTTCCCAGCATTCCCAGCATACTATTTTCTTTCTATTCTATTTCTTTCTATTCTGTTTACTTTATCTCTTCTCTTGGTCTTTCCTATGCAAATCTCATTTCCTCAGAAGGATTTGGTTCCTTATTCCTTTCAGTTCTCACAGAAACTTCTAATGTCCTAGGCCACATCTGCATTATGTTGCCCAAGATAGTTTGCTGTTCTAAGGTGTCTGAGGTTCTTGTTTTCCTCTCCCCACATGCAAAACTAAGAATTGTTCCTAAGTGTAAAAGTAGAAAATACCTATTACTGCAAGGTGACCTGGTGAAAAGGTGTTTTTATGCTGAGGGGGTTTATAAACAAGCTAATTGCCCACTAGTGATCATTRTGCAGTGCAAATATTTAATGCATAGAAGTTCCAAATTTTTGCTAAATCGGAGTTCAAAAGAGACTTGACAAAAGACATGATCAAAAGATGATAACAGAAGGAATTAGAGGTCCTGCTGCCTTGTGCGAGCGAGGAGGTGATACCCTTTTCCCAGCTGCTTAATCACAACAAGAGGGAAGGTTGACTCCATGAGTACAGTACCAGTTTGGAAGAGATGAGAAACCTGTGGCAGCACTTCCTCAGCTGGAAATGAATTCAGGAAAAGTCATGACTTGCAGTGCAGGAAATAATGTCAGGTTGTTCCCAGAATTAATAAAACTCTGGTTTAATTAAGCCACACATTTTACATCATGTGCTTTTTTCTCTTGCATCCAGGATGAAAGATCATTGACTCTACAGGGAAATCCTAACGCTGATGCTTCCGTCCACAGACACAAGTAAGTTAGACCTCTCTTAAACAAAGAGTATTTTTTCTTTCTTTCATAGGCAGGATATTTTTGGCCACTGCATCTCTGCCTCTTTTCTGTATAAAGAAGGAAGAGGCTCCTCTGACATCATCTCCTTTTCCCTGCTGTTTCTCCTCTCTCTCTCCCTTGTCTCTCATCATCATTTACATGAATGAACAGGATTTCATATATATGTATGTATGTACATGTATATATGTACATATGTGTGTGTGTGTGCGTATACACCTATATACATGTTATTCACCTACAAACATTTCCTCCATAGATATTGGAAAATGAAAAATTAATAATGGTTATAAATAAAGACTCGATATCTGAATTAAAAATAGCACACTAATTCCTCCTGGAAAGTGTGTACAAAACTGTATGTCCAGTTGCATGTGCAACTGCAAAAGGAAACTTTGGGAGAAGTACAAATTGTGAGTGTGCTTCTCCTTGATATGTGGATTTGCATATTCTATGTTTGCAGCTTAGGCACAAATTTTTAAAATTGATCCCAGAAAGATTACGAGACAAGAAAGAATTTTGACAAGCGTGGCATCTGTGTACGAGAGTGTGTGTGTCTATGTATCTATCTGTGTATCTATCTATTCCCTATGTAATGCATGCTGAATATTTAAAAATGATATAAAAAAGAAACCTGAATTCCTTGAAAGATAGTTGTTTACAAGAGTATCTCGACATCCTGCTTTCTTTGTTGCTCTCTAGGTTGCATCATATATCATTTGGTTCTACATGCTTCTTTCTCTTGGTATTTCTTTTTATGCTGTCAGATCCTGCCATGTCCATTCAAATCTAAAATTGTCTGAAACTATCTAAGTAACAACAAATCTGCTGTGTGAATAAAATCTTTATGGCGAGCTGCTAGGTTTCCAAGGCACATGCATAATAGAAATTCAGTATCACTTCATTTGAGTACAGGCACTGCTAGCTGCATATCATGGAGTCCCACAAATTGTCCTATGAAAAGAAAGATTATGACAGGAAGACAGCCCCATGTATAAGAGTCTACTAAATGTATTCCACAGCCAGCTGTGTGAATCACCTTAGGGAAAAATGCATATGAATGCACATGTATATTAGAGAGGGTTCTAACAATGATCTCATTCTGTACCAACTCTCAAATACTTTTAAAAAATGTGACAGTTTAGCTGAACTATCTGGAAGAGATGCTTGGAAAGGCTGCCTGAACTTGGATTTTGTTAATTCCAGAGCTGTGTGAAACACAACAGTTTTAGTTCACAGGGGTTCCTGAGAACATCATCTTTTGGTCTTGATTTATATGGGTTTGCAGACCTGAATTTCCCTTTGGCATATGAGTTTGGAAAGAACCTCTGAATGCAATTGAAATTACTGAATTATATTTAGTGTTAGTATCACTTAAAACCATTCTGTAGATGAATGAGATGAAACTATATATACTTGGCTAAACTGGGCTTTGGTTGACTGTGAGGCTTAGCAAATCCTCCTTTGGAGAACGTGAGCGTAACTTGGGAAGTGTTATTCAAAATCAGATGAGTTGCATGAAATTCAATATTTTATTATATAGATTGTATAATGTAGCTTTCTCCTTTCTAACATTATTTTGGAGTAGAATATATAAAATAAGCTAAATCCAGTAGTCCTCCATAATAGCCTCTCCTATTCTATTATCTCTTCAGATGTACTCATAAAGTAAAATAAAAACAGGATTGTGTTGACACAATCATGTTCAGCTAATTCAGTTAATTTATCAGTAACAGTGAAAAATAGGGCAGCACATACTTTAGCACGGGCTATAGGAACCTACCAAGGACCTTGGACATGTACTTGCATTGCTTGTCTATTCTGAAATCCATGTTACCACGTCCTCACTGCTATAGGCTACTGAGGTGAAGCTATTTTGAGTAGGTCTGCTATACTCAGAGCTTCTTTTTACTGCACAGATAATCTTTATGCCCACTTATCTCTATCTGTTATTTCATTTACAGTGGATATAGCTATAAGTTCTTCATGTATCATATTCATATATTGCCATATATATTTACTTAGTTGCCTTAAAATACCAAAGAGAGAACTTCTGTGTAAAATTTTCCAAAAAGGAGGTATAGCCCAACTAATTAAATGTAAATGAAAAAATGAATTTATATTTTAAAAGCTAATTACTGCTGAAATACTTTGATTTTAAATTCTCCCATAATTGAAAATTTATCAGAAGTGAACATATTCAATATTATTATTACTCTAGCAGTTCCGTATTAACAAACAATAAATAAATATGTATCATATGTTAAAACATCTGAACTAGGTGTCATCTGTGTTTCTGATGGACTGGATATTTGTAACCCTGCTCCTCCTCTGGAGATTAAATATAATCTAATTAATTTAAATGATTGTAATGACAGAAAGGAAAAGACAAATGACTCAAAAAATTTTTTCAAGTAGAAGAATCATCTTTATAGGTTAAAGTATCAAAATGTCCTTCAGTAACTGACTGAAGATTAATCTGATGTGACATTCCTGAAGAATAAAGCTTTTTCTAAGAAGTCAGGTGGCCTCAAGCAGAAATTACAAGAGAAGACCAAACAGTGCTTTTGAATTTGCCAGGGGATGAGTGAGGCTGTAGAGCAGGCAATTTCATCTTGGAAAACTCTTTCTGCTGTTTAGCATTCAGTTTCAAAGACTTGAAAATCTTGAAATGCAGAATTGTAAAGGCAGGTGTTTAGCAAAAAAGTGATGTCCCTAATTAATGCTTCCAGTGGGGATCAGCATGAAAGATCTGCTTGGATGAAAGCTTGAAAAAGTGGCTTTTTGTGCCTGCATGAAACCTCTCACAGAATTTGATTTCTGAACATAATGGACTATATTTTTTAATTTATCTAAGAAAGCAACGTTGCAGTATAGAAAATAATTCAGTGAAGTTTAGGATTTGTTTTGTTGGTTGACTGGTTTGGTTTGGTTGGTTTGTCTAGCGTAAAAGTAAGAATGTCAGTCTATTTAGGCATTCTTAAGAGACCTCTAAAGAACAATCCGTGTTTATCAACAGTGTCTTTTGTGGAATGGCAGAAGCAAGTCTGCGATATACCTATTAATTGCTATTATTTTAACAAGTATAGTAAGGCATACTTTTACATATTTTAAGTCTTATTTAATACGAAATTAAATAATCTTATCTGCAGAGGTGAAAACTCACTTTAACTACGTTGTTCTTGTTAAATAGAGGGGCACAAATAAAAGGTCATAGGAAAGTTTTTTGCTGGTATCAACCGTTTTTAAGAATGGAATCTCAGTGCACTTGAGAGTGTAAAATGTTACTAGGTTAATGCAAAGCCAGCACAAAAACACCCCCAACTAAAGCACAAAAGTAAAATATCTGCAAACAGGTTCCTTAGCTAAGTTAATTATCTGGGTTTATTTGAACTTCCTACTGAATTCAAAACAATGAGAGCACCTTAGAAAATTGAGACACTTGCTTAAGTGCACAAATAGAGATTTATTAGCCTTCTTTTCAGGACACTGTGAAAATGAGCTAAAGATCTTAATACCTAATAAAAATTAAACACACTTTATTCAGAATTTAAAGTACAAAACCTTAAGTGATTTATTTTTTTAAACCAGACTTCACAAATGTGAAAACAATTTTACTGGTTTTATAGAACGTGATTATCAGCAGAAACCTCAAGCCAAAAATTTTGTAACTGCCCCCCTCCCCCATTTAAGGTGGGCAAAATTTTTTAAAAACTTTTTTTGCTTTTTTTACATGCAGTTATATCCCCTTCCTGGGCCTTCCTGGGTCTTGATCCAAAAATGAGATGAAGAGCTTTGCAAGGTTGGGGATCCAGCATCACCTTCCAGTTCCCTTTCATGCAGACTGAATTTTACTCTTTTGCAGAGGTTCACTCACCCCCTTTTCTGAGGGCTAAGGAAAAGTGTATTTGGTGATTAGACTTTGTATCTCTTCCTTGCACAGTACAAAAAAAATTTCATCCATAAGTAGTCCCATTGTCAGTGGGAGAATTCACTTGAGCAAAGCAAACAGGATTTGGCTCTTTATTTCTGTGAAGTCTTATTTCTTAAGGACTATTTAAATTTCCCTTCATTTCTTCCATATTTGCAATAGAGAAAAATCTTTTCCAGTAGACTATTTATTCTCTTTGCATTATCTTTATTTATTTATTTATTTATTTTAATAACAAGTTAGGCAAAAATAACTTCAGCAGAATGGTTGTCTCTCTGCATTTTTGTATTGCTACTTTTCAGCAGGATTGCCCTAAGAAGGTCAAATAAAGGATCATTCTCCTAGAGCAGAGGAAATGACAGTAGCCAGCTGTAGGTCAGTCCTGCCTCTTGAGATATGGAGTTCATTATATGCTGTTAGAAAGCACTACTGTCTGTGTTCTGCAGACCTAGGAATTCAGAATTCTCCTTAGCTCTGTGACAACTCTTCCTAAACTTGGCATTGCTGTCCTTCCTATTTGTTTCTTTTTATTTCATCTGAATGATGAAACCATATTATATTGTMGTTTATAATATCTAAAACCTATGATATTTTCATCCGGGTGCTTAATGAGAGATTAAGAATATTGTCATACCTTGCTGCATACTTTCCTGTAGATCCCTAGCATTCCTCATGACTGGGGAGTATCTCTGGAAGATGCTCTACAGAGAAAAAAATACCTTTAAATGAGACTTTGTCCATGTAGTCACCTACCTGGGAAACACGTATCCTAGGAAAACAAAGGAAAACAGAAAAAACGCTGCAAGTTGTGAGAGAAAAGCAACACCTGACGGAGTTGATGCTTTCTTGCTTGTTCCTCTCTTTTGATTCTGCTCATGTCTTTTTCTACAAGCAGGTGGTCCCTGGCTCCCTAACTCTCCTTGATAAATTCCTGAAATGAATGGAAGAAAAATGTATCAGTTTTGATGAACTGTATGCAGAAAGATAGAAAAATACATTAAGAGCAGGTTTAAAGTTAGAGTTCTCTTTTCCTTTCTTATGAAAGTAACTGTAATCCAAAACAATTGCTAAAAAAAACTGTTTCTTTCTGGATCCCAAGAAGGCTTGCCTACGTAGTGACACTATGTCAAGAAATTAGAGACAATGATGAATGGAGAAGAATTATAAATGACAAGTTCAAGCGAATAGTATATGATGTGCTACTATCAGCTCAGAATAAGCAACGTGGCTTGAGCTGATATAAGTATACTTCACAGCCAGCCTGAAAATTTGAAGAAGCATACATTATAGAGCAGCATTTGATGAAAGGAAAAATATCTAAATGTATTCAATTGCTAATGAGTGACAGACAAAAACAACAGCTTAACTTTTTGTTAGCGCTGRAGAATTTAATACTTCTGCAGCAAGTCCTTGTCAGACAAGATGCCAGGATGCCAAGATACTATTTCCAGTGATCACTGCCGTGGTCTCGTGATTCAAGGCACATTTGAAATCTTATCTCCTCATGAGAAAAGTATCCCAGATACTGAATGTCCTTTTCTGGACGTATCAGGGACTGCCTAAATCTGGACAGTCTTGAGMAAGTGTAGCTTATTGTGCCCCTCGGGATTCATAAAGTTTTATGCATCCACCTTTCTGTACTGGTAARTGTTCCATGAAAACGTCTCCTGAATCACCCTTCTGCTCAGTGCTCCCACTGATTCCCTCACAGTGTCCTCATGGCTAGAGAATTTCCTGGGGTTGTGAGTTTCCATTTCTGGATGCTCTCTATGCGATAGTAAACAGTTATTTTAATATCAACTTGTTTTTCATATTATAGGTATTTTTAGGAAAAATTTGAAATAACTCATACTTATTGAAATAGTATAAGACTAATGCAAGAGGATAATTAGGAGCCATATTTGTAAAACACTTGTAAAATTTTTTATTTTATAAATATTTACAAATAGATTTTTGAGGTAGAATTGATATTTAGAGACAGAAATGTTCCAAACAGAAAACACAAAATACTATACAACTAATTGGCTTATTTCTTAACAAAACCTTAAAATTATTGTAATTTTGGAATAAACTTTGAGAATTGACTATGGAACGAGAATTATTTAGAATAAAATTTCAAGTAATTTTTCTGAAATACCTTTTAGAAAACTATTAAATAAAATGCAATTTTATTTCTCTCTCTTACATCTTTCTCAATAAAATATCTCTTTGTCAAAAACTCTTGCACTTATTCCAATCTTGAGGACATTTTACAAAGTTCTGGCAAGATTTTTCCCCTTGACATCTTTAGAGTTTACTGGTATGCAAAAGCGAGGGAGGTAACTTTCTCTTAATTGAGTCATTGAAATGCTAACAAAACTCAAAAGTATATTCATTAAAAAATACTCAACTGACAAGAGATTTAATGCTCATTGGGGATAAATGGTTTAATGTATTTAAAGAATTTTAGAGACTGATCTTCTGAAAGCTTACCATTGTGAGCAGCTCTAGTGAAGTCAATTGTATGATAAATCTTTACATTTATAGACCTCTGTTCAGTGGAATTACTAAAGTTCCTCTAAATTAATCTGAAACTTAAGTATGTAGCAGCATCTGGGACTATATTTTAGTTTGAAARTCACTGCATACGCATAATATTATAAATAGGTGAATAGAATTATTCATATTTAACTGTGTACTGTACCTGAGCTCGGTAATGTACGTATCTGAAATACCATACAGTGAATGCAGGTGCTGCTGTGCTTATCCATATATATGTGTGATCAGGTAAATACCTATGATATATTTGTTACAAGCTTACTTTGGTATCTTTAATTCATTTGAATCTCACTGTAGAAAAAAATCTGAGAGTCTATTAAAAATATATACTTAACAATTTTTGTAAATTGAATATTCAGAAATTAAAATCTTGGTCTCTCTTGATATGAGTACAGATTGTTACAGATTTTAGTAAATAAGACCAGTGTTTTTTGGTGGTGGAATTTGGATCTTTTTATGTGGAATTCTGTTCTGAGTCTCAGAATTCAACTGATGTTCAAAATTGTTATCAGTATAAATAGGTATAACTTTAAAGTCTAGAGATATGTATTTAAAATATGAGAAATGTTTATTTTTATTTACTTGCATATCATAGCATCACTTGATACCTATCTTGAATTCTCGGTTCAGAAGCTCTTGAATTCTCAAAGCTAATTCAGTTCAAAACTTAAGGCTTTTGCTTGACTTTCATATAGAGGAAGGGCCGCTGAGAGCCGTAGCTGGTTCCACTGAAAAAGCTTCTTTGAACCTAGTGAACTCTTTGATAAGCCTGGCTGAGTTTTGAGTTTCTAATCCACCACATACGTGACTGGGTGACTCCCAGTTTTCTTGCATGAATTTCACAGACTCTCTCCATCTTTGATTTTCTCATTAAATTTTTATTAGAATTTTTTGTGTAAACAAAAAGTACTTATGAATTAGGCATGGCCTAAATTCTTGTCTTCTTTTATGTTTATGCTTCTCACTATTTTGACATACTGTGGATATACTCACAAGAGGATTTGGACTAAGAAACACTATACTGCAGTACCGTGAGAAAGAAAGAGAAGATTTATTTAAAAAATAAAGTTGGCATTCATATATTTCTTGTCTTGCAAGTTTTGAATGCTTCTATTGTAATAGCATATCAAGTATAAGTTAAAATATACAATTAAATGCTCATTTGAGTTGTTATGAGTGTGCACACACATACATTAACTTCTGAAGTCTGTAATACATTTTACAACAATATCAAGTATATTGTGCATTGCTCCTCTTCTCTTCTATGAAGGACAGAGTGGGGAAATAATTTCACACTGCATATAATGCATTGGATATGAAGGAAACTTGAAAATTATTTAGTTACAGATTTCTCTGACCAGGCTTGCAAAATGGCATATATTATGTTAATGGGCAAGAATTTGAAAATGAATATGAATATTAAACACAGTAAGTTTGGTTCTGACATGAATGCAGGCATGGCTGGTGTACAGCRTAGAAAACAGATTCTTTTTAACTCTTTCAGATCTCTTACAGAGTAAGACATTGCCTAAGTCAAAATATATATAGGTAAAAATGAAATATCAGCCTATTGTCTGTGTTGCTATCGAACTCTGGTCCCTGTCATGTCAAATCTCACACCTCATCCCATGTGCCTCCAATTAAGTGTATTTTGAAGTCAGTCATGTTTTGCTGGTTCTGTATTTCAGCTAAGGTGAGCTCAAGTGCAGCAGGCTTTACTRCTAATAATCCTATGAGATGAGCTACTTCTGTCTTTGTAGCAACCCCACACATCCTTCAGGAAGTGTGCAGAAATGCTGTGCACAGCTGTCTGGAAATTGGCCACACCAGTCACATATGGTTTCACGAGTGATTGCTCAGTTTGTCATGGAGGCATCTATCACAGCTGTAATCATGACTGAGACGTGAAAGTCTTGCAAGCACGTTATGTACCCTGATCTTCAATATGTCAGATGTATCATCGGCTTTTGGCCACTTTCTGAACTGTATAATGGGGGCAGGCACCTTCTTAGCCTCTGTATTTGACTTCATCCAAAGGGATTAAAATTACGTTAAATAAATAGGGTCCTACTCTCGCATCTTAAGGGTCTGCTCTTTTCCCTGAGAAGTTACTGTCCAGGTGCACAGAGAGGACATTATATTCTCCATATTTGGAAGTATTCAAATCCTGACTGAATGAGGGCCTGAAAAAACAAATGTAAGCTCTGGTTTGAACAGGGGTTATACCACATGGGGACCTTCAGAGGTCCCTTCTAAATGAAATTATTGCATTATTGCATGATTGTATGATATTGTATGACTGTAAATATGAGCTCCACTGACTCTGTCCATACTCATGCCTTTAGGAACTGGTGTGCAGAGCTTAGAAGTGACTAGGACTGTRTTATCTTAATTAGATAAAGAGCAATAGGTATGTTCTCCATTGTGGCCTTGAGTGAAAGCAGCACTAAACCTTTCATGCTGAACAGACAGAAAGTCGCATACATTTTTCCCCAGCCCCAGATGCAATGGACTTTACTTGCATGGAAATAAATCATCTGAGACTAGTATAATACTTAAAACAATCCCATCTTGTGGCTGGATGATGCCAAGAGACCTATGTACATCCTATGTCCCTCTAATCCTCTAAATGGCCATATCCTTTCTCCTCCTCCTTAATCCTCTGAGCGGGCACCAGGCCATAGGACACTGTTTTGTAGACCAGAAGTAACTTCTGGGCCCTTCTGCAGAAATTTGTAGCTTTTTCTTACAGCATGCATTATTGAGCCTTCCCCTTAGCTCTGTCTTTTGGCAGACTTTACGTCTTCCCATATGAAACAAAAACATTCTATTTAAAATTGATAGGAGATACGTTCATATAGGTGCTTTTTGAGCTTTCTCACTGAAAATTGCATTTCTATGCATGCTAGCTCCTTCTGTCTTTTTGTGGAGATCTTGCTCTATTGTTCGACAGAGCTACTGACCTTCTGAGCAGGCGTAGCAGTAGATAAAAAAGTGCATAGAAATGCATATGCATTAATATATATATATAGCGGCTCATTAACTGCAGTTTGAGGTGGAGTGGACAAAGAGTTGAGAAGGTCAGGCAAGRGAGTCTGGCTCCCAAAACATTTTTTGGCTCGTTCACAAAACATGCTGTGTTATGTGATACTGCTAAAAACTCTTAATATAGCTAAGAATTTAGTAAAAAGATAGCTAATTGGCTTTGGAATTATTTAATAACAGTTACTCCAACTCTGAGGTTCTTGCATTTGCTTCAGTGGGGCATTAAAACAGTTCTTGCAACTGACTGTCAAAGGCAGGGAACTAAAGTGGCTGTGGATAGTTTCAGGCTAGCCAAAAATGTTAATTCTGGCCCAGGTCCTGCCTAGGCAAGTGGGAGAAGAAAGAACGTGATAAATATAACTGATTCAGTCTTTTTTTCTTCAGTCAATGGGCAGCCTGGCTAAGGATCTTCCCTGGGTCTCACAAGGAGTTAAATGACAAGCGCAACTGTTGGTAGAGAAAGAGCATTTCTGAAAGCGACTGCTGCTAAGTAGTTAAAGCTGTCGAAAAGCAGCTGCTGCTCTGAATGCGGAAGTGCACCTGTGAGTTGTCAGCCTTGCGGCTAATTTGCCGCTGAAATACCTGTTCCAGAATATAGGTACTTACGAATAGATTAGGAATACAGAGTTGTATGTCCTGCACCCATTCATTTCTCTATTTGGGAATGACTTGAGGCTGGAGTCACATTCTTTCCTACCAGCTTGGAGAGTGTGGCACCACCACTTATTCATGGCTTTAAAAAATGGCTGATTATTTCTTGAGAGGTTTCACGTTAAGTTATGGATTTTATGAAAGGAGATGTTAATGTGGGGTTGTGTTTTATCTTAAATCCTGTATAATAAAAACATCCAGAAACAGCTGACACATGCACGCTTTGGTTGCTCTCTCAATCAGTCATCAATATACACTTAACTGAAATGTCACATTTCCCATTCAGACAAAACATCAGCTACCCYGAAGAACTGTCTCCACAGCTGCAACATGCAGGAGGCTAATAGTTAACAGTAAACATTTTTTTCCTTCCCAGAGCATGTTTCCACTGAAAGAGCAAAGCATTACAGTAGACCGGATGTTTTAGGTCATTTATTTTGTTTTTGCTTTGGGTCATTTTACAGAAGCACTTCTGCTCTCTAGCGTTAAAATGAGAGCYACTCTACTCCCCAGATATTACCCGGCAGCACTTGGGGGCTCTTAATGATTAATACCATCACAGTCCAGCCACAAACCTTTCTGGCGCAGATAATGCCAGGCAGCAAGCACGCTTGACACTTTTAATGTATAATTAAGTAGAAAAAGTCAGCACTCAGTATGCAAATTTTTCAAAATGATAAATGATGCCATACAGCAGTAGGGATTGATTTGGTGTAAATGAAACTAATTAAGGAAATGTCAAACATAATTAATAAAACAGGTTTAAGCTGCAAAACATTGTCAATTGAATGAATGAGGAGGCATTGGCTCCCATTGTTTCTGCTTTATTTAGGGCTTGTGTTTAGCTTGTACTCTGTTCCTAAATGCACTTTCTCTACCTCACACCCTCCACTACCAATTCCCAGAGAGGGGGAAAATAAATTTGCTTGTCTCTCCACTGACTGCAGAAATTAATTGCAGAAATCTTGTCCCATCCAAGTGTTACATTCACTCACAGGACATTAACATAACTAATTTGAAAGAGCCCAAATGACTGCATAATAGAGCACTGTCAGTATGCCTGACAGTCTTTGGTCATACCAAATTAGCTTGGTTTTCTAATTGAAATTTTTTTCCAAGGCTCTCTTTATGATTTTTTTCCTCAGCTATTCATTTTTGATAAGAACAAAGGTTTTATAATTTACAAAAGAGTGCTTGACCTATAATTACTAGGAGGAAATTAGGGGAGGTAGAAAAGTCAGATTTAGTCCTGGTAATGATGCTAGAGACCTTGCTCCCTCTAGGGAGCCTGAAGAATAATGGAATCTTCTATTTTTACGGGCGACCTGTGCACTGGTGCTGACTCTAACTGTGAATCCACTTTACCTTGCAGATCACTTGCTTAACACTAAAAGTGCCAACAGAATCACAGGCCATTATTCCAAATGTCATTCTGTGCCAGTGCCATTTCCAAATGCCCTTCCCTTCAAATGAATGAATCAAAGAACATCTGCCAGTCCTCTTAGCTTGTCCTTGTAAATCTTCTGTTTTAAGAGTTTCACAAAATGAAATTGGTACTTAATTTGGGTAAATGGGGTCACTGGTAAGAATTTTGTTTTAAAAGAGCTGTGCTAGGATGCTTCTTTTTTTAAAAAAAAAAAAAAAGAGTTACATAACCTGACTTTTCATACATATTTGGTTTTAGAGCAAATGTTCCTTTCCATGAGTCTTCCTTTCTTGTAATTTATAGTCTCCTTTTGCATATTAGACTGCTTTCCTCAGACCATTTAAAAAAGTCTAATCGTAGAATATCATTCTGATATCACCTCCTTAACTCCAGGTTAGTGGTTTCCATCCTTGATACATGCTTCAAGCTAGAAATACATACATGTGCATTGGTGTGTACATGTATTTGTGTATGTATACAAGTATATATGTATATATTAACATAAATAGTTTAAAATCACTATAAATGTAGAAACACATAAATGTTTATATATAAACACATATTTACATACATGCTTATAAAAATACAGATTGTATATATTCTTCTAATGGATGTTACACATCTAATGTAACTGAGGAGTCCTAAGTCAGTCTTTTCCATATTTTCCCTAAAGAATAGGGGAGTCAGGGCAGAATGATGTGGTCAAAGTATTTCACAAATTCAGAATCTATTTTCTGTTGCCTTAAGAGATTTTTTAAAGAGTTTTTTTTAATATAGGTAAGAAATTTTCCACTTGAATGGTAGTTTGCTAAGTTTGCTAACATACTTTAATTATTAGAACTGYTTGAAAGAAAAATGCAGGGAACACSCATATTTAATTCCTCTTCATGAGGAAGGATAAATCATATGGAAATAAAATTAGGTGTAGAAAGACCAAGTWTTCAAAATCTCTTTCAGAGAAAGCAGTTGCTATAATTTATTAAGGCACTAACAGCTTTTTTTATACTTTAATTTGGGGACAAAATTATATGATTATGTTTATGGTATTGATCAAAATAACTTGCAGTAAAGATTCACATTGTAAGAAATTATATTTCCATAAATTCATAAGCAAGTCAGTAGATTAGCATATTTAAACATTTAAATTAAAACAAACCTGAGAAAGAAACTATATACTGGATGACATACACGACAAGTACTGAAAGACTTATGCTCTACTGCAACAAATGTCTCTACAAAATTTTGCATGACCTCCTTTGCTTGGAAAGCAAAGTGTCACTTGCTCTCCAAGCCTACACGTTCTTTTATGCTGAAACTATCAAATATGTCCTGTTTG
This sequence comes from Rhea americana, assembly GCF_003343005.1. Taxonomy (NCBI): domain Eukaryota; kingdom Metazoa; phylum Chordata; class Aves; order Rheiformes; family Rheidae; genus Rhea; species Rhea americana. The sequence goes on from NW_028186312.1 coordinate 771,656, forward strand.
TGCTGTTGATTTTTCTCATCCATCAACAGAGAAATGGGCTGAGAGCAATCGGATATTCGTCGTAGGCCACTTGCACAGCTGCCACCTGGTAATGACTGTTAGCACCTAACCTGACGGTCAGATTCAGGCTCTGAGCTGGGGAGTCTCTTATTACCAATTCCTTCCTCTCCCTTAAACGGTCTCCGCGAGGAGGCCAGTGGCTCTGACTGCCCTGCAGTTAGCAGCCGGGAGGACGAAGGTAAGCCCACGTTGCTTTTTGAGGCAGTCGCACGCTGGCTTTCCGTGGAGCAACCTGCAGGGAGCCCAGGAGGTGCAGTTACGTACGAGAGCTACGCGCTGTGGGCTAATCAGGAGTACGCTCAGTCCCATTGCCGCAGCTGTTCCCAGCTGCCTCCGAAGGCACCTTCCAGCTCTGCCTGGGGCTTGCGGTGCGTAGGATGGTGAGCTAAGGGCTTCAGGAAGGCTCTCACAGGTGGAGTGTAGATGTGTCAGAAAAATCCCAATTTACAAACCAAACAACATTCAGGGAGTAAGAGCCCCTCTATTAGATGGTGCAGCAGATAAGCTACTCCTGGGACTCCTTCTCAAAATTAGCGTATACTTATAATTAAAGGTTTCATCACTGCTATTAATTATTTGCAATAAAATGAAAGGTATATTTGTTTAATTGAAAGTAAATGTTCTAAGTGAAGAAGAACAGTATCTTCATTTTCATTCATTAAATCTGGTCCCACATTCCACCTTAGATCACAGTCTCCAAATTCCCATGCCGACATGAACATTTTAGATACGGTTTTCCCACCTGAGGGAAATTTTGTTTACTTGACTGTACAGAGTGACTAGACCAGGTTAAATCTGCCTGTATATCATTTGAGCAATGGCTGCAAACATTATGGGGAGGCCACTATTCTTAGATACTCATACTTTTGGGATATATTGAAGAATGTTCTAATTTGTTTTAACTAGACCCTGAAATTAGATTAGATGAATACCTCCCCCAAATAGTTCAAAGCTCCAATTCATGCCTCAACATTAAGAGAAAGGAGTTTGGGAGATCTTCACATAGAAAGCCTTTGAGAAAGTGCATGAGCTCTGTATCTGCCTAGAAAAGTRGATAATTCCACTGTAATTAGCTCTTTTTCTGGGTATAAGTTGGCCAGGTGAAAAACAAAGTGGCCCATTGATTTTTTAAAAAATTTAATTATGCTTAGAAGCCTTGCTGCAGTATATACATAGTTTCTTCCTGTAACCGTGGGCTTATCTGTAGCCTTAAACCATACTGCTCAGATACCAGTTCTGACTGTAGGGCTCCTTAAGACACTGATCAGTGGAGGTTGGGGGTTGTTTGGGGAAAACASCACTATGTGATTGCTGGGTTCTGAGGCTTTTCTTAGGTATCTTGGCTACTGTTGCAGGCAGTAAGGTATTTCAGAAAAATTTAAAGGGCTGTTCTGGAAGATCTTCTAAAAATTTGAATATGTGCTGAAATATGAATATGCTGTCTAAAAGTCCATGGATCCTTTCTAAGCTTCCTCAGCATGCACTACACCCTCGCAATGCCTTGTTTCAATAGAAGATAAGCAGTGTAATAGAAGTCTAAATTCTGAAGCATGGAGTGGCAGAAAAGGACATACATTCTGCTCATATTTGAGGATTTGTAACTGCATATATGATTTGTGCCAGAGGATTTAAAATGGACCCATAATAATATAATACACTTTTCAGCTATATTTACTTTAAAGGTGTTTGTTTTCCGGCATAAGTGACGGGATCAATGCATTTTACAATTTAGCACAAAATTGATTAAAAATTAAAAAAAACCCTAAATTATTCTTTGCCTCAAAATAACATGTGTATGTCACGAAAACAAATAACTTTCAACCTTGGAAAAAGGTTTTCTATAGTCATTGAATAAATAATAATAAAAAAGCTAACATATACATTACCTTATTGCCTCTTTTTTCCCCTAGGTTCCAATTTAATGAAACAGACCATTTTTCTACACTACTAACTTTCTTATTCCAAGAACACCATAGAAATAAAGACCTGTATAAGTATTCTTGAAAATATTGCTTCATTTACAGCTTTCAGAAATACTTTTCACAAGAAACCTGATGACAAAGACAGTCAAAACAGGAAAAACAATAGGAAAGTTTATGACGTATAAAATGAATTCTTCAAAAAAATTTTGTTTCRAAATGCCAAGGGTTATAAGTCAACTATATGCAGCACATATTACTATTTATTACCTTGCATTTGGCTGAAATTCATCTCTTTTGACAACCCTGGGTAAATCATGTTACGTATTTCATAAAATATGAGTGCTGGACCTTTTTCTGAAGACACTACTTAGTGAGTGAACTCATTGCTATTGGCTGCATCCCAGTTGCCATAAGCTCCCTTAAGACTGGGGCTTTTGCAAGGTCCTATGGCAGCTGACTCAAGGAAAAAGTATTTATAGAAAACATGTGCAAAAAGCTGATGTTTTGTCCAGTTTTCAAAGCACAGACTGAAAATTAACTACGAATTGAGATATGCAAGTTTCACTTTTGAGCAAATTTACTGGGTGAAAGCTTCATTTTTTTTCATTTCATTGGAATGTGTTCAGAGCTCCTCAGAATATACAACTTTATAGTGAACGTATTTTTTATTCTTGAAGGCTCATTATTTTACAGTGAGGTTACTGAACCTAGACCACATAGTGCAGATTACCCAGCATAGTATTAATCAAAATATACATGGCAAATGGGATTCAAAACAGTGCCAAATAGGCATCAGCTTTTAGCAGGGAACAAAAATGCATTTAGCTCCTTTATTAAAAGGTATTACGAGCAATTTATTTTTAAACCATCTCTCTAACACCATTAACTAGCATATAATTTAATGTACTCCCAAGCAACTTGACTTTTACATTTCCTTCAAAACATTAATTTGCTTTTGCAAATTGATGTAAAAGATGCCTTTGACCCCCAGCAATGATTCAAACCATTAACAATAAATTAGATTATCTTTTTCAATAAGATCATAATTTTTATTTTTATTTTTGGATCAAAAAATAAAAGTTTACCATTGTTGGGAATGACTTAATATTGCAAACAGGGAACTAAAATTCAAAATAGTTGCAATTATTTATTTTTTCCATGGTTATCTTTGTCACTGTTATGGGATTTACTTCAGAAAATTTTCAGGCTCTCTAAATGTTTCCAGCAGATTAAATTAAGAAAATMTTGTTTGGTTATTTGAGTGTATTTGACTTTAGGAAAAGGTCATTAGGCTAATAGACTCTCTTTCTGAAGTCCCATCGCTAAGTATGACAGGATATTCTGTTTCCAGAGATGGGAGAAAAAGATAACTCCTCTTGTATGTGCTTATTTCTTTAAAATGATGCAATTTTCTTATTCAAAACAGTGTTACTGAAAAAGAAAGATTTACTGTTTTACCGATGTATATAATATTATGATGCATTTGAAGATACTTAATAATTATTAGATTTTGTTATGGTAGCAAGATTTATTTGTATGGTGGTTACCACTGTAACCCATAAGGACTGAGCAGGAAAAATGTCAAACACTTTAACCCCTAAGGACTGAGCAGGAAAAATGTCATAACAAAATACCCAAGCATATGTGACTTGAATTAGACAGTCAGGACTGATTGCTGAAAGCTGTAACTGACTCCTATCCTTAGCGTGTAGCTCCCAGAAGGAGAAGTGAAACTCCCCAGTAGGTTGCATTACATTTAAATTCCCCCTCCAGTCCTGAAGATCCACTTGTTAAAATCTGAGATCCTGATACAAAGCCTATGGAAATCAGTGGCAAATCTCTTATTAACTTTGACTGAGACCCTAAGGGTTAGCTTCAGCCACCCTCATCTGCATTGTATAGTAGCATAGGCCTTTCTCAGCAAAACATTTCAACACATACTTAATTTAAGCACAGGAATAACGCCGTTGACTCTTGAGTGCATTACTACGCCACTTCTCTTACTGACCACAATCAGAAAGGTGTACTAAGGTGGAAGAGTCTGGCTTCATGTTACTTTGGCATTTTCTTTCTTAAAAAAAGACACCGATACATAACACATGTAAAACGCAATTTTCATCTTAGGAAAGGCAGCTCTACTTGAAGTTTCTATTAAAAAGGTACAGAAAACTTGATCTCATTATCAGCCCAATTATTTACAGCTGTGCTTTTTCTAAAGGATTTAAGTAATATTATAGGCTTTCCTGAAATTTGGAGCTTGAGGTTTTCATTTTATCCTATAGAGAAGCTCTTCATGGATACATATCTAAATGTTCAAAATATATCTTACTACATAGATATTGCAAGCCATTAGTATGAACAGCAAGTGACTTCAGCTACCTTGTAAAAGTGGTACTTAATTTACAAGCATCACTTAGACTGTATGATAATAACATTTGCAAACAGAAGAACTGCTACACAGGCCTGTGCATAAGGTCTATCGCACCTGGCAGCTGCCAATTCCAGATTTTAGGAGAACTGTTTGATCAGGACTGTTGTTTGATTACTTTGTACAAGCAAGGTTTTTCTCATGACAAAAGCCCAAAATTAAAGTACAAACGTTTTCATATTTCAAGCATTTCAAATGCTCCATTTATATTTCAAGTGAAATATAGTCCAGATGTCATCTCATTTTATCATCGTTTCACTTACGGCGTTCACTGTACCAGACTGTACCGGTCTGAAGTGAGATGCCGAAGGTGGCTGAGGGAGAAGCGACYGGTGTCGGTGCTGTTGAGGTACCGGCGACAGCCAGTGCTGCCGTGCAGAATGGGCAGAACAGGCAGCGTTCTCTCCTTGGAGGGCTACTGCAGCAAAGTGCTGCTGTGAGTGGTTTGTCCTCTGTTCTGTCCCTCAGAGAACACGACTTTATTTTCTATTTCCTAAGGGCACTTTATAATTTTAGTTTTTATTTGCTAAACTTTCTAAGATAGTAGAAACAGAAGGATACCCAAGAAATTTACATTTTCAGTTGTCTTCTATTTTCTTCCACCTGCTGGTAGGTAGGTAATATCTAGCCTTCATCTATTGCATGTACTGAGTAATTTGTCTTACTAGGAATTAATTTGAAATAGTTCTCCTTAGACCTTTTCCAGACTACAAAGTTATGCTTTCTCTTTCCCTTAATGGTAAACATTTTCTTTGCTTGTTTTTGCTGAAGAATCTTACTCTCCACCCCTATTTGCTCCTTCCTGTGCAGAAAACTCCCCTAAATGACCTATATTTTTAAAAAGCCTCTTACACTGATTTCTACCCATTTCTCTTTTGAAACTTTAATATTCCCRACTACTTTGTGACTTTTTTATTAAGCTGTTATATATGCATCTGCTTTTGAAAATAAGCAATTCAGAATTCAGTGGGCAGAGAGATTACYGTTCTGAGCACCAGTGATCATTCCACAAAGGGAAGCGTTTCTGGCAGGAGGATGTTGCTGAAAGGTTGGTTCTGTGATGCTCTCACGTTCCTTCTGAAAACAAACAATGTCTATGTTATGGTTAATCTTACTTTATGGCAGAACGGAACAAAAGTCTGGAGATAAGGCTGAGCATCTTATATAGTAAACTGAAATACATGGGTTGTTTCTTTCTMTAGGCCAAAAAAGGAAACCCACCAAAGGAATATATTGAAATTCAATTTTGCCAGACTTACTTGTTCCAAATTTTCCATGCGCAAACATCCTCTTTTCTGGAAATTCCAAATGCTAGAGGCATGGACAGTTAAATGAGAACACCTTTTTGGAAATTTTTATGAAGTGTCACTGTTTGTCGCTCAGAGTCTATGCTTACCAGGTTATAGAACTTATTAAATGCACAACAAACACTTCTACAACTTATTTTTCAATCTAAATGCGGGAGGAGAATAAATGTAACCTTTTTTTCATGCACTTTACCTGATAGGGCGTGAGCCATCAAACAACGTTCTGGCCTGTTTTATTGAGCTGGGAAAATGGGCCTTTATGGCACTTACATGTTTCTTTTTCCTCAAGCCATCCAGCCTTGACCTCGCTAGAGATTATGTCCTTAGGGTACTTCCAACCTCTCTAACACTCTCTAATCCTCATTGCTTCACTCATAAGTAGATCAGTATTGAAAGCGTCTTCGTAWTTTTTTACGCAGCCAAATTCAGATGTAAAGTAAAATCTATYAGAGTAGTTACTCCTTAAAACAGGACACATGAATTGTTGACCGTTGTGTTAAWATGGAAAGTGGCTATTAAGCTAAACTTTTGCTTAGGGAAGTGGTTCTGATGCTRTTTGGTTGTTCTTGGGAGCTGCTCAGTGGAGCAGGTTATCAGCTACACTTGCTATTCTACTTTTATTTGGGGACCTGGTATTCAGCCTTAGAAAAACGCAGATGTGTAGAGCTGCTTTCTTATGAATAAGTGAGTAAACAATTTGCTTATAAATTAAAAAATTAGGAAATGCRTGTAAATAATGCTATTTAGATGTTATTGTCACTAATAAAAATATATTGCAAACAATGCTAAACTGTAGTCATAGGATGTACAAATATATTGCTAGTTCCTTTTATATGTTAATATATTGATATTTTTGCACAGGACCATTTTTCTGAAAAAAATATTTTTAAAAAATTAAATATGCATTTTTGTAGCTAGTCACATCAATTAAAAAATGTATCCAGGTTTCAAAAAGATATCATCACGTAAATGTACATGCTTTAGTTATTTGTCATTTAATGAGTTGTATTTCAATTCTATGGTACTTTTTATGTACTTACATCCTGTGCTTTCTACATCCTGCAAAGAATATTTGACAAAATGTAATGACAGTTTTCTTGTCATATCTTGGAATCTGAAGCTACTGGTCTTACTTTTTATATAATTCAAAAACCAGTTGGAGGAATTAATATGTTAATGCTATAATTTGAATGTCAACTTTGCAATAGATGTAGAATTTTCTAGAGCGCTGTTGAAATTATAGCCAAAGCAAAATGATAGTAARAATATATAAATAAATAAAAGTAATCTACTTCTGGAGATGACGGTGGATGCAGGAAGTTCCCAGAACTRATGGGAACGGTAGTCAGCAGTCAAACAGCAGTCAGCTAAATGCACCAGGTGGAATGCTAGTGCGGGAGAAAAAGGAACAGCCTCCCGAAAGAGAGAGCAAATTGTGATTAGAAAGCCTTTTTGTTCTCCCGAAAACAGAGGGCTCGCAGCACAGTTAACTTAAGGCATCATTAGCCTCTGCATGTGCTTTAGTGACTAGCGCAGCCATGAGTGCTGCTGGGGGTGTTTTGATGTTTGTGGCCTCTCTCTCCCGTTTAAATGGGCTCAGAATTTAGCCCTGCGGCAGTGGTGTATCAGGTTAGGTTTTAAACCCTGGGTTGCTGTCATCCGGGTAACCTCCTACATGAATTCATTATTTTCACAAAAGTACAGACACTGAAGCAAAGGTCTCCCTGCAAGGGCAAAAGCAGATTTACTACTAATGGAAATGCACTACTAATTCTATGTTCACCCTCATAAAACTCCTGCAGTGCAGCAGGGAACAGAAATTAAAGAAACATTTGGAAGGTCAGCAGCACAGGAATATTATGTAAAGAACAAAGACTATGGATTTCAAAGGGTGAAGTGCAGAAACGTAAAATGAGTATCTAGTATCAACTCATCTAATACAACTTTTAATATACAGGGTTGTTGCATATGGAGGAAAAGGTCCCCTGCCAAGCAGAGCAAAATTAATCCATTAGCGTGTATAAAAATATCCCTACTGGCAAAAGATGCCAGTTTTTTAATGATTAAATTTGATTTTCCAGACTTGCAGAAAAAAAGAAGAAGGAAAAGAAAAATTATGAAGCTATGCCTCTGACCTGAGAAATCTCTCTCTCCTGTGCTTTGCTCTATTGAAAGAGCTGTATGCAACTTTGGAACAATTCTCTGTCCAGGGACATTGCCAGCCACAAACATGACAATTATATTTTAGTTGTCATAGCCAAAATTTGGAGAAAAGAATGGAAAGGCCCAACTCCATAAGTTGTTAATCGAGTCTGTGTATTGGCCCACTCACACACAGGCTCAAGGGTTCCATATTAAAATATTACCCCTTCTGGCAAATAGTTCAAAACCCTGCAGGAACAAATCCTTTTCAAAGGCTTTTACTCCAGTTAGAAGTCTGTCCACATTGCAATTACAGTGAACATACCCTCTTCAGCAGATTAAAATTACCATACGCTAGAGTAGGATGAGTATGCTGCTGTTAGCTCTAAGTGAGCTAGTTTAAAGCTAAGTATTACAATTATATATTATATTTAAAGCAGCTCTTTATGTATTTCATTCTAATTGCTTGTGTGGCTGCAGCGCAGACATATCCTGTGGTTTTAAGTATTTTATATTTCTGCTTTGAGTTCATATCTATCTTTGCATTAAATATTTTCTCTTAATTTTCTAAGGCATATTTTGAGTTAGRACATGCTGGAAAATAACTTTTCCCTGCAAACATTTTCATTCAATTAACTGTTTGTTTTTTGTCTTCTTGGTCACCAGGGAAAGACATGATTGCAGCACCACAAACTGAAATAATACTGCTTTGAAAAAACAAACCCAAATTAGAGAGCAACAGATGTTTTGAAATAATGTTTCAGAGAAATTTTAATCAAAATGACACTTTCTCTCCAACCAACTGTATTTGGAATGTAGTTTTCCTTTTTTAATACATTATTACTTAATTCCTATTCAAATAATACAGTTGTTACAGTCAGAAGAGCTGTAATGAATTACCTAAAGAAATAAATCAAACAGTAAGGGACTGTATTTTTAATGATAATTAATATTCATCACAAATCAAAATGAAAATATCTTGAAATGCTTAGAAGTGCATGGCTCTGATTATTAATAATTACATGACATGACAGTAACCTCTGCAAGGAGAAGCAAATGGCTAAGCGTCAGGATCATCCTCATGGAACTTGCTTCATTTCAAAATAGGTAGGGATTAATTTGGAAAATCAGTCATATAAGGAATAATAAAGAGATTATTACRGAAAGAGACCACTAATATAAACTCCTACACCCCATAAACTATAAATTTGGTAGGTGCTTACATGTAACATAGCTGAGAAACCAAAGTGGAATATTGATGGTATATTCAGAGGAGTAACGTAGTAGGACAGAGAAATTATATTTCCCCTCAATGTAACTATGATAATAGCTCATGCAGATATTGCCATCAGTTTCTGAACACTTCATCACCAGAGATAATGGAAAATAAGGAGTTTATAGAAGAGCCCTAAACATGATTAAGGGATTGGAGAAATTAATTTGTGAAGAAAGATAAAGCACTGAATATATATTTATAGCTTCACTAAAGGCAACGAGAGGGATCATAATAACTATCTGCAAATATTTGAAGGGAATAGCCACTGAGAATACAGAACACAATTGACCATGCAAAGGGGATTGAGTAGGAGAAATATAATGAAACTAAGAAAGAGTTAGCCTGGAGAATCAGGAGAAAAACTCTGGACAATGACAGCCAGTGGAACCAGAATATGGCCTCAGTTTTGCATGCTTTGCTGTATACCTTAGCAATATCCCTTTCAGTACAGCCAACCTTTTGGCCATTAGAAAAGGAGTCAGCTCGTAAACGTTAAACACAAAATGCTTCTAAGTACTTCGCTAATTTTATATGACGAGCACTGAAAGGCTTCTCCGTTTTCTTCCTTGGCAAATGGGTGAACGTTGGTGTTTTCATTAAAAATGCTGATTTGTCTCACATCTACATACCATGGGTTCTTAGCTAGACAAAAAATGTTGCTGGCTATTACATGCAAAAACTTATTTTGGGAAACTCTTGTAAAAATAATATTCTATCACAGACATGTGACACTGAGCAGATAGGATTTATTTTGTATATTGACAATACATTTGGCAGTAAGACATCATGAATGACTGTTCAGTGCTATGGAATTGCAGTGTGGGAGTGGCTGTTTCAAGAGGACTGCAAAAGATCTTGTGACGTATTGAGAAGGTTGTATGAGAGCAGAATGACAATGGTTCTAGCTACAGATAGATATTCAGTCTTTTTCACTTTTTGCGTATGGAACAGTTGGAAATGGCTGCAAATACAGTGTAGCAGCACAGTGGTAGAAAGTGTGTTATACACGGTAACACATAGTATTTGCTAAACTGTGTCAGGTACATTTCTTCTTATTTTTTAAAATCTATAAAATAGGTGAACATCACCACTGATGTGTGATGTTCCTGGTCCACAAATCATTGAAGACTATGACAGTGTTTGGGGATATGTCACTAAATGCTTGGTGTGTTTTCATGCTATTCTTTAGGGATGTAATTTGGAAACTGTCAGACGTAAAACAGTGGCTTAGACTGACCCTATATATGATCCAGAAGCATAGCATTAGAGCTGTAGTACTCAGAAGGTATAGTTTGCTGGAAAAATTCCAGCAAAGCATGTTTCCATCAGAATATATATATAAAAAAATCCACTTAATAGGAAAATGGATACTGACCTTCTTGAAATTCTTTTGGAACGAACTTACAGGAGTTTCTTCTAAATCTCCTCTGCTTTTCTTCCAAGCTTTCCATCTAGTTCTATGTCATGCTTGTTATTTAGAACCCTTTGAACTGTGAATATATTTCAGTTCCACATAAAAAATATACTTTAGATTTTTTTTGGTCATCCTTCTGTGGGAAGCATGTTTTTGAAATGTCAGAGGTTTACTAAAGGAGAGCAGTACTATGGCTGATACTGGTATAACTTCATTGGAAGAGAATGGACATTGCAGAGGAGTAATTTGAGTACAACTGCAAAAGACTTATGCAGTGTAAGGCAGTGAACGTTGCAAATGATAAGGTGACCCCAGCATAGCTACTGTCTTCCTGACTGAACTTCCACTGGGTCAYTCATTGTGCAAGGCTCACGTGGAGCCTCTTTTGCCATTCAGTTTTTAGCTGCTACACAGCRAAGAGCCACATTTATAACGTAAAACATTAAAACATAATATGTTACCTGCATTACAAGTACTTGTCAAGGCGTATCTAGCCCGCTATGGAAATCTGTACATCATGGACTTCACTTGCTATACTACTTGTGAAAGGAAAATAAAAATAATRAAAAAAGTAAAGAAAGCTCCAAGAATTCTCTGATTCCTCAAAACTGTCAAAGAAGTATCTCTAATGACTAATTTGTAAACTATGCAGTGTCAATGGTTGTAGAAAACAGAGTAGAAGGAAGTAGATTYTTCACCTAATTTAGTCAAGCCCTAATGATAAAAGCTCACAAGTGATAAACAAGACCATAAGAATCAAGATAATTTTCAGTATATTCATTGTGTTTCTTTCTCTTCAGAGTCTTTCTAAACAGCACCTGTATCAAATGCTGTCCTCACAGTTGAGAGCTAGATTATTAAACAAACTAATAACATCATTATTTCATTCTACCTCATTCATCCGGTTTGACTGCTCTTTGACTTTATCCTGTGTCTTTCCAAATTGGTGCCCCTACACAGACAGAATGGGTTTAGAGAAAGCATGAGATAACTGACAATGTGGAGACCTAATATAAAGAATTTAACTGCTTTTGTTTTTTAGAAGTTCTAGTTCTAGTTTCTAGAAGTTCTTTAAATAACTTCTTGTTGACAGAAAAAAATATTTTGTCTTTTATGCATTGGATGTTTCATCATTATTCATTCTTACATTTTGACTTTAGATGTAAGAACTTTTTCCTACCTCTGTAATGCCAAGAAAAGAAAAGAAATTTCTACAGATGCTGTTACTAGGAATTTGAAGTTCTGGGATATCTGTCTAGATTTCACTGGAACATCACAAAAGAGTGGTTTAAAACTTTGAAGTGTCAAAATCTTTAACAGTTTAGCACTCACCAGTGTTACAGGGAAATTGTGGGTTTTTTCCAATTCCATGAATTTGTTGAAAGTACTTAAGGAAGTTAAACAACATACATTTAACAAAGAAAGAACACCTGAAAGAGGCTGCCAGTAGTGCAGAATGAAATTTGGAGGATCAGTTTGAGAACATTGTGAAAAAGATGGAATAGGCAAAGGAGAAGTCKTCTTCAGGTAGAACTGAGAAGAATCTCACAGAATTTTTCATTTTTGCTTTACCAAATGTCTTCAGGTGTCTGAGTTTACTTACTACAAGGTCCACTCTAACTTCTCACCTTGATGCAATACCACTAACTAGTAAAACACCTTCTTATATAGTAGGAGTTTTAGTTTAAAACAAACATGAAGACTATACTGCATACTGAGAAAATATCCAGAGTATGTACAACACCCGAAATTTTTTTGTGCTTTCCAATTCTTGAGAAGAACTGACCTATGACCAGAATATACCATAAACAATTATTTGCTTGAGATTGAAAMTGAATGTTGATTGTGCCTGAAATGTTTTGGTCTTGACTTCTGAGAATATCAAAATATTTTAAGCAGAGAGCAGTACTGATATCTCCTGTCTTCTACCAAGTTACTTCCTTGCTTTCCCTATGGCCCTTGCAGGCTTCTAGCACTTGGAACAGGAAATTTCATCCTCAGGATGTTTTACGGACAGTTAGCCTGGCTCCACTGAGTTTGTATGCTCAGGAAGGATTGTTCACGTGCTGTTTGATTCAGACAGATAGCGGCTAATTTAAATGCCTAAACCTAGGTGCCTAGTGCAATTTTAGGTGCCCCAGGGAATCTCCACCTACTCCAGAATGGTGTGGGGCTCCAGTAGAACCTGTTTTTTTATCTTGCAACCTGTGCCTATGTCCAGGATTTCAYAGAACTGTTGTCTATATTTAAGTATTTGAATTTGTCTTGAAAGCTTCAGAAAAAGACAGTGTCCATAGTATGCRTTCGGTGTTCAGTTTAGACAGCTCAGGGTGATCTGGGAATTTATTTTAGACTTTAGCATCTAAATTTCACCTTAAGTTCTAATTTAATTTCTAGAGTACTTATTCTGAATTTCTTCTCACAGCATATGAGGKGCCTTTCTTCTGTAAATTAATAGGAAAGTTTGACTGTGTTGTATCCAGGACTCTCATATTTTTAATTCATCTCTGTGTGGGGGGAAAAGGAGAACTACAACAAACTGAAGAAAAAGTGTCTTCTCTGTATTTAAAGGATTTAATTCAAATTTGCTAAAAGATTGTATCATTGCTATGATGTTTTCCAAAACAATTTGCAGTCAAACCATACATGGATTTTTTATTTTAAGACAGTATAAAGGCACAAAGTATCTATTTACAAATGTATATCATGCATGCATGCATGCCTTGATATATGCTATAAATCTATATAATACTAAGAGTGTTTCCTATAGTCTGTTAACGTTGGCAAGTGGAAACTGTATTTATTATTTTTAGAGAAATAATTATAGGCTAGAAACTGCCTACCTACCAACTAATCTGATCAAATCACTATATCCTACCATGGAACRTGGGTTTTCTAGACAGGCCTCCAGCACAAGACATGTTGTTTGTTTTGAAGAAGTTTTTATTTCTTAGCCACTGAATTAGTAAAATGCACAATACTTGAAATTCATTTCTCTCTAGTCTGTTTGCATTACCTCACAACTGAATTTGCTTGTCTCGACAAGGACTCTGCAAATGTTTTACTTTTTTTTAATCCATATTTTCCTGCAAAGCTTTGTAAAACATAGTTGTAGGAGAATTTAACTGATAATAGAAATGTGGACAGATTTCAACTTGCTTTAATACTATTCCTTCAATCTGAGACCACCCATTTGATTCCCTCTAGCGATATCTGAATGGTTGTCAGTAAAGCAATGTTATCTGTATTTTTTTAGTTTAGCTCTCTCAAGCACCTCTGACACTGGAGAAGATGATACATTGTTTGATCTGGAATCATGGCTTAGAATTTCTAGGATAGCATTGAACTGGTTTGAAATGCAGTTATCTTTGTCAGAGTGCAGAACATGCTATTTTGGGTAAGCAGCTAATCAGAAATGGTTAATAAAAAATGTGTAGCTCCCTAAAATTTTATTCACATCTTTTTATTTTCATATGTTCCTCTTTGTCAGGGCCATTAACAGATKTTAGTTTTATGATTGTATCATCTTTGATGATAATACTGAGATTTATTTACCATTCTCAAATATCAAAACTAAATGATGTCTTAACATATGTCTTATTTAAGCTTGTTTTGTGACCATTGAAAAGGCAGAACTGTTTCTGGTTGTATGAATTGCCTTTTAGCTGCTATGCCTCCATTACTGGCCAAGCATCAAAAGCAGGATTTCAATTTGGTTCAGATAGTGAAAAAAACAAAAGATTTTTGTTATGATTTTGGTTGGCRTTTAAGAAATGGGTATGAATTTGTCTTTTCTCTTATCTTTCTCATCTAAAAACACTGCTGCTTTCTATTCTTGAGTGGAGGGACTTTTTAGTCTTCATTGCATTTGAACTTTGCTCCTTATTTTTAGATAAGGGCGTTAGCAATGTAGGACAACACTGAAATTTTTATAAAGTGGCTAAATGAATACTCAGTGCTTTTCTTTTTAAATCACTAGCAGAATCAAGCATGGCCCCAAGTAGCCTAGGGTGTGGTCAAAGGATCTGAAAAATTCCATTTTGCATTGGAATTAGAGAAATGAACTTGAACATTTCTTTGTGGTATTTGTGCAAAGGGTTATCTAGTTATTGAGAACTGATAACATGACTGTATTTAGCCTTATAGCCTGTTATCTGCTTTCTAGATGTACTCTAGAAGTCAACTTGAACCTGATCCTGGCTCCAGTCTCTTCCTCGCTCCCATTCCAGCAGCTTCTCCAAAGTTCTCATAAGCAGGGAAGTGCAAATTCAAATGAAATCTAATTGCACTACTTGGGTTCTTCTCTAACAAAGTGCAAAATTAAACRGTATTTGGTTATTTGTACAGTACCCTGAATTATACGCATGCCAAAATCAGTGAAAATCCAGGAGAGAGAATTTTGCCCTTTGTATTTGTATATTTAATGTTCATGGATATTTCTGGGAATAAATGATTAATCCACCCCGTATATAAATACTAGATTTTTGATACAGAATTTATATGTAGGAATGTTACTAGGAGCACCTCCAGATCTTTTAAAATTTTTTAATCCTTTCCCAGTTAATTTCCATATGCCTCTAATCCCAAACCTAGCTAACTGAATGTTAGTTTATATAAACTATGAGATAGTCAATATAGCATTTGCAGGATCAAAGTAAATCTGATAAAAGATAGGTGGTCATGATCAAGAGGAAGCTGCTCCATCCATTGCTTCTTCCTGGCATCACTGTGAACCATCCCTAACCAAACCTAAGCTCAGGTGATTTGATAATCACTGGGAAACCATAAAACAGAATGGAAAGCTTTGTCATCTTGGCTGTTATTATAAGAATCAGCACAACTGTTTCAAAATACAGACAGGATAAAACAGAGATAATACTATGAAATGCTACCTCTACCGTCTCCCCATGGATGATTTCTGCAGTCAGCCAGCCTGTCTGTGTTTCTGTCGCCCTGTGCTAMTTTCTACTTCATAAATTCCTTCAGCATCAGTGAGGTGTGGCTGCAGCTCTTTCTCTTCTACCGCTGGTCCCTGCCATTTTTTGACCTTACTTCTCTGTGGAGTTATTGTGTCTTGGAGTGTGAATGCTGCTACCAGCATTTCATTTTAAATAATACAGTGTGTTTGGTATTTTTTTAAATTGCTGCGTAGCTACATTGTCACTCAGCAACCTTGTTATATACCATTCATTTTGCATAGCCACATGCTATAAAGCTTTGATTGACAAGAAGGTTTATTTTAAATGGATCTGATGTGTCATCAGCGTAGAACGAGTCTTTTGAATGACATTTCACCGGAAAAAATATTACACCAATCACACARAGCAAGAGTAATAGTACTTGTTATTACTGCAAGACTATATTAGGTCAGCAATCTAAAGACCTGGTGTCTTTAAAATGTAACTGTTATTTAACATCAGCTTCACCCCAGCAGCTCAAGTGTCTCCCCGGCCCTCTGATTGGTCACAGAATAGTGTAAATGTGCTTTTACTGATTCTGTAATTTTTGAGGTAGTTTTGTCACAAGCAATTGACAAGGGCTTTAACACAGAATGGCTGTTCGAGTGAGCCACGTTTCTAGTTTAGTGTATATCCATTGCAAAAAAAAAAAAAAAAAAAAAAAAAGTGGAATATTCTCTTTAATAACCTGAAATTTTAATAAGGACCTAAGGAACAGTTGAAAAGTGAGTGAACTTGTATTTAAATTAGGGCTTTGAGAGCTTGGAGATTCTAACTTGGTGAACTCTAATTAAATCCCACAAGGCCACCAGGTCTGCCTCCCTTGCTCTTGATGGTGGAAGTAAGGTCTTCAAAAAGAATCCTTTGGCAGTAGACAAGTGGGAGGAAAAAAATCCTTCAACCTTTCACTATAGCATTTTCTAAAGCAAGAATTCCTGAAGGAGTACCAGAAAAGAAGAACAATAGTTAGAGCATGAAACTGCAAAAAGCTGAGAAATACGTTTTGAGTATTAGTGTGGCAGTCTTTCTGAAATTCAGTTTTGTTATGTTTTTTAAGAGACCAGTGTTCATACAAATTGTAGTGGACCTCAGGCTTTAGAAGGTGCAATGGTAGGCATTTTTTGTTATTGTTGCTGTGGCATTATTTTTAGCTCAAATGTGGAGACAGTAATCTTGGCTGAGAGTTTGAAATTCTACTGCATTTGGCAGATTTTTTTTGKCATGTTAGTCCATTACTGGCATTTAAACGATTGCGTAGTCAAAGCAGACAGAAAGGACAGAGGTGACTGGGTAGCTTCTTAAGGTTCCTTCCAGCCCAACTTTTTATGATAGCTAAAGGTTTTACTGGAAGCCGTAAAGACCTAAATATTTTAATTTTTATATTGTATACTTAAAAAAAGGTGATGTATGTAACAATTAGGTGAAAAATTTGATAGCTTCCTTTGTCAGCAAAAGATAACAATAGCAACAAGTGAATTAAATCCATTTCAGATTTTTGTTTATTTTCCATTCTTGCTGCGGTGAAACAACAATGTCAGAACGAGAGCCATTTTTATCTTGCCAGCTATAAAAGTGTATCACAATAGCTTTGTCCGTTCAAATGTAGAACAAAACATAAGCATATACATATATATGTATATTATATATATATATATACACACACACATTTTGAAAATTTACCATTCCTTTCAGAGAATGTAACTTTTCACAAAATATGACAGAGATTCTGTTAAAATAACGTAGCCATATATGCCTCTTTCACTAAAACATCTCTATTTATGGTAAAATCAGTTCTTCATATAGATGAAGATTTTCTTGTTTTTAAGAAAGTACCCCTAAAACTGAGAAAAATTCAATGATGTATGTTTTACAAAAATCATGATTTACTTAGATWATTGTAAAAGTCTGCTGCCAAATTATCTTTGGACATTTATTTATCATTTTTCTTCCAGAGAGAAGACCCGCCAGAATTTTTTACTCTCCTCACTACACTCATAAAAGCCGTATGTCGTGACAGCCATATGAAAGGTTGATAGCGACTTTTTTCCAAACTCTATAACTATTCTTTCTCTGCATCTTTGCCTCTCAAGGCACTAAACAAATTCACCAGTCAATAATTATTTCTGCTCTCTGAAGTAAGGATCCAGATTCTGACACTGATTATGTGCATCTTTTCCTGTGGGAAATTTCAGAACGGATTTTGATGGAATTGATCTAATAAAAAGTCAGATACAATGGATCTCACTGAAGTTCTTTTTTATGTGCTTCTATAGCATGAGTAATAACAGACATATCAACCTGCTCCTGGAATTAATTCCCTTTAACAAGATCATATGAATTGTTTTATAGTGATCTCACCACCATTCTATGTGATCATAACTAACCTCCCACAGGGTAAGGCAGTCCTGTAGTTTACTGTATAAAGAATACCACTGATAATRAAAAAAGCACTCTTACTTTGAAGAGAGCAGCTTTGGTCTGCTACCAGTGAAAAAAATAAGACATGGGATATCTATAATATGGTTTATTGCATGAAAAATAGAGGATGTTTTATTTGTTACTGTATAAAGACCTTCTTAYGTGTTCAGTTCTGGTAGACAAATCAACTTACGAACTATTTTCTTATTTGCTTGAGTTTTGTGTAACATGTAAGCAGTTTTTCAATAATTACCTGAAATAATACAACAAAACAATACAGACTATAGCAATGTAAATAAGCCAACCAATACCAAAAATGAATTCATTTTAAATAGAGCATATAAAAATCTTTTCTTTCCTAAGTAGTATAATTCCAGAGCATTTAATTAAGGTGATGGAATTACCCCAGGATAAAAGAGAATTAAGTTAGAATGAGTCCCACTACATTTCAAAGAAATGTGTTGCTTTTGGTATTGCTAGTGTACAAACTGATTTTCTCCAACAAGATATATATCCTCTTTGTGGTTTAGGTCTGTTACATTTCAGAGAACTTCATTCATTTGTATAACCTCACATAATATATAAATATATTTTATAGAAGATGAGGTGTTCCTYCATTTTGTACAAAATATATAGGAAAATACTCAAAAGCTTTATATTGTACCTTTGTAGCTCCTGTCAACTCTGTGCATCAAAAGAAGATTAAAGTACAGTATGTGTCATTTAGCTTACTTATAAATCTAGACAGACTCATCCTTGATGTTTTTCTTAATACACCTCTGACCTGAAAGAGGTATTGAACTATTATATACTATCTTTGTTCCTGAGTATGAGATGCAAAAGTATTGTTTTTTCCTCTTTTGAACTTTTTTTTTTCTTTTTTTTTTTAAATGAAAGTGTTGCAAAGGCTTTCATGGTTTGATTCTGAAGTGACAGTACCATTCCCTGGATATAAAAGTAACAGGTATGAAATATGAAGGTACCTTTAAGTTGTTCTCTGATCAAAGCTCTGCACATTGATCAAGTGCATTAGGAGGAAAGATCCATTTTTAAGAACGTTAATATGTTTAGCTTGAACTAACTCTGATCTAAGGCTTGTGAATTACAAACTGGGTAAACTGTTTTTATAGAACTCTTAGTTCCTTTGGTTCTTCTGTGTCTGTGAAAAATATAAAGGATAGCGAGAAACTAGAGACCACTTGTCACACTCCAGTAATGGGAAATGTATATTATTTTTCTTAAGGTTACAAATCCTACCTTATGCATTGAAAATTGATTTATTTTTGCAAGCAGCAATTAAAAGAACTGCGAACAATCACTGCATAGTTTATCCTAAAAAAATGTAGAAACTGTAAAAMTGATGTGAAAATTATTAACACAAATTTCTGTTTATACATTTTGTTTCAGCAGTATAGCGCGAAACAAACTCTTTCTTCTGCCCTAGTTATATTCATTTGTAAAGCCCTAAATGACCTTTCTGTCTGAGAGCTTCACAGCTGTGATCAGGCTCAGGACTTACAGAAGAGTCCCCATCATTTTAAAGGAAGAAGAGCAGGGTGACGGTGCGTTCTCTCYGCAGGACCAGATTTGGAAATGCTCCCCATGTTTGTTCTGAAACAACGTGGTGCATGGCTGGCGTTGATGGCACGCTGTGTGAGGGATCTATGAATGTCCCTAGAAAGGGAAGGAAGAAATACGGGAGGTTTGATTATGATGATTTGTTGGATCTCTTTTTGCACTGAGATTTGTTGGCAGGCTTTGCTACTAATTTGATCTCATTTGTTTTGGTAATTTGATCATTTGTTTTGGTAATTCATGTAAAAGTCACTAGATAGATGCTGCCTTAGAACATATTTATACGTTTAAAAAATAACAGTTTGTCTTTAATAGATATTGCTAAATGATGTTGAAAATGATAGAATTTTATTTCTAGTAGTTGACTTTAAACATCTGTAGGAAATGTTTTAGAAGATTTGACGACATAATATAATCRTTATTGTCTTGTGTTTGCCCTTAGACTTATACTTTCGTGTCCTTGAAATGAAGAAAGTAAAATATTGACATTTCTTTTTCTGCCTTGCTAGATGGAAACTCCTCTGAGATGTGACTGTGTGACTGGAGATGGACATTAAAATCTAGTGTGCTGAAAACGCTGTGGCTAGTTTTATGAACTATTTCTTTGTTTGATTATATTGTTGCCTGTTGGAAACTTGTAATTTTGTCTCAACTGTTATTTTAACTGAATTTTAAATATACCCACCAAGACATTCCAGTAAAAATAAGAACTGGGTAGACTAATGTTATTCTGTCAAGGATCTTTGTTCCATAAGATCTTCAAACTTCCTATGGTGCAAGATGCTGAAGTTTAACGGTCAAGTTTAAATATTAGCATTGTTAGTGTGGGAGCATGTTTGTAGCAAAAAATGAAAGACTACAGAAAATCTTTTATTTTTTCTTCTCTTCTCTTACAAAATCCTACTCAAAGTGTGAGTGCCATCTTCCTTAAGCTGTTTAAGAAGGAGATTTGGTAGCCCTATTCCGTATTACAGAAAGGAAACAATTGGCAAAAATAACATGTTCATTCATATAACTCTTCTTGCACATTTCAGATATCTGACTATGTATAGTCAGAGCTTGGTAATTGTGGACTGGGAGCCAATGTGACCACTTCCCCTCTAACTCACTCTAATGCTGTGCTGTTGCACTGTAGGAGAGAGCCGATCTCTTTGGAGAAGAATTTTCCGACAGAAAAGCAGTCCAGATGTGTTGAATTTACTTCGATTTCAACACAATTGCAATATTTTTACCTGACTCCCACAAGTATTGGATCACCTTGATGAAATTCATCATAGTCAGATATACAGACTATTTCCTACATGTTCAGTTATTAGGCACAGCTATTTTCTTMAGCTTGGCAGAATATGTTAATTTAACTCACTCATAATGAGACATGCGTAAGAACTTGTCACTCAGAGCGTGGGTCTACAGAGGATTCTCCCTTCAGAGAACTTTGGTTTCAAGGGAAAATTCCCTTTGTGACTGATAATAGTGATTCTTTCTCACAGTAATGGATAGGGAAGGGGTAGAAAATGTGGTATTCAGGATATCCCAATACACTACAGTACAAATTAAATGTATCAAAAATGTATGGGTTCAGGATGTGTTTAAATACGTATTACCAAAGACATGAACACACCATTATGTCTTACAGCTGAAGGCAGCGTAACAGTGAAAGAATCCCAAATAATGAGATTTCATAGAAAATTCTTGCTCCTGCATGCCCCACATCACGACTTTCATTTCCCACTAATTCATCCACACATTTGGTTAAGTAACTAAAAATGTATTCTGAATATTTTTATAACAATATTTTTCTGTTTAAAAGAAAAGACACTGCCAGACACCACCATCTGTTGTGTAGACCTACAGAATATGCATCTGATGTCTGTGAGTTGCTGTCTTTTATATCCTCTTATATAATTAGAGATTTCAGCCCTCAGTGATGCCTTCTTCTCTACCTAAAGAAGACCAAGTGTAAGTTTACCCAAAGTGTATTAATCATTTTCCTGCTACTCACTGATAAGAGCAGTGCTCTGTACGGTTAAAAGCCATTAAACATGTCTATTCAGAGGATGTTAAAAATCCGCTGCTGAGCACTTGGCTAAAATCCAGAATTATTACCATAATACCTTCTGAAATGAGACAGAAAACATAATGTATTACAATTGATAAGTGCATCATTTGTACTGTAGATTTATTTTATTTTGGAAATATAGTTAAATGTTTTATTTGTCTCTTACACACCACAGATATACTTTTGGCTAACAATATTATATTTATCAAAAGAAATATGTATAATGCAAAAATATTTTATATTTAGATCAACAGAGAAATTACATTTCAAAAGATTTAGAAGCGGCTATATTGACTCAGTTTAATTATAGCTCTGTGAGTGGACTACATTAATTGGACACAATCTAATGGGAAAATATTTCTGCATTTTCATAAATGACTATAGAATTTAGGTATTCCAACTTTCCTCTTCCCTGGCATTACTCCTACCCGCCTCCCCATGTCATGGGATTCCTTGAGTCATAATTATGGCTATCCAAAATGTATGTTGCCTTAAAAATATCTTTAAATTATTCATTCAATATTTTGACAAAAACAATTCTTTTTAAGAAAAATGCATKTTGTTCTCACATGTGCTTAGTAGATTTTAAATAAACTTACAATTGACTGAAAAAGATTTCAATTTTTGTGCCATTAATGTCCAAAATATCTTTAGTGGAAATTACAATAAAGACTTTTTTAAAAAAGTTTTTTAAAAAACCCTGTCATTATTGACTAGTTTTATTCAAACTGTAACTATTTAATTTCAAATACAGAGGGCAAGTCAAAGCATGAGATCAAGTATACTAAATCCTCCYGATCCAGCTGAGTGCCTTAGTTGCTGTGCTAGAGCAGGGGTTGCTCCTCTTTTGGACTCATGATTATTCTTTCTAAACAGACAATTGCCTAGATTCAGTAGCAAGTACCTAAAACAATTTTACTCAGAATAAAGTCAGATTGCTAGAACTGCAGTTTGACACAGGATAGCAGTTCAAGCCACTTTATGCCATGAATGTTGTAGGATGTAGCTCTGCTTCTTCTTGCATCCTGATCCCTAGGTTCAAAACCATCCTTGCTACTAAGTGCTGGTAAATCCTCTCTAGAAATGTAGAGCTTCCGTTCCTACCTGCCATATCCGTGCCACATATCCGTGTGACTGCTAAGCATCTGGATGTTGTAGAGGCTAACTTCTGCTCTTGGCTGTAGGCTKAGATGCCTACATCTCAGATTAGAGATGTAGGCGTGTACACGTTGGATCTTAAATACAGATGGGGCAACTCTTCTTAGTCCACRATGGAAGTACGAATTGTTTCTAGGTATCTCTTGGGTTAGCTTTAATTTGAAAGATGGYGATTAAAATGACTTCCCTGAGAATTTAGTTCCTAACTTCTGCTAAATTGGGAACTTGGTAGAACAGCAGTSATCTGAATTTCCCCAAAGCTTGTTTTAAATGGCCGTTCTCTCCCAGAAGACAACAAAAATAACTTTTATTTTGACCACAGTTCTTGCTTTTTGCATACTTACTTTATAATTGTTATCACTATTGATTCTYCTGTGTTTTGAATACAAGCAATTCAGGATACTATTTATTTGTTCAGAAAATCATGCTTTATTAATTAAAAGTATTATGAATGTGTTAGTGATTTTAGATTTTGTTTATGCTCATTTTTATTAAAATCGTATTTTTGGGCCAAATATGACCTGACAGCATGCTTTAAAATAATCTTAAACCTTTCAAGTGTACATCTTTCATGGAAATTTCTAGAATCAAACTGAAATAATCTGCTTGGATAAGGTAGATCTTTTCAGCACTTAATTGCCCTTGAGAATATACTTGCTGAACTTCAAAGGTTTGAACTAATGATGTTCATTTACTTAAAGCATTCATTCTTTTGCTCAARTCTAAAATTCTAAATGACATTAGGATCGAAAGGCCTAAATGTAGTTGGCAAAGGTAGGTATTTGTAAAACATACCATCAGTATTGATTTTAGCTAAAAAGGTCATATTTTATTTCCCTCTTGGTTATATTTTGACCTTTGTTAAGCTGCCATATAAATTTTATTTGTCTTTATCATACCACGACTAACCACAATACAGATTTTGTGCATTGGTGCATTAGTTGGATGTGTTATATATTGGTCTACATCTGAATTAACTCTCACCTTGGGACAGATAAATCTTGTAATATCCAAGTTTGGTTAAATTCTGATTCTTTCGAAGTTCTGATTATATAAAAGCAAAGCAGACTTCTGATTGGTATTTTAAGTATTTTAAGTAGCTTTCTTAGATCTGCCTTCAGACTTACAGGTTATAGATCTTTTGATTAGGTTTGACACCTAGAGTGAAAAAAGACTTGAGTTGAAACCTTGAATGGTGATTATTGCTAACTTATCTTTTAGGAAGATCCTCTCCTACTCAAGGGTTACAGAAATAAGAAATTGCACAATGGCCAGATGTCACATTAGCATATGCAAATTCATCCGACTCATGCAAAGCTATTCACCATACGTGTGACTAGCTGCAGCAGACTTGCTAAGACTGTCAAAAACAGCCACTGTTGATGGTGTTGGAACAGGAGTAAATGGTTAAAAGGRAAACGGAGACACTAAAAATCCCAGGTCTTTAATGAAGAAGTACATCTCTCACTCAGGAAAATTTTGATCCGTAGGTTTTGAGTGCTGATCCCATGAACTAAGTGATGTGTACAAGGACCAGTATAGTAGATAATATAAACTGGAACTGTGGCAGTTCAGTTTGGTTGTATGACATGGCATTAATTGGCAACTCATTAGAACTGTTATATCACTTTCTTCTATGTAACACTTCTCAAGTCATCATCTTTTCCTTTCCCTGTGTAACCTGAAGTGGCTTCCTGATAATGATAATGGTATTAACCTTAATCTCACACCAGTTTCCTACGCTTCTGAGTTTTCACAGTTTACAGTATGAGGGAATGGAGATGCAATTCAGTCCTTTCTACTATCAGTCTCTCTGCTTGTCCACTTTTCTGAAGATAGTTGAGCTATATAAGCTCAGTCTGAGCACCTGCAACCTTTTTTTCTTCAGAAAAGGGCACCTCTCTCCTTTTGTTGCCTTTCTATCATTTGCCAAACTCTCGTATGAGGAGGGTAGCAGTCAGTCACTGCAATCTGTATTTTGGATGTTTACAATTAGATGGGGAAACTAAAATTTCACAGCCAAATAATTAAATACCATGTTAATGAATTCTGTTAGTCATATTACACTGAATCATATTAAAGTGCTTAACCATGTGCTTGAAGGAAAGAAATATTTAAAGTGGGCTCTGAAAATATTCTGAATACTAATTAAGCTGTTTAGAAATCCTACTTCAGTGTTAGTTTGAAGGTATTAAAAATTAATGCTAATGTTAAATCCTATCCTATTTGTCAATTAGGGGGAAATCTCCACATTGGGAACTCCATATATTCCACAAGTCTCTGCTAAATTTAGGGTGCTAGGGCTCTGAATTACATATGTATCCAAGGGTCTTCAGGCTCCGTAGTGTCCAGTTCCTTTTTCTGAATACAGCAGAGCAATCTAACCTGCAGCTTTCCATGCAGGTGTTGGCCGTGTTTGTGTAGATGGCCTCTCTCTGACACTGGATATTTCTGTAACTGGGAAACTTGGCTCCAGTGATGGCATCTACTCTTGAAGTAACTAGAGAATCATAACTCTCTTTGTGTAAATTTGTATAATTGCAGACTAACGCCTTTTCCACCCTCTCTTTCCCTGTCACTGGTGCAATAATAGTGGTACAATAGCATGCTATGTAAGTAAAAGTAGACCAAAGACTTCTTCTCTTTTCCACCTGTCTTTTGCCTCAGTATTGACTTCACAAACAGGACAAGGAAATTATGTACAGCTGTCCTGATCTTCTAAAAAGATCCATGTGGCAAATGCATAGGAACAGTTCTACAGAYAGCATGGAAGCTGTAAGACACAGAGCTTGTTAAATTCTGTATTGGTACATTGAAGATGTTCTATGTAAGAAATACATTTTATACTGAATTAAAGAAAATGCTATTTAAACAGAAGCTGAAACAAAGGTAATATATAGTTACTTTGGTCAGACTATTGTGTCTGATTTTAAAAAATGTCAGGAGTGATATTTTCTTGTGATAAAGTGTTGTAGTACTGACCAGAAGATTTTTTGGCTCCTTAGCTTTTGTACCTTAGGGTAACTTTTCAAACATTCCAGCAAGACAAAAAAGTAGAACAATTGCTGAAAGGATTCATCTGAGTTGTCCAACAGAAAGGGCATTATAGTGTGCTGTGTTGTGCTTTATAGGGATCAAAGTTTTTCCAAAATACTTGATTTTATTTATTTTGCAATGACATACATGGGCATGATACAACTCTTCACTTTCAAGACTCCCAGACACATAAAAGATGCAAAGATTTGCATAATGATCCAACCTACCAAAAAAAAGGAAAGGTTAGGGATCAGTCCAGGTACCAAATCTTTTAAGCTCCATCAAGCCGTTTTTTAGTATGGACTAAATACTGCTGCTTTGTCATAGACATTTGCTTTCAGTCTCAGCAACTAGTTTTTTGATTTGATAGTATTTTGGATAAGTGTATTATCGCTTCTTTAAAATCAGATCTTAYTGTTTAAGAAATTTTCTCTGATGGCTGACCAGATATTGAGATGAGCATTTCTAGGGTAAGACAAGTGAATCATATAGGTGTGAAATAGGAATCTAGTAATTTGTGTTATTTGACTGCTGTTGAAGAGGAATAGTCTCTCAGAACAGCTAAYGGTCTATGTGAATGCATAGCTTTTATAGCTTAGTCCCCATATGTTACATGTCGTTGGTGTTAAGGTAGTTGGAAATCCAGACATTTTCAATAAAAAAAATGTCCTTTTAGTTTTGCGTTTTTATTTTTTGTTTTTAACTGGCCCTAGTTAGAAGCTATAGGGGATGTTTTCTACTAATTGTGATTTAATCTTCTCTGACATTACTGCAAACACAGGATGAAAATATTTGTCTTTTATGTAAGTGGTTGCTACAGTAATTAGAAATGAGTAAATTACTTCTTCCTCTTAAAGAAAGGGAAAGGAAAAAAACAGTGGGAACAGTACTTCTACATTTCTATCTGGCTGGCAACAGTGGAAGTTATGTTTCATTGCAATGCAAGTATTAATTTGAAGATTTGATTACTAATATGTTATTAAAGTCAATGCAACTGGAATATTCTATRTAAAGGTAATTTCTATGAAGTAGAGAGTGCTTAAGGGTTGATAGCAAGAAGAGGTCATGTTTTAAATGAAGGATAGGATRTACTGATATGGCATGGGCCTACAGAAATAGTAGAAAACCTGAAACGCCAAGGTGTTAGGGAGCTGTAGATGAGTGATACGCCTTTAAAAGAGTGGTGGAAGAAAAGGAAGGAAGACTAGTTACATCCCATATTTCTTTACGAGGATTCTTCTGTATTGAAATAGTGTCCTCTCCTCCCTTTCTTGTTCTCCTTTTGTATATATATAAGGGCATTTTATTATGATATTCCTTTAAAATTCTGGTTAGCAGTAAACATGATATCTCTGAATATGCTTGTTATCCAAGTGAATTTCTAATCCCTACAAACACAACTATGAATCTTGCAGTAACGGCATACCTCATTTATTATGTTGCATCTTGCACAAGCATTCCTCATCAGTTCCTCAGCTGTTGTGGAAATTGCCTACTGAGGTGTTGTATACACGCTCTGTGTAGAAGAATCTTCATTTGGCCCTGTGTGTTTATGAATATTTCTGATTTAAGACGAAACTTAAAATTATTACTCCAAAAAATCAGACTGTCCTATCCTATTTCATTATTATTTTCTCAAAAACTTGGTATTTGTTGCAACATATTTTCCATTTTTGCAAAACTGGTCATTGTGTTGTATCTGCAATCAAATTTAGGAAATATAAAGTAATTAAAGATGGAAGAGCTCATTTGCTGCAACTTTACTATCTTCCTTACAAATACAAGTGCCAGTGTTTCACAGAATATTTACTTCAAAATGATATTTTATTTTCTGAAGAATATTTAGATTTTTCATTCATGCTGCTCCTCCTCTTTAATGAAAATTTTTGAATACTTGTCTTTCATAAGAATAGTAAGACTTTGATGAAATAAGAGCATGCATTTTCTTTTTTAAAGGTTGGTCTTWTGTAATAAAAATATCCAAGCCAGTCTTATATTTTCCTAAAATTAAATAAGAACTAAGAAGCTGTTTSTATACACACACACACATACGCACAGAAAGAAAGGAAGAAATGAAGAAAGCAAAAAGCAAGGAAGAAAGAAAGAAAATGRGAAACATTCTGTAATCTTTTGAATTAATTATTCTTTTTTGAGGGAATGCTTTTTATTAATTGCAAATTTATTAATAAAAATATTGTAAAGAATTTTATAAACAGTCTTAAGTATAAAGAATAAAGTGGGAAATTGAAGCGTGGAAACAATATCTCAAATTTTAGGAAACAACAATGAATTCAACAGAATTTCTTTTTCAGAGCTGTGCATTTGCAAATTATCAGTTCAAAATTTGCGTTAGTCTTCATAGACTTGATATTTAAGTTGGTAGGAAAGTTTTGTTTTTCAAACAGCTTCACTGTAATACCAGCATTATTTTTTGAAGTTTTCTTTATTTGTAAATATTCACGATTGCTGAAAAGGATCATTTTGACACTTAAGAAATAAGAAAATGATTTTTTTTTCAAAAAAAATCTGTAAGATTGAGCTGATTATTAGCAGAAATTGTCAAGACTATAGTAAAAATGATTAAGAGCAATCAAAGTTGTTCAAAATTACCAAGACTAGTATTCACCACAGTTAGTTTTTTTCCTATTTCAATTGTTTGTGAATTTATTTATGAAATTTTTAAATCTTAAGTATTTTCTCATCTAGTTGAACATGCTTGCTTACCTCCTGTCTGCTGGTTCCTGCAGCTGCTACATGAGAGCATCATATTCCCTGAAAATAGCTCTACGAATGGACTTAAAAATTCGATGTATRATTTGAAAGTATGTTTGATTTAATGTATCGGCACATTGTGGATATCTCTTACTATTTTACATGTAATTAGAAAATTTTTTTCTTGTATTACATTGAAGGTCATTTAGCAAGAAAAAAAATATGCCTTTTTTGCTTTCTTAATTTTTATTTGGATCAGATCTTTATTTTTCATCAGTATCTTTAGGTTATCATATACGTATTCTACCATTCTATAAATTTAGCATATTGTTATGTCAAGTAGGTTTGGTTGGCAGGATACTTTTCCATCAGCCATTTGAAATAACAAGAACATTTAATTTTTTCAGATTGTCTTAAGGCAAATGAAAAAGCATTTGAAGGATATTAGCATGGAAACATTCTCAATTGTCTTTATGGCATTACTCATGTATTAGTAATTCATTTCCTTCTGTGGTTTGATTGCAATTTGTCACTTTGATTTTAAATCTCTTTTGTCATCTATTAGAAAATGATGAGCTTGAGCCATAGGAAGAGTTACCAAGTGAACTGGTCTCTGAGTGTGACTTTAGACACTTCCGTTCATAACTTAGATCTTYTTTACCTGTGCTCAGCTGTCCCCTAACCCTGAAAACAATGGAGTTCTGTCCCAGGTTGCCTAAGCACTGGTTCTTCTGCATGCATGCRCAGGAGCAGATGGGCACTGAGCTCCCTTCTTACTCATATAGGGATGAACTTCACCCACAGCATTTTCAGACACTTGATTTGAGAGGTGTTTGCCGAATTTGCCTTTTGGATTAGTTTTTATACAAAAATGGAGGAGAGRGTAACCTCACTTTCCTTCATTTTTGCCTAATAGCTTCGAGATGCTCCTGCTTGAGGGGACCTGAATCTTTGCCTTCTAGAAGAGTGGCTCAATGTGAGATTGTAAGATAAGGGAGCAAGAACAAGAACCTAGTTCTTTCCATATAAGTGCCTCAAGCACAAGGCCTGGGGTACTAGGCCAAAGAATAAGTCAGCACAAAATAGAGCAGTTTGAATAGAAAGGATTYCTGTTGGCAGAGCCCTTCTGTGTGCTCTGTAGCTGATGATTCAAGGAATCTTCTCTGAAAGGAGAATGGCAGAAAAAATTACCTTCCACAGAGGTCTAGGTTTGTGTCTAGGCACATACCTCCTATGTGCCAGGTACTCTGATCGTTAAGGAACTGGATAAAATTGATGTGGCAGAGAATTATTTTGTGTTTCATTTATTTATCAAGAACTGTCTCCAGGCTGAAATGTAGTGGAACATCTACAAAATGTAAAGATTCTCCCTCCAGAACTCTACTGTATGGGGCTTTTTTGCATTGCTCAACATTTCCACCTCTCTCTCTCTACTCAGGGGGGAACTCCATGTACATATTTTGTGGTGGCTAATTTGAAATTACTTCTAAATCASTATTTCATTCCTACTTGCATGTCATGTTTTAACTCCCCTTCAGTTTTGCTGGTACAGCTGTTTGTCAGGTCACGGTGAATGACTAAGTCCCCAGTCATTCTAGCAACTGGTTTACATCATGGCTGTGTAGTTTCATTGGCACCCTAGGCTGTCCACTGAGTTGTATTATGGGTGGGCAATAAGTAACTGGGAGTGGATAGGGGAAGGATAACATCGTGTAAATAGGCTTTATAGCCACACAAACTTGTATGGACTCTACCATTGCTGAGTCTATTGATCAGCGTCTTCAGGCATAGACTCACATTTTAAGCAGACAAATCCCAGCCAGTTTTAGAACAAAGAATAGACTGGTATCAGTTTATTCACAACAGCAATACTGTCAATCCGCCTCGAATCCTCTATAAGCACACAAGGCAGTATGAAATTTTGAGCTTTTTTACTGCCCTGTGTATTAAGCAGCTTGWGAATAGTTTAGACGTTTAGTGGATGTCAGTCTCATACAGTGAGATTTAACTTGCTAATATGGCAGAGAGCTACCCATGTTTTTTGTCTCATGGGATCCTCAGGATCTTCTCCCATATATAGGGAAGAGACAAAGGAAAGATTGGAAGGAATCAGTGGTAACAGACCATTGGATTTGCTCAGTTTTGTGTGAAACTCAGTCCAAACTGTCCCCTTTTTATATAAATTCTAGTAGTTTAGGTGTAGCATCATGCTAAYGTAACTGCCTTAGATGTGCAAGTAAGCTCAATGCTTGCTGAAGCCACCGTTTGCTCACATCAGCGCAGTTGGATACATAACCAAGTCAGGCTCCTAAATGAAAGCTCGGGAGCTGTGGCTGGGTGCTCTAAAGAAATGTCTCACCAAATGGTGAGTATTTGTGTGCTAACAGTTATAAGAATGGTATGTTCCCAAGCTGGTGAGAAATTTGTGATTCTAAGCTGAATGGTGTTTTCTTGCCTTCTGGGAAAGAACTTGAATTGAAAAACATAGCTTTGAAATATAATTTCTCAATGCTCCAAACCTGGAAGTAGTAAGAGCAGAGGGTTTAGTTTCATAGAAACACTTATGTGTGGGAGAGTTAAATGGATTTTCCTGTAAGTTAGTGACTGGATTTGGCTTTCTTAGTTAAGCTCTTTTCTAGTTAAAAATAGAATTGTATTTTTTCTATTTCTCTTCTAAGCATTTAAAAGTAAAAAATGTATTATAGATGTCTGAGCAGTGCCAGTAGTTCCTGCCAGGAAGTGTCATGAACAGTTTCTGTGGTAAATTAAGGTAAATGGTAGCTCAAAGCAGGTTATGATGTTTTACAGCACTGGTTAAGCTAAACCCAGTGTTTCAATGCGAGTTACRTCTGCTTGAAACAGATGTTTAATAGCTATAGCAAATCTGTATCAGGCATATTTGACTCCCCCCCTTCTTTTCTTTTCTCCTCTCAGTCCAGTGTATGCCAGTTCCCCTGTACACRACTATTCTGCATTATTTTATATATCAATATAAAGACTTCTCACAGGTGATATAGTTGTTCTTCTATTAAAAAAAAGTTATGYCTTTCCACTTCTGCCTGGTTGACTAGTTAGAGTGAGCCAGGTGCTTGCTATGGTGAAGCCAATAGCTTGGTGACTGCATAAAGCCAAAACTGCTATTTCATTTTGTATGAAAAACCATTTTGTGGAATTTCATTGCTTGCTGTGGAAACCCCATACTTCCTGTGAACCAGTCAGGCAGGACTATACTGTCACTTCCTCCACAAGTATGTTTGTTTTCTAATGGTCAGGTGGGTTGACAGACTGTGTTTCCGTTACGCTACAGAAAATAGACATTTTTGCAGTTATATAGTACGGGACTATACTTGTAATACAAGCTCTTATTGCTACATTTTAATTAAGAACCTGGAACATGTTTGTTGCGAAGAACATGTTTGTTGTGAATAGATTTTGAGCAGGACTATTTCAAATGCTAACTATTTTCAGTTTTATTGGCAATAATAAAAATATTTGTGGCTCCATCCCAATTAAAGTGAAATTAAGTTGTATCCTTCATTGGTGCTTTACATTTACTTTGAGAAAGACGTCTGGAAGGCTCAAAGGGAAAGTACTGCATSATGCCTTTGCATAACATTCAGCAGAACATACAGGATTCCAGTTACATGCAGTAAAGCAGGAGCAGCAAGAGTACTTTCCATTAAAAGGCTGCTTTTTTAATGCTTGTTTTTGCATCATATAACTATCTGTAGTGCTTTGGAAGAGTGTGTAAAAATACRTTCAGTACTGCAAAAACCCATTACTGCAACGTTAACTCTGATATTCGTAAGCTCTCATAGAAATCTCCCCTGCTCTTTGTGTATTGATTTAGTCATACGTTAGAGGAGACTGTTCTGTTGAGCAAACGTGTTTTGCCGTGTGAAAAGAAGTGATTAAGGAACATCCTTTAATCGACCAAGATGCACAAAAAYATTGTCATAAACAATGAGGAGGATGGTAAGTTACAACATTTATGATAAGCTTTCTGATGTCCARAATGAAAAATACTGACTTATAACTCGGATCTGTGCCACTGTTACAGGTTACAGCTAGCAGACTAGCTTTTTGTAGGTAGCTTTTTTTGTGAAGTAAGCAAGTTTTTAATTCACTGCATAGATCATTTAAGAATATGTTTCTTTCAAGCAATAAAAATACTAAGAATGATACAAATTGGTAGAATCTGCTTAGGTTCAGCAACATTCTTAGGTGAGTAAATAGATGAAATCAGTTTTGTAGAGATAAAACAAGTAAATATGTTTTTTTTTCCCCTAAACTATTCAAGTCAGGCAGTAAGATGGGAGTAACATGTAAATTATTGATGTGCAGTTTCTATTTACCTACATTGCTGCTTGGTAGTAGCACTTCTCTTTGACTTTAGAAGCTTTCAAAGATTATATATTTAAAAGACTCTGTATGTGGAACTTAAGGAATGTCCAATGAACAAATACATTGTAAGCCTAAATATCTCTCCCAAAYGCTGCATAAAACTGCTAATGAAAAATGACATTTTAATAGGAAATGATCAGTTGCTCTTGTAGCCTGTTGAGCAAAATCTTGAAATTAACCTTTTAAAATAAGTTGTACTTTAGAGGAAGAATCTGTAGGAGTTAATATTTGTATTTAAACAAAAAATTTTAATATTTTACTGAGAATTTGCATACTGTAGAACACTTGAAATATTCTTTACAATGTTAAAAAACCCTGTAAATTTTAAACACTAAGTTGAAACCCTCTTTCAGACCTCGCTGATGTTTCTAAGGCTGCAGTTTGATATACCTAGACTAAAATAATGGCTAGCTGTTGCTGAAGGGAGCAGAGCGGATTCCTCCCACCTCCTTCCCTGCCTCTGTCGTACGCTTCTCTTGCATAGGTTCTGAACCTTGCAGTGAATTGGTTCAGGGAGTTAAATCTGACAGAAGAAATTTTCTAATCTGACAGACGAGTATTTTCTAACCAATCCTTACTCTTCCCTAAAATAGGGTGTGTGTGTGGGGAGGGTCCCCATCTTCCCCCCAAAAAGTATCTGGCAAAGCTACACCTTAAGAGGAGCACACTACTTTCTAAGTGTTTTACTCCCAGGTAATAGAAATAGCTCGGTAAAATACTGTTTTGGTCTTTTTCATTCTTAAAAAAAATGAATTCTTAGCACACAAGAGGTTAAAGAACCGGTGAAATAAGCAGAGTTCTCGGTCTGTTACACATTTTTCCTTGCGAGTGTATGTTTAGGGGAAAGTGCAAAGGATTAGACATTGCTGAAAGCACCAAGGAGTTTCTACATAGAAAGAAACTAAAAAAAGGCCGTGCCAAGATGGTATCCTACCCSCCTTGATCGCAGACTTTACAGAGACCTAAGTGTTTTGTGCTTACGCTGCCAGGTCACCTCTCCTCTCYCTCCTCCACGTGTCTCCTTTCCAGTTCCAGGTGCAAGGGGAAATGGTTGCAGAAAGATCCATGGTGAGAGCAGTTTTGCCTTTCACCCCTCTTCCGCTTCTAGAACAGGCCTGGGGCCCCAGCACTACCGCGTGTGGGGTATCTGTAGGCTATTCTAGCTTAGGATGTGAGCGGACTTGCTCTTTTCTCAGAACTGGGATCTGCGTGTGTATTATAAAGCCAGAGGGCACACAACAATAACAAGTCTTTTTCCTAAAGTCAGGAAGAACTGTAACCTTTTGTGGCCATATTTCAAGACCTATGTTTAAGGCCCTAATTCTACAGATTCTTAAATATGTGCATAATCTCTGTAAAAAATGAGGGGACCACTCCTGTGCTCCAAAATAGCATGGGTTTGGATGTGCAGCCAAACTCCGTTACAGAGCTGTAGTGTGCACTTCCTTCCTGGTGCTTGACTTCTCACGAATCGTTTCCAAAGACAGATTTGGTAACTGCATGCACAAACTTGAAGTTACGTGTACAGTTCTTTTAACTGTTGCTTATTACTGTTTTTTTGGTATTGAATGCATATATGTGTTCTTTATGATATTTGCTGCCTGAGGGGTCAGACTCTGACACCATTAGGCAATTTGAAAGACGAGTACTATTTACAGTGTGAGGTGCTAGTTGCTTATTTCCTCAACTCCACTGGCTATATGAGTGCCAGAATCAGGAATAAGTTTCTGACTCAGGAAAAAATTTGCATATTCTTCATTTTAAGCATGTGGTAAATCCTATTCACTTTAATTAGAATATCCACACACTAAAAATAAAGTGTATGTTCAAACTGCTTGCTAAATTGGGACCTGCATAACTGTTTCTCCATTAATTTTACAAGTCTCATCAATAGTTATTGTTCAGCACCAGTTTTTTGATACTCTACTATTCTGTAATTAAAAAACTTATCTTGATTGGCAAATAACGTAACATGATTTTAGATGATTTGGTTCATAAAACTACCATATGCTATCATTTAAAAAATAAATCAGACTTCTCCTACCCCACAATCTACTGGAGGAATTTCTAGTTGATGGCAGTACAGTATTATCTGAATTCTAAAATTTGTTTCCTTTCTATTTTTTCCAAAGGAGTCTTACTCAAAAGAGTTTGCTGTTGTGTTCAGGGGTGTGGCAGATTTTTTTTGGCTCTGTTTCTTGCAAACTGTGCTGCCCGTAACAAACTGTCTAGCGAGAGCAATGGTACAACATTTTCTGCATTTTCTGTGCATTTGGCAGAGGTTTTTTCATTTTGTACATTATTGGTTGAGCTGTGAGATAGCACAACAGAGCCCTCTGTTATACTCTCAGCTGAGCTATTTGTTTGTAGTGACTCTGCTAAGTACTGCTTCCTGTGCTGGTGTTCTTCCACAAAGCAGTCTGCTCAAAAATGAGGGAAATATTGATAATATTCAACTCTTTGTTTGGTTGAAGGTGTAACWAAACTCACATAACATACTATTTTCAGTCAAAATAAAAAATGCAGCCCACAGCTTTCTAAATAATAGAGACATAATTTTATTTTTCTATCAGTGGAGATTAGCACCTCTCAGGGAATTCTTGAGGAAACATGACTGCTTTGCAGTTGATGTTCTGAAAGAAGAGGGATGAACTGTGCACTTGAATCATGGTTTGTGAAAGCCGATTATTAAACCTGTCCACCACTGGCCAACCAGGAGTTTCTTAAACCAATAATATTTTCTGTCTTTATGCTTCAAAGTAGCATGTGGAATTCTTGTACCGTTCTTCATTCATACTGAATAAATCTCTGCTCCTGCTCATCCTGCTGCAGTTTGAAGAATTTCCTTCTGTATTCAGATGTTTCCATATGCCTTATGATACTGCTGGGTGTTAACAGCTTACCAAGAAGTATACATGAGAATCAATACCAAAAAAAGAAAAAAAAAATATTGAAAAGAGAAAGTTAATGACTGTAGTCGATGGCTCTATTTCCACTCAATTAAGGATGCATGTTGATTATAAGACTTTTATGCTGTTAGTATTTACAGGATTGCTGTTATACTTCTGATACCAATCTTTCAGTGCGGCATCATGTAGATATGCAGTAGGGGACAGCCTCTGTTTTCTTAAATGGTTTTAGATATCTGCAATACTTTGGCTGCTTCAGATTGTCTCACAACTGTGGAAACAAACAGATATTTTGCAGAGAGGCTGAATTCAGCTACTTACCCATCTCAAGCTTTCTGTATATGTTTCTTTGAAGCATACCTATACTGAGTAAGGAAATCTGTGAAAATATTATATCAAATGACTGACTGTTATCCTTTTTCACCAAACTGCTCTTTACAGAATTAGAAATAGAAGCCCATGCATATGCAATGCTTGTGACATATTGACATTTCAGAGCATATAGGGGGAATTGCTTTAGCTAGACCTAACTAAAGATTTCATCTCAGTCAGTACACAGAATGTTTCCTACATGTTTTCCTACATGTTTGGGGAAGTTTTTTTTTTTTTTTTTTTTTTAAAGAAAGTCAGAGTATTCTGTATTTATTATAGAAGAAGGGCATTTGAGGTAATTGCTAAAAAAATAAAAAAAATTCTTGACAAACTGAAAGTACATTTAACTTTATATTCAACAACATGTGTTTTTCTAGTACATTCCCCTTTTAGACTGACCTTTTCCCTTCTGTTAATTTCTTGCTGCCAGGCATATGTATTTTAATAACATATTTCCATTTGCTGACTATAAGGTACTAAATAAGCACAAAAGAGTTAATACATTTGTAGACTAATTAAGCTTTTCCTGTCTCTCCATGCTTAGATGATCATTTTCTTAAAATAAGCTTGCTTGCCAGTTTAGTTTATTCAAAATCCCTGTTCTTGGCATTTAGAAATGAACCTTATACTGTCATAAAACTCCGGATAAAAACCTATTGCTGTGACTGTGGAGGCAATAGCTGTGCTTCTAGGTGGCTAGAAAAGAAGATGGTATATATTTTATGTAGTGAGATAGAATGCAACAAGTGATCATATTCATTCATCAGAAGTTTACTGTAAGCATTAACCAGCAGAACACAAGAACCTGTGGAGCGGACAAAGATTAATTATACCTGTGCTCATACAGTAATGTTTGTGTTCCAAACAAATTATATTTGCTTCTGTTTAAATGATGCATAAATCTGATACGTGCAGATGAACGTGTGTTCAGGATGAGTGAGCACACTTGTTTGAATGTCATATTTATCCCTGTATTTTGTCAGAAAATTAACTTCTTTGGAGTTTGTGCTTGAGCTGAGCATATGGTTGTTGATCTCTGGAGATGACAGCCTATCTGAGCAATAGCTCCTTATGGCTCGAGCTCTCCTCTGCTGGCAGATGCTTTGGGCTTTTCTACAATTAAGTGGAGATCATCACTGTTTTCTTTGAGCACTGCTGTGCCTTGTACTCTGAAGTGTTTTGTTAATCACTGTCTGCCTTCGACAGAAGCTGCCAAAGCTCTCATTAAGTTTGAATTTTGAGATGTCATGCTCGAATGATGGAATTTCATCCCTTTTCTGCATGAATGGAATTGGCTATGGAAAGGTGCCAACAAAAAATCATGACACTGAAGTATATTTGCTTTGCATTTCACTGCTGAAACAAAAGCGAGGAGGGGGAGGACACTTTCTTACAGTTTGTCTCAGATCCAGAGCAAGGACTGGCTTGTGTGGTTTCCTGGAAGAAAATAATCATAAGGTCCTCACCTTATCATCTGTAGGGCTTATGKTGTTACTTTCTATGAACAATCTGTCACTGTCTTGTTTGCACGGTGAACTTTAAACCAGTTGCCCAAAATCTTTCGATGAATGCCACAATACTGTGGCACTRGCAAATGAAGTTAAGGATGCTCTATTAGAGTAAGAAAAAATAATTAATTAATTACCTTAAAAAATCAACATGTAGTTTGAGGCAGGAGTTCAAGTGGTGACAYTATGATGAACCATAATAGGAGCAAAAATTAATGTTACTTTTGCCCTTCAAGATTGCTTGCACATGTGCAAGTAGAAAACAAAATGCATCTGTTGGCTGTTTAATGATTTGCAGTGGGGAGCTAAATGTTATGGGAAATATGGTATGAAAAGACACTGCCCATTTCTCTTGGTGACTCTAATTGTTCCAGCTGTATCAGTAAAAGTAAGCTTGGAAGAAAATTAGACTAATTAACTGTAGTGCCTAATCATTTCTGTCATACACTGGATACACTTATTAAGGCCAAATATGTAGGCTGTATTCAAAGAAGAATACTCTCCACTGTCAATTTATGTTTCAGTCGTCTTGACAATCAAACTTAGAAGTATGTTGTTCACCCCAAGAATTTAATGTCACTGGTATGCCCTAGCTTTGTTTCTGTTATTGTGTTCTATGAACTTCTGAGGGAGGTTGTAAGTGCATGCCAGTTGTGGAGAATGAAAGAATTCCTAGTGAGTAATAACTATTCCCAAAAACCTGAACCCAGAACCATTAACAGGAGCTGAGATTATCCATCTTTTTCTGAAGGGCTAGATTTTAATAAAATGCAGAGTCTGTTTATTTCTGCTGGTATAAAACACAAAGCTTCAGTCATAGGTTCCTATGGGATGATAACTACCAAAAGATTGATACAAAATAATTGGTCTTCTACAAAAATAAATTATTGACTTAYGTACATGGCTTGGATAGATAATAACTGATTTGTATTTTATGTAAGACTGAGTGCAAAAGACAATATCTTCCCACTTATGCTTAATATTTTGGAATTTTTTAGTTTTTGTATGTTATGCTCAGAAAGCACATTTACTGATATATGATTTATATTTCCTAGTTTTTCGCTTGTGTTGTGCATTCACTATTTTTGTGTGGGTTAGGAGGTGATCATCACAAATTTAAGGATATTTACCTTCACCTTATTTCTTAAGTCTTCTCTCACACCTACTTATTTAGCCAAATTACCTGGAATCTAATAGGTGTGAATCACAGAATCATTGAGGTTGTAATGCATGTCTAGAATTCATCTAGTATAGCCCCYCTGCTTAGAGCAGGGTCAACAAGAGCAGGTTGCTTAGGGCTGTGTCCAGTTAGGTCCAGTCAGTCTCCAAGGATGGAGACTCCAGAATTTCTCTAGGCACCATCACACTAAAAGAGTTTTAATTTATGTTTAAATGAAATTTTCTGTATTTCAGTTTGTGCCCATTGCCTCTTGTCCTGTCACTGGCACCACTGAGAAGAGTCTGGCCCCATCCTCTTTATATCCTTCTTTCAGATAATTAAATGCATTGATAAGATCCCCCTGAGCCTTCTAGTATCCAGATTGAACAGTCCCAGGACTGTTAGCCTCTCCTCATATGCTCCAGTCCCTTGGCCATCTTTGTGGGCCTTTGCTGGACTCTACAGTACATCCATGTCTTTCTTGTACTGGGGAGCCCAGAACTGGACCCAGCACTCCCAATGTGGTCTCACCAATGCCGAGTAGAGGGGAAGGATCACGTCACTCAATCCACTGGCTCTTCCTAATGCAGCCCAATACGCGGTTGGTTTTCTTTGCTGCAAGGGCACATTATTGGCTTATGTTCAACTTGTCTGCCAAGACCCCCAGGTCCTTTTCCGTCAAGCTGTTTCCCAGCCAGCTGACCCTCAGCTGTACTGGTGCGTGGGGTTATTCCTCCTCAGTGCATTTCCCTTTCGTGAACTTCATAAGATTTCTGTCAGCCCATTTTTCCAGCTTGTCAAGATCCCTCCCCTTGGCAGCACTACCACCTGGTGTATCAATTACCCCTCCCAATTTCATGTTGCCTGCATACTTGTAAGGGGTGCACTCTGTCCCATCATCCATGTCACTAAACAAATGTTAAAACAGTACTGGTCCCAATATCAGTCACTGGAGTACACCTCTAGCAACTGGCCTGCACCTGGACTTTGGGCCACTGATCATAACCTGTGGAGTCTGGCAGAGTCAGCAGGTTTTCAGTGAGCCTCAGTGTTGATTTATCTAGCCTATACTTCATCAGTTTGTCTATGAGGATGTTATGGGAGACAGTCAAAAGCCTTGGTAAAGTCAAGATAAACTACATCCTTTCCTCTCCCTTTGTCCACTGARCCAGTCGTCTTGAGGAAGGCTATCAGGCTGGTTAAGAATAAATTCCCCTTCATAAATCCATTCTGACTGATCCCAATCACCTTGTTATCCTTAATATGTTTGGAAATTATATCCAGAAGGATTTTCTCCATCACTTTCCCATGGAATTAGGCGAGCCTGTCATTACCTAGATCCTTCTTGTTGCTCTTCCTGAAGATGGGGTGACATTTCCTTTCTTCCAGACCTTAGGAACCTTTCTTTCTCACCATGAGCTTTAAAAATGATTGAGAGTGGTGTTGCAATGACATTGGCCAACTTTTTCAGCACTTGTGAGTGCAATAAATCAAAGTAACAGCTTTCTGGTATATATAAAGAAAATGGAGAAAAATTTCAATATTTTTATGATATCACATGGCTTCATGTATTCACTCACAGAATATATTCAAGTGGCTAGATATGGTTGTATTGCTTTTGGAGAAAATAGGTGTTCTAACACTGCTAGGGTTAATGGAGTGTGTCTATTGGTTAAACTAATGAATTTGAGATTCTGATGTTAAGCAGTTGGTACTGTGGTAATCCTGGAAAACTAGCCTTGATGACTAAATTGTTTGTAGTGAGATACAAAAAGGTCAKCGTTGACAATCTCATCAGATAAATTTTGAGGATACAAAGAAAAAGCATTTATACACACCAAAGCTATTCATTTGAAATGGTCATGTTTAATCACGTAAGTTTATTAATGCATCTTGCTATCTCAAAAATACCTTAACTCACTAAGTCCACATTTATGCTCCATAGCATTTTTTAAAGTAATGAATGTTAACTTTGTTTTTAAAGGTTTGGTAGCTATATATGGAGTCTGAGATGTTTTGAGCCCTTTTATAGAAATATGAGAGGGACATAAAAGCCAGAGAGTCATGAGTGGTAGTGTGAGATATGGGAAGATAAACCTTTTACTTTTTGCCAGACTTTTTCTTTTGGCCTTTGTGCCCCAGGAGGTCTTGGGAGAAAAACAGAGAGTTACAGGGAGCTTTCTCAACATTTTACTTCTCCATGGAGCACTCAGATCAGATTTCTGTCTTATAGGAAGGATGAGTTGGTTACAGGCAATGAACTCTCTGGGATAAACTTTACATTAATAAGTCTTATCTGATTCCATGTCTAYATTTTAATCTTTCTGTGGAGGATGGCAGGATGAGATTGTTTGCATGGTCTATGCTGATATTTTCCTAACTTTGTACATTCTTGCTCTCTAGAGAGCTCTGGCTTGCTCACTTGTTTTTATGTTACTGTGCATGTGTGTAACATTTCTACATCAATATATTATATAACTACATGGTGACAGCTCTTAAATCTAATTTAGCAATTTTTTTGACCCATATGGTATATGCAAGTGAAAAAAAAACTCGCTCAAGTTTTGTTCTTCTCAGCTTTGTACTGTTTTAGAATTAGTATCGCATAAGTGTGTACATCTTGAAAAACAGAGAGGTTTTTAACTCTTACAAAAATGCTGGAATACAGGTCCTGAGAGAATATTTTTATTGTGTAAGAGTAGAATTAAGAATTAAGGATGAAGAATTCCTATTTTTTTAAGAGCCAAAGAACATCTTGGAAGGTACAGATACAGGTACAATTTTGCAAGAGAGTAGATTTATTATTGAGCACTAAGAAGCCCAGCTTTATTTGTAAATAACAGGGGAAAAAAGTTCTTTTAAGAAAGAGTGTTAATAGGCAGAAAAGAAAGGACAAACTATTGAATGAGCAACAATACAACCTTTCTGTATTGCAGAAATCTTACAAGAGTTATTGCTGAATGATTGTGTGATAATGAGCCTGTGTGTGTAATGTACCTTGGTGTGTAATTCCTTTGAAGGAGTAAGAATGCAGTTTGGTGAATTGATATTATTAAAGCCATATAGGTAGAAATAAGTAGCATAAAAACATTGAAATTTGCCAGTTTGTGCAGACTGAATTCTGTAAACATCAAGRGCAGAATGAATGTCTGTTATAGTTGTACAATAAAGCCAAATCCTCAAAAGATCTAGGTAGCTGCAAATCCAAGGAAGTCTAGGTTATGTTCAACTTTTTATTACAAACTGCCTTTTTTATTAAGAATAAGTAGAGATATATGCATTTGAAGTTCTCTGTTGTAGAAGAAAGGTATTTAATTACATACACACAGACAGAAATGATAACATCTGTTGTTTTCAAATGCACTGGGTTCATGGTTGTTTGGCATTCTCTGCAACAAGAAATCAAAAATTTAGTTCATGATAAATGAATAAAATAGAGGCACCTCTGCCTTAAGATTGGCTAGATCACCCTGAAAGGGCAAGGATTTTAAGAAAATGATACTAATACCAAGTTTAAGTGGAGTTGTCAATTCTTTCACTAATAAATGGGGACTTGTGTATGTTGTGTTGTGAATCCTATCCAATTAATGCTGGAAAGCAAATAGGTCACTGCTGAAAATGAGCTTTTGAAATAAAACATATTTTAGAAATTATTTAYATGTTTGGCTTAGAAATTATTTAGAAATCAGAGAAATGTCATAGAGGGAAAAGACCAAAATGGCAATTTTAGAAGGTATTTATTTAAGGTAAACTTACATTCTTTCTGAATTAAACATTTTAGACATGAAAGTCCCAACCATCATGTAAAGGTAATTTGATTAGAGTTTTTCAGTAAACACATTTGCAAAGAAACATTTGAGATACTCAACGTAAATCAGTATTGCTTTATTGCCTCTAGTGCAGCTTCACTAATTTTGCTGGTACAAGATGTGCTCCATCACCTCTTGGATTTTGGCTAATGGGTTTCTGCATTACATCTGCATAACTGCAATGGGTTTCCAGAAAACAAAAATCTGTATATCCACAGAACACATGACACACAGTCCTGCATGAGTCTGTTCTATAGTACTTAAAGAAAATACATTCTCAAAGTGCCGGATCAACGCTGTGAAATGTGAAAGCAAAGCTCAGTTTGAGTAGTCCAAAGCACATATACATGCAATATGACAGTTCTGACACTGTCTTTTGAAATCTGATGCTTTCAGGGTGTGTAAAATGGAAACAGTTTTCCTCCATTTATTAGCACTGTGTGGGAGAAGGCATGAAACCCCAAATATAAAATGCTGATCCAAAACATGAGAAGGGGCTTGCAGCAATTGTTGCCATGCAGTATACATGTCTTTGAAGTGGAAGGCAGGCATGTCACCCACTTTCTTTGAACTGTGGTGTTGCACAAGCTAGCGCTGACATGGCACAGCTTGGTGGCATTCTGCAGCCGAAGCTGCAGGGCTGTGACGTGCCTTCTACTCCGCCGAGGTGCCGCACGGTTCTGCAGTGTCTCATGTCTTTGTTTTGGGGAATACAGTCTCTGACAACAAACAGAATTGATGAGCAGAGTCAGCATTGGGGTAACATACGCAATATGGGACATTCTGATGTCCAAATTCATGTGCATTATGATGTCCACCCGCATGTAAAAGCCTTTCGTAGTGTGAAATAGGGTGTTTTACCTTGAGCAAAAAAATACATTTTATTTATTTGCTCCAAGTGTTTATGTGCCATCTGTCATCATCAAATATGTAGAGAGCTATGCCTTTCAGAAAAAAATTGTTCCTGCTTTAAGGAGTGGACAATTTCATGTAACAACATGAGCAGGAACCTTATTTTTGTAATTGTAAATTTTGTTGATATGAAACTTTTCCGATTGAATATGTGTTGATATAGGCACCAAAGTACTCAGCCTTATTTGTTACTATTTATTAAGGTTTATTACATGCATCTGTTACATAGTTTTTCTCCTAGCTGTGCCCATTTAACCGACAAAGAAAAATTTATAAAAGTGGTCGGGAGCTCAACATTTTGGAAGAAGAAGAGTGCTTCTAAGGAGAAAAATTGTATTTTAAGTAAACAAAAAGACTCTTAAGATTTTAACAAAATCTGTGGTCCCAGTTTGGATCTTGTTTGAAATACCTTAGCATAATTGCATTTGTCTGAACTAATGTACAATGATTAGTACAGAGATAGGTACTAGCCTGGTATAATGTATGGTTTACAGTGAAACATGCCATTGCATTAATAATGGTTGAAGTCAGTTATTTCTATGTTTGACATATTAACCTGTGTAATATTTTCAGTTAAAATCTAGACTGTAGAAAATAGTTGTATGTGTAGCTT
Source organism: Rhea americana (assembly GCF_003343005.1). Taxonomy (NCBI): domain Eukaryota; kingdom Metazoa; phylum Chordata; class Aves; order Rheiformes; family Rheidae; genus Rhea; species Rhea americana. Next base: position 815,807 of record NW_028186312.1, read on the forward strand.
AGGACAGAATAAATACACAGTCTTAAAAAAAAAATCTAGTGAGGTAAAAGTGTTACTTTCTTTTTAAATTATTTATCTGTGAAGAATGCCTTTCCTTCTTTTGTGCTTAGTTTGTATTGCAAATCCTAAATACTGTCTTCTAATAATTTATCTGTCACCTTTCCAATTATTTCTGTTTACTTTAACTGAAGTCACAAAGGATATTAATATGCTTTTGAAAGTGGTAAAATATGCACATTGATGAAAAGCAGATTTTTTTAAAGCATCTGTATGTCTTTGAACTGTATTTGGGGGTGAGGATAGAAATAAAAGATGCAGCATTCAATTGTTTCTAGAGGATGGGACAAAAGTGGAACATACTATTTATTATTTACATTGGGATGTTTATATTCTAAGCGTTTAGAATCACAGAATCAGTAAGGTTGGAAGGGACCTCTGGAGATCATCTAGTCCAACCTCCCTGCTCAGCAGGGTCACCTAGAGCATGTTAGACAGGGCTCATACGGCAGTAGAGAGCTGATCCTATGTGTTGGTGGACACTTCTATCTTCCATTGCACCCGGGAGTGCTTTGCCTTTCCCTGACTCAGAACCAAAGTCTTGCCTTTCTTCTCAGACCAACAGTGCTTCAAGTCAATGAGAAACCCCTCAACAAAAAGTCGGCAATTTAAGAATGAGCCTTTTCCTGTTCATTGTATACTTTAAAGAAACYCTTTCAGGGTCCTGTACTAGCACTRTGCAATAGCAGTGCTTTACCATGTGCTAAGATATGTTCATGATCAACATAAATTGCTCTATGCATGGGCTGTTGCTTTTTGTCCCTTACCGTGTGTTCCCTATGCTGCATTTGTGCTGGTGCTTGTACCTGTGTGGTTGGGTGGTGAGCTAGATCAGGGGACCCATCCATCTGTAATCTAATCCTTTTTCAATTACATTTATTCATTCATTTGCTGGGTTTGTTTTCATCTAGATCARCTCCCTGTTGGTAGACTTAAATATCACTCACTGTGTGCTGGTCTTGTTTCTTTTACTCTTTCCCATGGCATCTGCTGTTGGCCACCAGCAGAGGCTGGATACTGGTCTAGATGGACCTCTTCAGTCTGATCCAGCACAACCATTTTTTATGTTCTTAAAAATTACAGCACTTTTTCGCCCTGCTTCCCCACTGTCTTTCAGCCTTGGAGCTCAAAAGGCCAGAAGGTCATTGTGGCCTCCTGACACTTCAGTGCTTGCCTTCTGAGCTGGGAATTGCTGGTATGGCTACTTGTGATGGTAATTTTACGCTGTGCACTTCCTCCACTGGGAATTACTTWGAGTTTATAATTTCAGCATATTTTAATATCTACAAAATAGATAATCTCCRAAAAACAAAGCCAAATCTAAAATTTGTATTCAGATTGGTAAAAAGCAAAAATAAGAAGTCTTTTATAGGAGCATGTTCCACGGAATAATTATGCAAATCATCACTAAGGAAACAAGTGTTAAGTATTTTAATATATCAAAAATTTAAGGCCAACTGTGGATTTTGGGTGGAACATGTTGTTTTAAGATACATTGTTTTATCAACCTAAAGTTTTGAGAACAGCTAATTCTTAAATCAACAGTAATTCCCCTCCTTCTTTCTCCCCCACTGCCCTAAATTATAAGGCATGTGTTTAGCTGTTGTCTAACTTCATAAATTAAAACTGTTATTCTTCATAATAAATCCTATGTAATACACCTATGTAAAATACCTATGTAATAAACCCTTGTAATAAACCCTGTGCAACATTCACTTGGTGATTGTTTGGGAAGAAATAGCTACAGTCAAAACTTGATTCAAATATTTTTATTTTTGCAGGAGGAAAGTAGTCTAGAAATTCTAAAATGTAAAACTCTACTAGGCAGCCAGACTGCCTATACTTCTCATGGCAACAACTCATTCTTTAATCTGAGCTCATTATATGACCTGGAAGTACCTAAATGTGCGGGTTCAAAACCTGAATTGAGTTYTTAAATGAAGTGTCACTTATACTCTTTTGTCTAGTTTATAGTAAAATATAAAAACTGCAGTAACCAAGTTCAAAAATAGCATCTCTGTAACCTGTAGAAGGTTTCTAAACAGTTAGTGCTACAGTTTCTTACCCAGAAGGGTAGCTACATAGATTTCAAGAGGGATCAACTCATGTAGTTTATGCTACAGTGTTTTTAGGTGTGTGACTTCTCAGCACAGACCATGGTTTTAGGAGCCACCTTAGGTGAATGATTCTTTCTTCCTCTGTCTCCATATAGTTGTTATGATCATGGTCTCAAAGGGATAATTCTTCATTCCAGGGTCTGGAAAAACATTTTCCATTTACAGTTTCGCTTACATGTGTGTTTATATTTATGCATGAATAAATGCATGCTACAGAAAGAAAAAAAAATGGATTTTTCCTTGGCTTATGTGAGATTGAGAGGACTATGGATAATATTGCTTATGAGGGCTGTTTTAAGTACAGTTACTAAAGTCAGTAAATAGTACTCTGTTACTGCATGGGTGGTTTGCTATACATGTGAGTTATCTGCTACATTAAGTGCTGAAGCTCGCAATGGACATTGGATAACCTTGAGTACATAGACGTTAGGTACCGTTTCATTTAGCTTGCTCTTAACTGGGTAAAGAAAGTGTCTGTGAGGTGTATACATTCTGCGTGCCTAAGCTGAAAGAATTATGCTCCCATACTCTCTCTCCTCCCCCTCCCTCTGCCTTCCCCTTCTCTTTCCCCTCCCACACAAGCTCTAATTTTGAACAATGCTTAAGCACATGCTTAACCTTTTTTTGGAATAAGCGTACTTATTTCACTGGGACATAAGCAGGCTCTTGAAGCTGAGTATGTGCTTAAGGTTCTTCTCTGAATTTAAAATGCTTTCCTAGATCATCATTCTTTGGGTCATTTTATTTTCTGCGATTTAAGCATATGTTGCTATTTACTRTTGCATAAATTGTTAAAATCTGAGTGCAAGTGCATAACCTTACTTAAAGCTGAGTTTTTCTTCATTTCCTCTGACTTTCTACGGTTGCTGTCTGCATACTGTCGACACTTAAACTCGGAGAGATCAAAAGATTGACAATTTTAGGGTAACCTTCATTTTAAGGATTCATAACCATCTCATAAAACATAGCAGGAAAGTAAACACCTGTAGAAAAAAATGAAATGCCTGCATGCATTCTGTATGCTTACATAAAAGTTCATTTGTATATGAAGTAAAATCATTCCAATATGTGGGAKTTTTTTCCTCTGAAAGTTTTTATTCAAATTACTATTGTTTCAAATGTTTTCCACTCATACAAAAGGTAAATGATTTCTATTAATGACTAGTTATGTTTAATTTATAGTTTTTTCCATTATATGCAGGCTCAACCCTTTCATCCTCTGTAACTTCAATAGTCTGCATGCTTCTCATTGCACAAATCAGTACAGCCTATTTTTTAAAGTCTTTTTTGGCTCATTTAGATTTTTTTAGGGAGATTATATATGTATACATGAGTAGTGTAGCATCAAGCAATGGAGATCTGCAGTAGAAGTCCATGCATACATTATTAGTCAGATTGCAGGAAGATTTGAAGCAGAAAAGATGTTAGCTCAGCATAATGAATGTCTGCCAGCCATTTTTTATAATGACTAGCTGCAGTTCTTATTGTATGTCAAACCTTATGCTGTGCTGTACTGTTAGCTTTCTTGTTTGGCACAATCAAATGATGTAATGTATCCCTAGAAGTCTAGCTGGATCAAAGACACATACAAGGGATTTTTTTTCTGCCAGTAGTATTGTTGCATATTTTGCTAAAATTATAGTGCAGATGATAACAAATACATGATCACTTATCATTTATAATGYATTGTTCCTGCTCCACAGTAAAGACATTGCTAGAATGGACAGCTTTGCTTGCCACRAAAGGAATGTTTAGATATTAAGTAGACCAGCAGGTGTTCAAAAAAAAATCCCTTTATAATTGTAATATTGACCTATGCTCACTGATGCGAAGAACTGTAGTTAAAAGGAAAGTGCTTTCCTTTCTAGGTATTACTATAGCCCCTCAATGAAATACACTCAATTTTTTTCTTGTCCTGCTCATTAACGAGCAAAGATTTCAAGGTGAGCCAGCAACCTGAAACAATAGTTGAAATGCAATGTATTTAACTGCAGTTGAAGAACTCACCAGTTTTGCCTGTTTCAGGGACTATGCAAAGGCATGGGAAGCTTGCTTGTATTTACTTGTGATGTAAAGTCTGCAGCGCTATAGAAGGACAACAGTACTGTATGGTATGTGTATTCACTTTGGTGATAAATGCCTCATTCCTTCTTTAGAGGATTATTAAAAGAGTTCTCTGGAGGAATAAAATCGTGGAAGTCACACATTTAATAGCTCAGGTACAAAGAGTCAGATTGTGCCAGTTGGCAAAAGTTAGCAGGAAGCTGTCACAATAAATGGCAGCAGCTGCTCATAGTTCTAAAGAGTATGTCCCAGTCAGAACTGAAAACTGATGGCATCTACATTAATACTACCTTAATGGTCCATCTGCTGCTCCATAGGGTCCCTAGCTGCTGTATGGAGTCATAGGCATTTGACAGGCAGTCTCTGTATGCCAGACACACATCGTGCCAAATGTTTTAGGCTGCTTCGTATCGTTCTGATCTGTCAAACTTTCCCTATCATTTATCAGGCAAGGAGTTATGAGGGATTTTTTTTTTTTCTACACATCATTGACTTTTAGCATTTGGGGCAGCCAGGAATTTGGAAAGAAAGTTATTTTGTTTACTTTTTTAAAAAATTGAAAAGAATGAAGCTACTTGACAAACTGTAAGCTGTGTTAACAAAGCAGGGTGACAAACCCTGTTGAGAAATCACCAGTTCCTTGTTAGAGCATAGAAATCTTTTTACTGTAGCAGGTAGAAAATTAAATACAAATAGCCACCAAAGAACAAACAGTGTTGACAGGCTCACTATTATAGCACTGAATTTGCTAAAAACCGGGTAATTTCTAAACACACTATTGCATAAGTATTTTACAGTTTCTTATAAAAACAGCACCATGTATATATCAAATAGCTTCATTAGTCCGTAGAAATTCTGGTAGTAATGTTGGAGAAAGGTTTATTTAACTACTGAAGAAGAGAGATACTATATATATTTTTATACATACATAAAAGCCATTCATTGCTCATATGATGATGTAAGATATAAGCGAATACAACCTAGTCCATCACTGGCATGTAAAAACTGTGTACTTTCTTAGAATCCTCTATGCTATCTTAATTATAGGTATAATTTTAGCTTATATAACATGCACATTATGCTGTTAAGGTAACAATAGTGTTAAAACTGTACAAAGTCTGCCACAGTATTGTCTAAACAGGAATACAAGCAGAGCTGTAGCATATCCACTGCCTTCGGACATTCTGTATCTTGCAAAAAGCAAGTATCATTTTTTGGCTGTATCTTGTTCCCAGAAGGCAGCCTATTTCTGGTAAAATTGGAAACTCTCACAATTTGCTTTTTGTGGTTGTATAGCTCCAGTAAAAATGCATTGTCTATTTAAATTTGCCATTTGTGTGAAAATGTTGAAGTTAGCACAGAAAATCACCCAGACTATGAGTAATGATCAAGGTATAAATGCTTGGAGACCGAGATCGGGATGTCAGCAAAAATGTCACCACTACTTTTCGCAGTACATGTTTTGATTTTCCTAGCTAGATTCATTGAAATAAGCCAGGTGCTTGAAATTGCATGATACTCCTCTTCTTTTTTTTGGACTGACTGAGCCATGAACTATGAAAAATCAGTGAAAGGTTCTGACTCAGTTTCCAAGGACAGGCTTTAGCATTTTTCCTTTTTTCTCTCCTTGTTCTTGGATAGTCATGGGAAAATCAGTCAGCCACCAGAAATATTGGGCGCTCTTTATCATATGTGCTCTAGSCTGAATATCTTGAATTATACTGTGCTTAGGAACATATCATCTAATAATATTTTCTAATTGCAGAGCTGGCCGATGTGACGTGCTGTCCCGTCTCAGCACGGAGGCTGGGTAGAGGTTCCTCCCGTGCAGAGGGCCACGGTTCCCAAAAGATACTGCCCTGTTTGAGTGCTTATCTCTGCTGCCCTGGTATAAATTGTTGGTTGTGTAATTTCTTCCATTGTGGTTATAAAATAGTATTTGATTACTGGGAAATTATTCTACAGGGAAAAGTGTGTGCTTTGGGATTAAGAGTTGTATTCTAGCGCTTCAGAAAGTGAAAAGGGCAGATATAAGCACAAATGCACAGGTTATGAAACAAAGGAAACCATTTCTGTAAAGAGCYAAATCTTATCAGAGTGCTCTCTACAGCCGCCTTTTAACGTACTTGTATCTCTAGAAAACAGCCATCAAGACCGTCTCTAATCGCTGAAAATCTGCCAAGGTGTCTTGGTTTAGCCACAGGTGATTTAGATGTGGGTAATGAGTTCTAAGGGTAGGATTCCTCAGCTGTGTTTAATTCATCAAAAGGAGCAGCGGCTGCAGGGAGCAGAGCCGGAGGCTGTACAGCTGAGCCCCTCTCCGGCCAGGCTGCTCCCTGGCAGTAAGGGGCTCAGACCGGGGTGTGCTTGGGAGGGCAYCCCGTGCGCGTCGCGTCCCACGCGAGCGGGACCTCGTGCAGAGGCTGCGTACCTGTGCCACGTGTGTAATGCCAGTGTGCCCATATGYGTAAGACTGGTGATGTGCTGGCCTGTACTTGTGCGTGTATTTTTCTCCGGGATTGTTTGGACGGAAATAACGGAACGTGACCGCTACGCAAATAGTAGGAAATCAATGAGAGTCGTCGTTAATGGCAGCGTGGCGTTGCCCCAAGGAAGGTGCTCTTCTGTGCCCTCACTGAACAAAGCACTTAAAAATTCCCATGAATTTGCCGTTCCTKGCCCGGTTAGGATGTAACCAGCTATTCGATAGGTTGGTGACTGTTGYGAATCCCTCCTAGAAGGCTCCTGTTTGAGCAGCTGCTGTCAGCAGCCTGGCAAAGGAGGTGCGCCCTCCCTCCTTAGCACCTTCCTCCATCCTTTGCGAGTTTATCTGCTATTAGATCAGGGACTTTATGTGATCTCGACTCAATCTCTCTTCAATAGTCTATTTCTGTAAAAAGCCTGCACCACAGAGGCTGTTTGTGCTTACTTTTACACACATTTAAATGCTTTGCTGGGCTGAAAAACCCCGATTTCCTGTCACAAACTTGTTGTGAGGCCCAACGCCACTTTTGAGATTGGCCTTGGGGTCTTGAGAGGACCCTCTGCACACCACTGGGTGCAAAAGGGTTAAGGAGGGGCCCAATCATCTCTGCCAGCTGTGACCACCCAGCCATTTTAGGAACATCTCCTATAAAAGAAACTACAGCTGAGGTAGTTTGGTTTAACAGGGAAGCATGGCAAAAGCTGTTCTGGAGAAGGCTGAGGAGAGAGACTAGAGCTGAACAGGTAAGCACAGAAAATGTTGCTTTACAGTTGTTTATTTACATGGTCTTTGGGCTATGAGCCAGAGGAAAGTGTGGTCTGAGCTTCTCTTGCAGAAAGCAGAGTAGAAGCTATGGTTACAAAGGAGCAAATAATTAGTGGCTTCCCCTAAAAGAGCRGATGGAGTTGGATTAAGAACTTTTTGTCCTTGGAGTATAAATTCATTTTTTTTTCCTAAAAACAAATGATTCTCTGCCAAGCTGGTTTGGTTTGTGTGTAACTCTTTCTGCTGAAGGATTTCTCTACTGAAACATGGTGTTTAGGGTCAGATTAGTTCTGTAGAAGCTCTGTAGGACCATGTTGTAAGCCATATCTAGAATTCGGTAACAGAGAGAGAAATTCTGGATGGAGTTGTGCAAGGCAGCCATGAGGCAGCAGGGCCCRTTAGCGCAGATGGAAGTGGAAAGCCCCAAGAAGCTGTGTATTTTTGATGCGGCAGGTATCAGGCTAGACAGTGTCCTGTTTCACATGTCTGAGCAACCCCTAGCAGAGCTAACCTCTGCATTACAGGAGTTCAGCATTGTGGTGTTAGGCTTTTCAGTTAAAACCAAGAATCCTGCTATTAGGCCAGAAAGGTTATTCTTTGGGGTTGGGGAGTGGTGCTCACAGCTGTAGAGTCTYGTCTAATTTTCCACTGTTATACTGCTGATTAGTGTAAGCTTATTGCTTTGTTTTAAACTGCATTGTACCAAACCTGAGGCACTTTTCCTACATGTGTGACTATCCAAAAGGTGCGTGTAGGCTTTCATTTCTATACGTAGCACAACTCACAACACATAGATGCTTTATACTTGAKATTATAAAGTCTGTGCACTAGGGTAGCTTTTTTCAGACATTGARGATAGAGGGAAATGGTGAAATCTTTATAGAACCAGCAATACTCTACCCTCCTGCCCCTGAATTCAGCTTGTATTTAATGATATTGAGGAAGATTAAAAGATATTTTTTCTCATTTATCATGTTTCAAGCTTAAGTGATGGGATTAGACTTCCTACACAGTGACTAGACAGGCAAAGCCCTCCATAAAGCTGTGTTTTCCAGGCTCTTAGGCAGCAGAGTTGCTGTTGGCAGTGCCTTTTCTGCCTCTTCTTCCAAAGCTTGAGGCAACTTTTCTGTTTCTTCTATGCATTCATTTCCAGTAGGAATAGTATATTTGATATGCGTATAGAAATTTATGTTATGTAGAAAACATAATTTGCTATTTTTTTCCAAGAACGAAAACTTTGTCCATATTTTCTCGCATTTCTAGTTGTATGGAAATGAATGCTCCTTCTGTTTAAAAATGAAAAATCTTCACATTTCTGTACCTTTCAATACATTGAGTCGAGACACTTTCCCTGTAAGCTCTTTGATAATGACGCTTGTAACCTAAGCATTATGTTAAGTGCAATCAATTTTAAGGGATTTTATGTAAGTAAAGGCCTTAAATAGACCTTGACTTATTAATGCATAACCCATATTGACATTAGTGGGAGAGACATTCACAGCAGAAGACTTTGCAGAGTACGTTCTACTATTAAAAATTGTCATATTAGCATTGGCTTGGTATTCTGAGGGTAGAATCTCAATAGTCAGAGATTCATTGCTTTTGGTTTTTGTTTGAGTATTGAACTAAACACTTAAAAGTCCCCAAAGGAAATGCTGRAAGAACGGAGTCAGAAAATTAAAACTATCCAGTAAATTGAATTGTTATGGGCAGATCAATAAGAGGGATAGAAATGTATATGCTAGAAGAAAGCTATTAAAAGCCATTTGGAAGTGTGTGTGGGGGAACCCTTTAATGATGAAATTTTGACTTAGACTGGTATGTTTTTAAGTTGTACAATGAAGGGAGGGTGGAGGGCAATACCACAAAAGCATTTTTATCCTGGCCCAAAAAAAAAAAAAAAAAAATCTTACTGAAAGGTTTCTTCAGTGTGTTCATATCTCCCTGTATGCTCAATCCTCCTTTTCCTCTGGCTGCTTAATTGGTGTTAACGAAGAAAGCACTGATGGCAGAGCAAACTGAGAGGTAGCTTGGTTTATCAGCTGAAGACCTGGTGTTGCTTAATTATTTGAACCTCAACTGCTGTGAAGTGAGGGGGGGGGGAGAATTAAAAATGTTATCTTTGTTTTTTCCTCCCTACATTTCTTTCTGCTACATGTATATCTGCAGTCTAAAAACAACATTTCTGTTCACTATRTATATTCATGTAGATCCAATCTCTTATTTTTGCAAAACTTAAAATATCTGAGAGGAAACTTTTGATTCATTTTTAGGACTTGAGAGCTAATGAGCTTAGCTGTTAAAATAGTAACCCTTAATCATGGTGTCAGAGTGAGAAACACATGGGCTATGAGGGACCCTTTTGCGTGTCTTCAGGTCTAGTCATATCCTTTATTGGATATTGACTTGTAAATGTGCTCGTGAACCGATGAGGCCTACTCTACAAAGAGGCTTTTTGCATCAAGTTTTTTTTGACAGTTTGAATTTTTGCTGTTCTAATCTGAAGATTGTTCTTAAACATGCTGCTGTGATGGTTAAAAACTGTGCTTTCAGCCTGAATTTGTTTATGGTCAGTTAATCCCATTTGTTCTTATTCCTGTACTGTCATGCAAGTTAAATAAATTTTCCTTGTATTTTTCTCTCCCTCTACTCTTCTGATATGCATATAGACCTTTTCCCACTATCCCCTTACTTCTTAATTAGATTTAACAAGCTACGTAATTTCTGCCTTGTATGAAGAGATCCTCTCTTTTCCTGATCGTCCCAGTAGTTGTTCTGTGCATATCTTCTGCTTTGAATTAATATATCCTRAAATGCATGACCAGAATGGCACACAGAATTCCAAGTTAAAGTCTCTAGTATTTGGAGCAATGATATTAATATTTCCTAGGATCTAACAGGAATATATTTTAGCATTACGTTTGCTTTTTTTTTCTTGGCTGCRTAACGGTGGTGTCTTAGTCAGCCTGTGATCAACTAGTGCAAAGGAGGAACATACGGAGATCTGGTTGTTTCCAGCTGATGAGTTGGTGTATGCTTGGTTTATGCAATTGCATAGCCAGCTGCTTGGGATATGTCATTTGCAGGAAGATTTGAGAGGCAGCAAAGTATATGCATAAAAGACTGAAATTTGGGCTCAAGTGCAAAATGTGAATGTGAGCACCTAAAGCATCCAACAGTCAGGCCTGTTGCATGGCTGTTATATAGAGAGGGAACATCTGTAAAGTGTGGAAATGAATGTATGTCTGGATTTCAAACACTCGGTGAATTTTGCAAGTATTTAGTTTAGATTTGGGCATGTTGCTCTTTTTTTTTTTTAAAAAAAAAAAGTTTGTGAAAATGAGATGCATCCACAGTCTGAATAGTACTAATGTAAAGGCTGAAAGATGTTTTGAATTTGTGTGATAACCAAGATATGTATTTCTGATTCCAGTTTGTTAATGTTTATGTTAACTCAAATGATGTTCAACTCTAGGTATGAACTACAGCTAGCCAGTGAAGAGCTTGTTCAAATAAGAAAAATCTGTGGCATCCGTCTCCCTTCTGAGTAGGGAGTACTGAGGGAGAGTGCTAGTAATTATCTACTGGTCTATGGTTTCCTAGAGATTGAACCCAACTGTGGTAAATTCAGCTCCTTTAACTTATCAGTGTCAAGGCTGTGGCAGGTAAATTAATTTAATCAATTAGGAATCAATCTCCTAATTTGCTTTGATTGATTATGTTATGTTTTGAGACAGGAGTGAATCTAGTCCTTATGGCTACATCTCTCCTAGTAAATTAAATGTTCTGGAACTGAGGCCAGAGAACTTAGGCAGAGAACTGCCAACAGCCCCACTGTTGACCACTGGGAAACTCGTCAAACTAGATAGCCTTGTGAAAACTCTACGTTGGTCCTGGGCATGGGCCTTATTTGGGAGAATTTTTGCTGGTGTGGGCTAAAACAATTCTGATAACTTTATAGGTGATCAAATTGCAGTGCTAAGAAATGGCTGGTTGGAATGGAAAATGGGGTGAGTGCAGTGTCAAGAGAAAGTTAGTCTAGACAGGTTAGACCCACAGAAATTGTGTAGAAGTGATTTTTTTTATTAAAAAAACATGGATTTTTACCAGCTCCTCTATCCTCCATTCTAAAAACTTGAATGTCTTATTTTTTGAACTTTAAGAGATGTATTTAACATTTTACATGCAACTGCACATCAAATAAGAGACACATTGCAGGACAGTTAACAGTCTGGTATTTACCTGTAAAGATAGAAGCTAATACAGAAAGTCCTCCCAAACTGGGCAGGGCAGATACATGATCTGAAAATTTTCCGAAAGAAGTAGATAACCAAGAGGCTGCTGGATATTTTGCATGTGCTAGTTCTCTAATACTTTCAACCCCCTTCCAACTAGGAATCTTTTTTAAGGGGCAATTTTAAAAAACCTTTTCTGCCCATCTCTAATTTCATTTTAAGGGTCTTTTTTTTTTTTAAAAAAAAAACAGAAAATATGAGCATCTCTTTCACACTCTTAAGGAGTGAACCTTCATTCTTCACCCTCAGTCCTGCCAGAAAGGGAGAACATGCTGCCAACATCTTCTAGCAACACTTAAGAAAATATGAGAAGAAATTGGCCTTGTTTTTTGCTTAGAAAAATGTACATAACTTTTTTTCCACAAAACAGGCCTATTTTAGAATGGACATACCTATAAAAATACTTCCTGTTTTTGTGTATAAATTGTCTATATTTCTCAGATCTTGCTACTGTTGCCCAGATAGTCCAGATCTGCTTTGTTGAACTAGATAATCTCTTCACAGAGAGGGGATACCTTTGAGGTCCCTGCCCCAAAGATATTCTGTATGTTTTTTTCTCTCTGAATATTTAACATGCTATTTCTTACTGATATTATGAAGATTACATTAGTTTCCAAACAGTGTATATATATATTTTTAAAGATTGCTCACTGCCTACTGGTTAACATTTTCACACTGTATTACATTATAGGCATTTTCTCTGAAAGTGTCAAGCGTTTTGTCAGCCAAAAGTGAGYTTTAATAAAAGTCAGGCTCTGACAATTTTCTGGAATAACCTAGAGCTCAGCTTTAAGCATGTATGTGAACAGGATGTGAAGGTTRGATCTCCTGATAAAAATTAGCGTGAGCCATTACTGCACTCGACTGACACCTACATTTCAGTTTGCTCTGTGATCATGCTTTCTATCAGGTTTAGGCACTTAGAAGGAAGCTGTCACTCATTTTAGCTAATCAATCAAAGTTTGTCACATTCTTGTGTGTTTTCACTAAAAACCCAAACTGGGACACCAGATGTGGTGAATACATGGACAGTCTATGTTTTTGTATGAAAACATCTGCTGTGACAAAAGAGCAATGTAATGCAAGTTTGGCTTGGAGCATATACTTTTTTTGTCACATGCACATCCRTAAAATATTTTCCTAACCTATGACTCTGAGACTGCCCTCCCTAATTTGATTTAAGAAAACATTCTCCAGCTATTTTATTGCAAATTGGGTCTGGTTTTACTAGTCTTTCATAGCAGCTAGAAAAAGAAAGCTCGGCTAAGGAATAAATTAAACATTTGTTAGTATAGGTCTTCTCTTCAGAGCCTCACTTTGCGACTGGACTTTTCAGGTAGTGTGGCTAAATAAAATAAATACACTTATTGGGGGCGGGGAGAACCTTACAGGTATTTTGACTCAATGCTGCCTGTCCTTGCCACGTCTTTGTGTGAGGCAGCAATAGCTGCTTCTGTAAAGGCTTACAGGCTTCTTGCCAAGCATTTGTGAATAAAATTCCAAAGTATGCTCCAGAAAAGTTCTTGCTGTAGTCACTTAGTCCAAAGCAGCCTGGGTGGAGACCTCTGCAGAAAATGCATGAGCTAGTGGCCAGGAAGGGTAGGTGTTAACGATGACCTCCTCTTTGAGAGAAAAATCTAACATGATACTTCTGCTTAGGATGGACTTTTGTGTCAGCTCTCCACCTGCAAGTGTATCTTCAGTATGAGCTTTCAACAGTACTTTGCAGCCATAATGGCTTGAAAATAGCATGAGGGTGTGTTTTTTTTTTTTTTTTTCCTTAAAAGGAAACTTTAACAGGCAGTTCTACTCTTCATTTAAAAGAGACTGAGAAACAGTGACAGGCAGACACTAAAGGGGAGAAAAATCGTTATATTGATCTATTTGGGAAAGCTTACAGTGGCAGAGATGACACTCATGTCCATGTTACTGGGATCCCATTCCCGAGATGCGCAAGTACTATGCAGAAGTGTTATACCTGACACCTCTGCGAGAAGGACTGTTCATGCTTAGCATGCRATTCTAAAAGTTACTGTTCATTAAATTTTAAATTAGGATTAATAACAAACAATAATTAAAACTATGAGATATGTTTATTGGGCAAGTAACACAGAGGGAACAGTAAGAACAGAAGTGGCTAAAGAGAACAAAACACATTATGAACCCAAGGCTTAAAAAGAGAGAGCAGATCAAGCCTCCCTCGTTACTCCTTAGGAGAAGAGAGCATCTTTCTCCAGTTTGCAAGCAGGGTCTCTAAATTTTATGGGAATTCAGCAGCATGCTGATAAATAGTCTGCTTTTCCAATTTTCCAATTTGCTGCTGCAAATACCCCAAGATCAGAACTGACAACATAGTCATATYTAAAATGCAGTTAGGTGTATTGCAAAATTTCTCTCTGCCAGCTAAACTCCAGTAATTGATGCAATATGATGGCCAGGTCCCAAGTTGTCCAGCAATGAGCTTGACTCAAAGTCCCAGACCTTCTGCTGTTACAGGAGGAGCATGGAAGTGTCCTGGGAGCAGCAGGAAGTATCAAACAGTTGTATCCTTGATGTTAAAATTTGGCGGGGCCTGGGCTGTGCTTCCTACACCKTTGTACAGAAGGACCAAGAATGGTGGATAATGAAGTGGACACAAATTGGTTATACTGATATTTGGTTATGTTCCTTCTGCTTCTGTCAGCTTTAGTGTTAAGCAAGTTAGTTTCTTTTTTTTTCTTTTTTTTCTTTTTTTGGTTCTGCTTTTTTTCTGTAAAACCGAGATAATAATTGCCACTATTCTTAATGATGCTGTGGAAATAGGTTGATCCATGTTTATGAAATATTTACTAATGTTAAGGCCTTGGGGATAAATAGCCACTCTGCTGTTTTCATCCTGCCATGTCCCCTCCCCCTGATAATTCTGGTCCGTATTTTCGAACTGATCCCTAAAACTGAACATACTGTGAACTGACCTTTTGTCCAGCTGCAGGCTGCCTGCATCTGACAGCCTGATCTGAATGCACAAGTACCTGATTATGTGCATAAACAGCAAATGCATGCAGTTTTGGAGGCTAGTTCTGAAATCTTGACCTGTGAATGCAATAGGTCAGTTCCAATGCATCCACAATTCTCTTACCTTTCGTGTTTATTCCTGGGCTGACTCTTTCACAAGTGTTATGGTGTTTTTTCTGTTAATCACTGGGTCTTTATCTTATTATAGAAATATGATCACACCAGTATTGCCATTTATATTGAATAGAAAGGAGAAAAGAAAAAGTTTTAATTGATTTTTTTTTAAAAAAAATCAAACACAAATAAAATAAGCATGTGGAGTTTTGAGTTACAGTCAGATATCCTGGTAGGAAAAACTGAGCTAGAATTTTTATGAGAATGGATYTTTCCTTGACAGATTTTCAGAGCTTCATGTTTTTTTCATCCAGCTTGAAAATAATTTATCTTATTTTAGCATTGTTGCTTCTGAATCTGGCCTAAGCAATAAGGATAAAAGGTGACTAATAACAGCTGGTCTGTACAACAATAATTTGAAGATTTAATTTCGATTTTTGATGATGCAAATATTTTTTTCTAGTTATTCATATAGACAATATGCTGTTTTTTAATATGTGGCTCAGCTGTTCTTTTCCCCATTTGGAGTTCAGAATTTTTTTAAATAAATGACACATTTTGAGTCAGATACTTTCATATATATTCATAAGACCCTTAAAGTTTTGACATTTCAGGACTTACTCTTGCTGAAATCCTGGTCAGCCTGGGTCTGCTTCACAGGTGGAGAATCTTAAGTCTCCACAGAGTACTGTTAGCAGTAGGCTCAGCGGCAGCTTTTGCTTGCTATTTTTCACCCTGTTTAAAGGGTTTCCTATTAGGAACACAACCTTGAGAGTTGTCTTGCCCCTTGGGAGCTGATGAGAATTGTCCGGCTGACCGGAGGAGAAAGGAACTCCAAATCGGGCTGAAATCTGTTGCACCACCTGCCTCCTTGGACTTAGCGGGATGTGCAACACAGCCGAAGCCCGAAGCMGAGGGGTACGTGAGACACCTGATTATCAATCTCGTTCAATAAATTCTATATCAGTATTAAGCAAAGGTTAGTTTTTGTGCCAAACTAAAATGGTCGAGTCCTTTATTGTTCATTTAGTCGGTAAATTCCTCAAGTTCACTTTAGTATAGACTTATAAAACACTTCTGTTTCTGCTTGCTTGGAAATCGGTCAGGAATGGCACCGTATGTTTATCATAAGCTGGAGAGGCTTTTATCTAACTAATCGAGTCTGTTCTGATACTGTGGATTCCTGATACAGTTGTGTATTACTGTAAACATCATTTTCATTGCAAGGCTTGTTTTCCTGTTTGTTTGTTTTCATGTTGTGGTGAGGTGGATTGACCAAGAGGGAAATATGGAATTTTTTTTAATTAATGAAGCATTTAGTTGCCAATAAAGTTAATCCTAGTGTACTTGCAGCTATTCATTCATTTAGTCAAGTTCAAATGGTTTCAGTAAAAAAGTAAGCAAAACACGGTTTTGAAGTGCCTGTTAGAATGAGTTATCCATCATAGTTTTATGTGACTGCCCTCTATTTCTTTCTCAATCTAGCTATACTTTTTTAAAGGTGATTAAACTATTCCAACTCAGTTTCACAAATGGAATCTTTTGCTCAACCAACCATCATGTTTTCTTTTGAAAATAAAGATACGTGTTAGCTGAAACAAATTTTGAGGCATTATATGGAACTGAAAAGTCTCTCATTTATATTGGAGCTGCCAATCATAGATGATAGTGTGTACAAACATGTGTCCTTTGGGCTGCATAAAGAACATCTTTATTTCTATTTATTATCAATTTTTGAATAGCAGGCTTTATGTTAAATTAGACACACAAGTTCCCTGACAATTTAGTAGTAAGAAGCAGTTGGTGAACTTGAGTACTGGTAGCAGGTGTGATTATTTGGGGGTAAAAAATAAATAAATAAATCAGGGACTGGCCAGCTACAGGGGAGCATTACTAGGACAGATACCTTATCTGTTCAACATTTCACTTAAGTATCTTTCATCTGATCTTTCGTCCCCTTTTGCTTTGCTGGTTTGTTTTGAAGCCGGAGCAATGGCCAGCTCTGACTTCCATGAGGAAAAATTGTAAATTGTATAGGGTCCGTATCCACCACAGCGTGCTTTTTCTGGCACATTAGCAAAGCTGTACTGGCTGGTGTGACTTAATGGTGGAAAATTAATTCTTTATGCTTTTTGTTCTTGCATTAAAAGATATGGCTCTGTAGAGCCAAACTGTTATGGTGCTCTTTTTTTTTAATTTGAGACTGATGAACTAATTTCATCACTTATGAGGATGGAAATTCCTTTTTCCTGTGAAGAGCAGAAAGCTGAAGAAGAAATATGGCAGGCCTCTGGGAAAGGAATGAGGGTCTTTGAATTGGGTAGATGGTTTGCTAAATGTTCCAGGAAGACTTACTGGATGCTGATGTTATGGAAATCACTAGTTCTGCAGGAAGCAGCCAGTGATTAGATAGACCTTGCTTTTGGCCTGGACTGACTCTGCTCATGTGGTTTCTTTTTTCAAAAGTACTTAGCCTAATTAGCAGTCTGGATTTGTATTTAGGGCAAGTCGATCATGAAATAGATCCAGTGGAACTTAAAGTTGGACATATTTTAATACAGGCAGCTGATGTGACCATAGTCTTACAACTTGATTTTTTTTTCAAATGCATGTTTTTATCCATGCCTCTGTTGTTTATTTAAATGCTAGATATATATATACACACACACCATTTTAAGATGAGCAGGACTGGTAGCATATATATTGTAATACAAAAGAAGTCTCTTTGATAAAATTTGCTTTTAAATAACTGCTTCTATAATTACTTTTCAGGCTATGCAAAACACTTGCTGATATAGAAAAAAAATATAGTCTCCCTAGTTCTGGAAAGGAATCTTGGAGCACAAATGGTAAGAGGGAGAAATGAGTGGAAGTAATTTATTTTTCAGTTAACTATGTAGCAATTTATTTCAGCAAGCAGTTTCTTTTCTTGAATTGATTGTATAATTCCTTAGATTTAGTAATTTATGACTTTATATTGATAGCAATCAACACTTTCAATACAAGCATCTTTGAATTCTTCTCTGGTAGAATGCAATGCCTGTTTTCTACTTCTAAATAATAGCGCTTTTGTCCTTATCAAAAAAAGGAACAGAAATTAAACAGTATTTTTAAGACAAAGCAAAGACCTTATTTTTAAGCTTGAGAAGGAAACATTCAATATTTCGAAGGAAACTATCACATGTTTTTTTTTCTTTTCTCTCCCCTCCCTTCCTTTCGATATAATTTCAGGTCAATACAGTGCAGGATGTTTTATTTCTTAGCCTGGATAACTAAAACTCTAGAAGCTTATATGTTTTGAGTGGAACTATAGTTTTATGAACTGTTTGCCCAATCTGACTGAAGAAATAAAATTATTTAATTACATTATTTTTTAGATGTTTTCAAAGAGAATTTTCTGTGGAAATATGTATGCAATATTTTTCTAAATCCCCTTTAAGTTTTCAAAAATCCAGTTTGTGTTTACCTTAGTTTTTAAAATTGGTGTCTGAATGTATAGGTAACTGGGGCAAGGTTTAATTTTAGTAGGTGAATAGATCTAATTTTCCTAAGCAGGTGGTATTGAATGAAATATCACCTCTAGAGGGCAGTGTTAAATTGAGATGCTCAGTTTGTATTTTATCATGCAAACTTATTGAATGTCTGATTAACTGACCTTTGTATAGATTTTTTTTGTGGTGATTAAGTATTGTTCATATCTGTAAACATTAAATATCTTGAAAAACAGATTATATTTAAAACTTTTAAGCAAGGCTGTAGAAGGTCATTACATTCCAGTGTGCGTTACGCGGAAAATGAAAATGAGATGGCATCAAGTTGGAATAGCAAGCAGTAGTGAGAAGACCTAAAGAATCACGGGGTGTAGTCAGCATGTGCAGCTACTTGTACTTGAACAGGCAAAAACAAGGGAGAAAAAATTATTTTAAGCAAAAGTAATCCTTACTAATCTGGGACTTCTCTAACTGGCCACCTTCTCAAGTCAGTGAGACTCCTGAGGCTGAAGTGTAGTATGTTGCAGACCTTAATAAGAATGTTTAAACTTCATTTTGCACTTCTTAAGATGGACCTTAACTTTCTTTTTCATAAAAGATGACTCTCTTTGTCACTTGTAATGATTCTGAAATTCTGGATTTGTAGTTGTATGTATTTGTTTTCTTGTATTAACCTTCATTTGTTAACCTGTTTACTCATCCTGGTGGGCATCAGATTCACTCCTTAATTCATAGCGGCTTTTGATACAGATAAACAGGCCAGCACATGCCATACAGGTATCTGTATGAATCAAGATCTGTAAAGTAAAATTGTAGAACCTCATAACCTTGTAACCTAAGCAACAGTGATATTATTTCTTCCTTTTTTTTCTACTTTTCAAAAATAAAATTTCCTAGAAGAATACAATGTTTTGAGTGTTAGGGTAAAACAAACGTTGAACTGACTGTATGAAGTACATTGTTGTCCTTGTGGGCTTTAGTTTTTGGAATTGCTTACTAGAACTTTTTTGAATATGGAAGTGTTAACAGCATGCAATGAACAGGTGGTCAGACACATTGCTTTCAAAGACGGGTAGTTCTTAGCACTCTTCCTTGGTGATCTGTTAAAGCTAGATGTGTTGACCCTTTCTGCAGCAGTGCAGATACTCAAAAGAATACAAGTATCATTTCATTAACAGGCTGGCTTGACACAAGCTAGACATGTATCATGGATAAGAGAGCAATTATGAAATCAGGTTTAGCCCCATATGCGCATCTTACAGGCATACAAAGAAGCGGATGAATTCTCTACAATATGTAATTGTTTCTAATAGCAGCTTTTCCATCTCCATTCTTTACTGTGATGCCTGAACTAGGATTCTTTTGTCTTCAATGCTATTAGTAATTTGTGTGATTCTGAACTCTGCGTAGTGTCTTCTGCCTGTGAAGAGCTCAGGAAGAGCAAAGTATCTAGTTTCTATTTTGCATCAATAGGTACTCCATGGACTATTTGTGGTACCTCTGCCACATAGAGGGAGGAACCGGTCAGGTCTTAATTTTGGAATGGGTAGGGGTAATAGTGTGTCTACAGCATATATACTTAGTCTGCTTCCTTGAGGATAGGTATATTTTTGGAATTTCATGTGGTGATAATGGTATGTTCAAAAAGGTTTCTCTTTCTCTTCCTAACTTCCTGTACTTCCTAATTTGTTCAATTCAGTCTGAATCGGGCTAAAAATGTGGGCCTTGTTTTTCCTTTTGTGATGTGAATGCTATAGTGTCAAATTTGATGTTCTTTTTTGAACTGGGTGTCCTTTCTAAGGAAAGCTAAGAAACTTTATAAAAAGTTTTGATAAATGTGCATGTATACAGGCAGGTTTTGTAGAAAAAATTGACCAGAGAATTCTCCTAGAAGACAGACTAACTTGTAACTGGAAAACTGTTGATTCTTCAAACTATTGATTACAAATCCTTTGAGATTAATTCTTACTGGAACTTCTCAGCTGCTCTGCAGGAAAACAAGGGGGAAAATAAGGAAGCGTCTTCTAGAAATACATTGCAGCATGTCTTTACTGGTCCATGCTGTAGACTTACAGAAACTGTAGTTGTGTTTTACACTAAGCATTTTAGGTGGTGGGGGGGAGAGGAGGAGAAACTTGACTGTGCAATTATGATGGTTCTTCCTACTGTATTTGGTGACTTTGTGTGGCCAAGATCTGACCCAGATTAGTAAGGGAGTGTACTAGGGAAACAGTTTCACTGAGCTGCTCCAAACAGCAACAAATTGATCTCAACGTATGTGGAAATTCTGTGTAGGATATAATGCAATTCTAGTTTCTAATCACAGGCTTTGTTAGCTTGTTAAGGTATAGCAAGAGCACTGGGACTCCTGAGGCGGTCGTTTTCTTGAGTTAGCTTGTTTTATGGTGACATTCATATTAAATTTGTGTCTCAAATGAACTCATAAAATGAGAGGGAAAATCACTTTCCTAAATTTATTTTGTTCTAGGGCTTTACTGATAGTTTAGTTATTCTGTCTTACTAGAAATTAAATGAATGCTCTACACATTTTGGAGAAATGTTCAAGCGGTTACAACCAGATGCATTTTGTATTCCTATCAGGGTTGCTCCTGAATCTGAGTGTAATTTAAATAACTTTACAAGAAACAAAGCAGAGGTGTAGACATAAGAGTCCTGCAGATTTATGGGTATTACTGAACATGAAGATTTTGATCTTTAGGCTCAGCTGTGGCTGTTCTGTAAGGTGACTGTAAGAGGCTGTTATTTTGGTGGCGTGTGTTGCGATACCGTCGCGAGCTGGTTTCCCGACAGGACGAGGAGAGGATGCTTGCAGCCGTGCCGTGGCACAGAGCGTTTCTCTGGCACGCTGTCTCGATCCATGGGTAAATTACAGTTCCTGCACTGAAGATTATGCAAGATG
The DNA here is from genome assembly GCF_003343005.1 of Rhea americana. Taxonomy (NCBI): domain Eukaryota; kingdom Metazoa; phylum Chordata; class Aves; order Rheiformes; family Rheidae; genus Rhea; species Rhea americana. The sequence continues at coordinate 837,109 of NW_028186312.1, forward strand.
GCAGTAACATAAATTTGTAGAATCTGTTCTTTTTATTTGTGGGCAATGTTTCCTTTTTGTTGACTTTCAGTGTGTGGAGACAGTTTAAGGTGCAAAAAACCAAACTGGTACTGCTATAAAGATTGTCAGCGGTACCGTGACTTCACACAGCTGAAAACTGGCTCATTATTGGTAGATGTTGCAGTCTTAAAGGAATTTATGGTCAGATATCTTGATAACTGCCAAGGCCTTCCACTTTTATTACTTTTTCCGAAGACTGTAAATGTTTAGTTTATTTGGAATTCCGCCATACAACAGAGTGTGGGGATTGTATATGTGCTGTTCTGTGTGAACTGTGAAATCAGTATACAGTCTTAAATATTGGAAGGACATCATTGTAAACTAGTTATTGATGTGCTAAAGTCATTTACACCTGACAGAGAAGATGGATTATGAYACTATTAATTTAACTGGCAGTGGGTACAGGAAGATAACCTGCCATGTAAGCCCACAGACAGTCATCTGTAAAGTTTTTATGCATGTTTTGTTCAGCAAGCTGTACAGTTCTGACAGCTACGAATCACTTTTAATCCGTCAATTTCAAAGGTTGTCATCAGAAAGTTCAGCTGAAGGAGAATGTCTGTTTGACTCATCTTATATGTAAGATGATTACTGTTTGTCACATTTACAAATTATCCTATTCTTAGAGAAATAAAGCTAAGCTGTTTAGCATGGTTATTGTGTAATTTTGAAGGCAGGCTGCAGTAACGCATCTAAAATAGAAATATATGGTTGTATAGTGAGACTTGTTTGCTAATGGATGGCATGCAGCAATAGCAATAAAAGCAAAGATGTTTTCCCTTGCAATAACTCTTGATATACATAAAAATATGTTCGGAAAAATGTAAAAACTGCTGAATGTTCACTTTTTTCTGTGATATAAAGTACAGAGATAAACTCTGCAACTGATAACATAATTTCAAAAAGATATCTGTGATTCTCCAGATAGAAAAACTTAAATCCACTTTTTTCAAGTTCTCATACATAATCAAATTGATCTTGCATGTAGACACAAAACATGGTGCAGTTCTATGGGGTGTGTCCTTATTTGAGACATTTTGGGGTAGATTTTTAGCAGAGATGTTAGGATTTTATGCTTTGTTAAGCTGAAGGTTGTGGAAGGTGTTTTGTTTTGTTGTTGTYTGCTTGCTTTTAAGGTAACTGTGATGAAGCTAAGGCCCTTTGMCTTTTAGGGTTGTTCCTGCTCCAGCAGCATTTCTAGTGCTTTCAGTCTGTTCTTCAGTTCTCCAGGCTTCTGGTTTCTAGAACTTGCCCATGTTCCACTGACAGATCTTGCAGTTAAAGCTACTGTAAATTGGAATATTTTTGTCCCCTTAGATCTCCTAGTGTGCATATTTTTAACGACCTGGGATCTTGTGACTATCTGTGGAGGTGAAAAGTGTCKGCCTTGGAGCAATTGTTCTCAGTTGTTTATAGAAATCACAAAACTGACTTGGCTCCTAGAAGTGTTGCAGCTTTGGGAGGCCAGGAGAAATTGAATCATTTTAATGACTGTGTGTGTGGTAACCACTGGTTCCATAAAAGTTTCAATGACTCTACTGGGCTTTGGAAATGGCAGTGTGTATTATTCTTACTCATTTAGCTGGGTACTCAGTATATAATGACAATAAGCAAAATAGTAAATAAAAATACTAAGGCAACACAGTCATTAAGGAAAAAAATTACTTGGTAACAGAATAACAAAGTGTTGCTGCTACATACAAAAAATTGAAGACTTTTATTCAGTCAACAGTGAATTTCACAAAGTATGAGTAGTTCAGCAGTACTTTGTTCAACCAATTCTCCTCTTCTGGCTCAGGAGAACTTTCCATTGACTTAAAACAAATTCTGTCTGGTTCTGGAGGATTTCAAAAGCTTTAAGAAAGTTCATGGGATAATTAAAAGTAGTCCTTACCCTTCCTACAAATTATAGATCTACTAAAAATAAAAAGGCCCATACAATGAAAACAGTATGAAAGGTAAAGGAAATATTTGCCCTTAGCTAAATAAAGAGAYATCTTTAGACTGGGGCAGTTATGTTCTGTGTTGGTGCCTTACACACTGGGGAGCTCCCTTGGCTATTTGTTGCACCTTAACAATGTTCTCCGAATAGCTTCTAATGAACTCCTTTTACACTGAACCATGCGAGTGCTGAATAGGAAGTGACTTTCCTTCCTGTTGCATAAGCAAAGTTTTTTCTGTGCTGCAGCTTGAGCTGCAGCAGAGCTCAAGCAAATTAGTTTTGACCTGTGCGGGTTTTGTGTGCCCATATGGCACTCAGAGCATTGGCAGTGTTCTCACGTGAGGGCCTCAACTACCAAAAGACCGATAACCACTTAAGCTGTATGTCACCCTAATTGATATTCTTTCTCTGTTGTTCTCTATACACTATATTAGAAAAAATAGTTTGGATCTCTATATTTTTCCTGAACTAAAATTTCCTAGATCTTGCAGTCTTAGGAYGTTGCTTGGTAGCTATTGGTAGACCTTCCTGTCTGCAGAAAAAAATTGGAAATGTGTCCAGGAGTTGATAGAAGGAGATAGAACTAATTATAGGTATTGCTGTGCTCAGTGTTGAGCAAGCTCCCTACAAGAATTACTGGGAAAAATATGCTTATTCTTTTGCTTTTAATGGAACAGCTAATATTGCACCTTGGTATGGATTACTGAGGCCAGGCTTTCTCTTCTGCTGATCTTAAAACCAAGATCACATGTACTGTGTGACAAGCTTAAGGAGAGTGAGGAGGATGCACCAGAAAGCCACAGAACCTTAAGCATCTTTATTACCAATTGTGTGTGGTGCTCGTGCATGGACAATTTCTTTGTGGCACAGTAATCGTTGCATCTCAGTCTAATCCTTCACTTTCTTGGTCCTTCTGATAAATCTATGCTGAGCTTCTCAGTTTCAGGAATTGCCAAGTTGTGTCAAGGTTGTCATTGCTCTCTAGGAGAGAAATAAGAGATTCAGTTCGGGCTTTTCTGCTTTATAGATATGGTCTCTTTAGGCTGTGGTAGTATCCCCAGCGGAAATCAACTGTTGAACAAATTTATCCTGTGGATTTATGAAGTCTTACTTGTCTTCTGAGTTCCTGTTTCATGCCCTTTACTGGTCTCTGTTCCTTTTATCTTCAGACTAACTGTTTTACAATATCTGGTTTTGTGCCCATATAGTGTTCTGTATGTGTCTGCTGCTATTGAATTTACAAAATGAGTCTTTCTGACTAACCTGTAGCTGAGGTACGGCAAATTCATTGTCAGCGCTGCATCTGAGGCTAATAAAATTAGTTTATTGTTCACTGAAGCATTACAGTAACTGGGGAGGCAGAGTCCTGCAACTGAGAAACTAAATGCAGTAGAGGAGCCTGAGACCTGAGTATGAAGACGAACAGCAGTGAGCAGCAAAACCTACTACTGTTACTGAGGATCAGCCATGTGTAACTCAGGTATAAGAAATTTTTATGCATTTCAAATGCCTGGAACTATTTCAAGTAGAAAATAAGGACATGGGCTGCACAGACCGTATGAATCAGTTGACCTCATCAAAGGATTTTCTATGAGGTTTAAACAAGAAATGTAAATACAAATATACATGTTTCAATGTTGTATGCAGGTAATGTATTTTTATTGTTTTTTTCTGTGGAAGATGCATGCAGTGGTTCACCATATTTTTTGTAGGACAAATCTTTGTTTCTAGGCATTGGCTCAGTCTATTTTCCTGTAGAAGTGAAAACTTTAAGGTCTCTTGTAATAAATAAGGTTGGTTGCATTGTATCAGATAAAATAGTTGCTAGACATCTAGTTTTCTTCTTGAAGAAAAGATTGAGGGGCAGGGGGAATACTTCTTTTTCTAGTTTCTTCCCCCATTTTTTTTCCTCTGTCCTGCTGTTTGGCTGCAAACCTAGCTTTTACCTCTAGGCAACTGGGCAAGCAAGCATCTCCTTCTGGAACTAATGTCAATGTATCTCCTTGGATTAATTGGCAAGTAAATGGTGCAGTGTATATGTTGCCCCCTCTTGAGAGAGTTCCTACATCAGCAACTTTGTGATACTTTGCTCTGGAATTCAACCCTATGTTTAACCCTTTCTTGATGTTGCTTATGAGAACTAGCAGTCTTTCTTAGCCCTGCATAATGCATGAGAGTGGCTGCAATTTTCTTGAGAACAAGACTTGTAAATTAATACTGACTGATTATTTTAAGATTTTTCTTCTAACAGTGTCCTTTGGCAAATATTAGTATAACACATCGAAATGATATTAAGTAATTCTGTAAGTTGGGCTTTTTATTGATAAAATAAATAAATGAGTAAGAATAAAAATGGCATTCCATGTAATTTGGGCTATTGAGCACAACAGAGCTATGCTGAGGTGGTCGTCATTTCAAAAACCCTTTGAATAAGTTTGGAGTGTTCATCAGAGGTTGTTAATGTACAATTAATTCATTTGTTACCGGAAAATCCTTTCTGTACAAAACACAATCCTACTGACAGGAGCTGCTTAGCATCCCATCAGGAAGAGGAGTGCATAGTGGCATTTCTGAGATGGTTCAGAATTTTCATATTGCTTCCCCCAAGCAATATATCAAATTATCCACTGAAGTGAAGTGTGTGTGGTTTTTGGGGGGGTTTTTGGGTGTGTGTTTTGGGTGTGAGTGTGTTTCATACTAATGTGAACAAAGCCAGTTGTTTCACTGGCTAGCAACTTAAATTGGATCTGTACATGTGCTGTTTTTTCAACTGAAAGATTCACTAATAATGCTTTATTTCAGCTTTTTAATTCAATGGGTCATACTAGTTAAAGGAAAGAAAAAAATATTTTATTGATATACTTAACTGAGCAATCTTAGGCTTTTTATTGGATTGTTTTCAAATGACAAAGAATATTTCAAAAGAAAACATTTATTTCTTGAAGTGTGTGCTACACAGATGAAGAACATCTTTAATAAGCTAGCACCCTCCTGCTGATTTTCTACCATCAGAACATGTCTATGCTAGGCAAAGTTTCATTTCTATTTAGTTTCAATTAAATGCCTGTAATGTAATTACATAGCACAGGAAGGCTCTGTTGATGTTGTGAATTTGATTTTTAATAAGATTTCAAAAAACCCTCTAAGGTGCCTCCATAACTTTTGAAATTATTGTCTGTCCATCTAACTTATGTGCAATGATAACATCTGGCAAGTGTCAAATCCTGTATTTTTTTTCCTGCTTTGAGAAATAGTTTACTTGGCCATTGATTTTGATGGGAGCGCTCAGAATAAAATACTCCTCACTTGAGTAAAAGGCAGTGGAACTGGGGCTTGTGGTATATGGTGGAAGCAGTGTAGTGGCTTCCAGTGTAGTAGATATACAGATGCTGATGCTCTCAGAGATGGCATAACTGTGTCAGTAGAACTGTGAACTTTTTTTGTTTGCGAGACTGAAGCTGAACAAGCAAGAACAATCACTTTTACCATTTGCAAAAACATCTAATCATATCATGGCTTCACCTCATATTTTTAGATTTTTGAGTGAAGCTGCTTTTCCATCTGTCTGATAGCAGAATTTCACCATTTCATCAATAAAACTGGCATCAATTCACCTTGAATCTATTCACAGAAGCTTTGTCACTTGAGGTATATAAATCTTGTTTGGATGAAGCACTTGCATTTAATTAAAATCTTATTTTGTGCATGAAAGTCCACAGTTCAAAATTCATACAATTGCAATAATCTGTAGTTTATCATGTTATCTTTCACATACAAATCATCTTTTTAGTTTTGCTGAAATCCTTACGTGAGTTTCTTTCATTTCTCCCAAGAGAAGGCTGGTTCATTTCTGTGTGGCTGGCAAAGAAGCCAAGATGACTGGAAAGGCAAAATGAAAGATTTGATAATGATCCAGAGGTGCAACTTTGAGCTTTGTTCTAGACTCRGGCCCCCATGTCGTTCTCAGTGACCCAACGCTGTGTGTGTGTATTTAAATTGGAAATTTTACCTGTTGGGTTATAGCACAGGCCATTTCACTGTCTTGCCTGAAGTTGATTGATTTGCCTTAACCATACTAGTTTGGTGTGTCATCTCAGGTGGGTTTCTGGTTGGTTGACCTGAGCCGGCCAAAGGGGGAAACACAGCTCAAACTGATGTTTTTAATTTAGCTACTGGTATATGATTAGAGGATAAGCTGAAAAGCTCATCAGGGTTGTATCTCTTAATTTCTTTGCTTTTATAGGGAATTATTTAATACAATGCTAGCTGAGGCTGCAGGCCAGGGAGTGGGGGTCACCAGCCTTCTCTAATCTAGGATCATTAACCCCCAGTGATTTTTCAGAATAGCCTCAGTGCCATTACAACGGTATCTCAAAGTCAGAACGGTCATGGAGGGACTTGCAGTGAGTCTGTCTCAGCAAAAGTCATTTACAGAGAAAATCTAGCACAAAAGGAAACAAAACCTTTATCTCTCAATTGGGCACAAACTGCAATACGATAAATTTTATTTAATTAAATATAGCAAAACACTTTAAAATTATAATTGTAGGGGGGTGACTGCACACCTGAACAGGTTGCCCAAAGTCTCCATCCTTGGAGATGTTCAAAACTGTCTAGGCATAGTCCTAGGCAAGCTACTCTAGTTGACTCCAAACCCCTTTTTTTGAGCAGGGGTATTGAAATAGATTATTTCCAGAGGTTCCTTTCAACCTCAACCACTTTGTGGTCCTTTGYCTTCACAATCCAGTGCAGATTGTCTTCACGCACAGGCAGATTTTCCTTTTGATGTTTTAAAGGCCTTTTTACTGCACAGAGTGGAAGTGGCATTTCCAGAACCAGGTGTTTGCACTGTTTTTGTTGTAATTCTTATGTGTAATTCCATCAAATGGTGCGTATACATTTCAGTAGAACTTCCTAGAAAGGAAAAAACTCTTAGAACTTTTGTGTGCACAATTATTTTCATTAAAAAATATCAAGAGTATTTGAGGAACTAAGAGTCCTTTCACTTCAACAGTACTCTTACAGGGGAATTGTGTTTCTAAATCAAGCCAAGGCATGCATGCAAGATGAATGGACTTGCTCTGAAAATGTTGCTTGCTCTCTCACTAGAAAAATAAGTGTGTGTGTGTGCACACGAGTATATTTATAAAATTTTTTTCTCTCTACCGGTGTGCTTTCCCTGATTTGTATAAAATTAATAAGCTTTTGATAGACAAAAATGGTATCTTTTAACATACAAGTAATGCAGAAAGAAAACTAGCAAATGCTCTTTCAGTTATTGAAAGAACTAAAGTTATTACTTCAGTAAAGGTATTGTAATTATGTCCATCAGCCCCAAATGGAGTAAAGTTCCTTGTAGGCTAGATACTATGAACTTCTAATCTGAACAGATGAGACAGAGTAAAGGAAGACAGGAAGAGGAAAGGTAATGTGTTATGTCTGAAATATTAGTGCATTAGGTTAGGTTTAGAAGCCAGTGTCCTCACTCCTATTTGCCCTATGTTCTAGGGCAATGGCACACAATGCATGGAGCTTAGAATTAGATTAGTCTCCCAAGAGCATTGCTTGCMGCAGGCACAGTGTCATGGTGGCACAGCTATACTACTTACAGACCAGAGCTGTTGTCTCTGTATAAGGTGCACTGTGACTCATGGATGTACCAGGTCAGCTGTGTGCTTATCAAGAGTATTTACGCTGGAGTTTGCTGCCCATGATAACGTAGTCTACCTGTATCTTTTTTTTTTCCTGAACATAATGCTAGTTATTAAATCTTTCCTTGTTGTTTGAATAAGATTCAATAGCAGGTGCTGTATCCTCTCTGTAGAGGTCCTGTAAGACAAATGGATTACATGTTCTCAGTCTTCCTTTGTTCTGTCAGGTTTATTGACATACAAAGTAGCGTCATAGACTACATCTGTCTATACAAGGCTTTGCTTTTCAGTGCAGTGTGAGTTGCAGSGTGTTCAAAGTGGTATGTTAATGATAATTGAACACAAGTGTTAAATGATTTTCAGACCGATGAAGTTAAAACAGAAAAGTGGTGTCACACAGTATGTTGGTTTTAGTTAATCTGGAAGTAAATGCAAGACTTAAGCTTTAACTCTTCTACATAAATACATACAGAAAGGAAATAACAGTAACTTCATTAAAACTTTTAAGTYTTCCTATTTATAGCCCATATATATGATTAGAGATCGTAAATTTTACAGAGATGATACAATTTTAGAGGCTGGAAACCAACTATCTGAGAAGCAGCTCAGGTGAATAAGATCTGGAGGGAATTGTCTGACAGAAAACCGTGAACCTTCAGTGTGCCCTGGCAGCACAGAAAGCCAACATGATCCTGGCCTGTACTGACAGGAGCACAGCCAGTAGGCTGAGGGAAGTGCTTATCCCCCTTTACTCAAGACTCATTAGACTATGTCTAGATACTGCAACCAATTTAGGGGCCTCCAATATACAACAGGTGTTAATCAACTGGAGCAAGCTCGGCAGAGGGCCTCCAGGTAAACTGGGGGCTGAGGCACCTGCCCTGTGAGGGAGAGGCTGAGGGGACTTGGGCTCTTTCAGCCTGGAGAGGGGATGACTTTGGAGGGGGACCTAACAGCAGCCTGCCTTTAACTGCAGGAAGGTTATCAAGACAGAGCCAGTCAGGCCCTTCAGTCTTCAGGGCAGAGTGAGTGTRTTCAGGAAGGCTAAACAGCAGCAAAAAGGGAAGCTGCAGTTGCTGTGTGACCTGCAAGCTTTCAGCGAGCGCACGCTGGAGCAACGGTCAGGCTGTCCTCGGCGCGGCGCTGCGTACCCGTGTTCTGCATTGTTGAGTCCGGAAAGCGATACAGCCCCGTTATCATCGCATGCAGTTAGGAGACTCTGCCCACTTTAAGAACTGGAGTGTATTRGCCTTGGCAAAGAGCCACGTGTGACTTGCTGTTCTGTTTCCAGTACTTGAGGTAGCTTGCTTAGAGCTGTGTTGTGTTCATGTGCTGTGACTACATTTCTAAACTTCTAGCTATTTCTGGCTAGTATATGTGAAGGCTTTAGGTGGCAGTAGGAATTATCCTTAACGCTAATATCCTTCACAGGAGGAAAAGTTTGGATCCCTTTAAAAATATAGATCTGTAAATAGCTCTTGATAAGAAGAAACACAAGTCAGAAAGGAAACGAGCCTTTCGCTTGTGAAGGCGTCGGAGTCAATACGTGGGAAAGAGATTGAAATTGTTGTTGATTGTTTCTTTCATGTTGTCTATTTTGAAACTTAAATATTTTTTATGGAGATATAGTTGGCTTAGTGTAAAGAGTTAAATATAGTGACTATAAGCTAAAATGGTATATGTGCTAAAGAGTAGGATAATTGCTTTTGGATTTCTATTCCATTGCTCTGAGAGGCTAGTCTTCCTAGAGGAAATAAGAGCCCTACATCTCTGGTAGYGGTGAGGCTAAACCACCTGGTTAGCAGATTGTTCTGTCATTCTTATAAATAAGATTATTTTGGGGACTTGCTGGAGAAGTCTGGTTACATTAAGCACAGGGTGTTTGAAGATGCAGCAGGGCTATAGAAAAGTTGGAGGGAAAGATGTAGCACTGTTAGTTTCTTACATTAAGTTATCTTACTGATTGAGTTGAAATGATATAGTAACATATAAAGTAACAGGAACGAGCAGCTGGTCTTGAGCTTGTCCCTGGTCTCCTCAGAGCAGGAGCAATGTGCTTCCCAAGCAGGAGCTTCTAGGGGCTGATGCTTTAACAGAGCTAAGCAGCTGCAGCCTTAACTTAGACAGTATGTGACTTACCTCCCAGTACTTTTTCTCTATCTAGCTAAAATTCAATTTTGATGGCATCTTTCTCTTTCTTGACATATCTTTCACTTTCCTTCCACACTCTCTCCCCCTTCCTCTCTTAATTGGATTGCTAGGAAGCCAGTTTCTACCAGTTCAGAATTAGGGTTGAAGGAAGCTTTAAACAGCATAAAGAGAGAACCTTTTTTTTTTTTTTTTTTTTTCTTAAGTCAATTATAAACAGAAATTCAGTCTTCTACACTAGGGTTTTTCAATCCCAGGTGCCTACACAGTGCCTCCTGTTGAAGCCTCCTGCTTCAGAGAAACCAGCTATACCAGTCGGTCACTTATCCCAGCCATGGGCTAACACTAAGCCCTTCCATTTATCAGCTGTTAGAGCTCAGATAGGAACTGTAGCTTCCCTGGCTTTGCACTAGCTGCSTTATCACAGCTATAAAAGGAAGAATGGATAAGGTGCAAATGTATTGTGGGATATTTTAAGACCATAACTGTGAAATCATAGTCTAAAATGCTCATCTCTTTCATACCAATATACTATTACTGTTTCCTATTCTGTACTTTATCATCTAGTTTGTTAAATCAGAATTAATTTTCAGGAGAGCTTTTGAATGATGGCAAGGAAAAAACCAAAAATATTATCCAAAACAGTGCAGTATTTGGAAACAATATTCAAAACTCAAACAGTTTATCCATTAGAACACCCATGGTGTTGAATTTTGTTACTTGCGCCAGTGGAAAAAATAACTCCTATGACCTTTTCAGTTGAGATGGGTTTTACAGATTTTTTTTTTTTTTCTTGACCAGTATTACTTGAAATCTAGAATACGAGGCATGAGCACACCAAAGCGGCTGCTAAATCAAAGGCTTAGCATTGGTTTAAAAAGAGGGGGGAGGGAGTTGGAGGGGGAGGCATCAAATGTGGGAATGAAGCGCTCTCCTGTCCCCTTATTAATCTTGAAAGGAGCTGTGTATGGACATTATGAGGGATTTTCCCAAGATTTATTCTCAGATCATTCAGTATCTCAAAGAATCAGAATGGTGCTCAGCTGGGGCAGTCAATATGCAGCCTAAACATGTGACAGATGCACAGGCAACTTCAAAGATGCCATTACAAGTGCCTGTGGAGATATTTAAGGAGCCAGATGCTACTGCTTTATGTCTTCCACAGCTCCCAGTCTGTCCTGTGATCACCTTCCAAAGGGGGTGTGTGGTTCAATATGCTGAAATAAACAGTATTTCATCTAGTCAGTTTTTGTCTGTCTTCAGTGTCTTGAGCACTTATTTAGCACGTGTGCAGGCTAAATAGGGGCTCTGTGTGTGTGTGTGCGTGTGTACACATGTACACATACATACATGGTCTTGCATGTTCCYTCCTGCTCCCTCCCGAGCACCTTCACACCTGTGAGGCTATTTAGCAAATGTGTCCTATAGTTTATCTAMACATGGGTTTCTAGACAGTTGTGTTTGGGGTGGGGGGTGGGAACCCACCGATAACTGTGAGAGAGTTGTGGGTGCTGGGAGTGACTGGGCGGTAGCAGCCCTAACAGCTCCGTGTTCAAAGCTAACACAATYTTTCCTTTCTTCATGTTGCTCCTCTTATAAATGATCATCTGAGGATGAACCGAGAGTGACAGCACACTGAGAGCTCTTTTTCAGTTTACTAAGAGGCTGTCACCTTTTAACTTTTTTTCAGGATGAGTGCTTTTTAGGATGTTTTTTTAATAGTCTCCAAACAAGAATGCTTTTTTAGCCAAATTTTTCAATATATTATTCAATTAACTGCAATTGGGTTAAGAAGTGATTCCAGAAATAGTTCAATAGACCTATCAGTATTTCTTTTCTTTTTTTTTTTTTTTTTTTTTTTTTTTTTTTTTGGCTATGTTTTGATGTTCAGCAGTGGTATCACAGTTGCTTTGTTTTTGTGAAGACAGGTATCTATCTAATCTGTGTATTATTTTCCCTGATGAAACTGGTATAAATTCATCTTGTAGAATCCCAAATTCTTTTCTAGTCCTTGTTGTGCTTGTTAGAAATGCCTGATTGAAAATACTGATCTTTATGGTCTCATTCAGCTGACAGCAGTTCTTAAACAACCTACTGGCTTCTGTGCTGCTTCGCGTCTGGGCCCAGGACTGGTGGGGTTAYGAAAGGACACGCTCAGTTGTCGAGTGGGGGAGTTAAACTATCAAGAGTGAGGGATCCTCTTTGTGCTCGGTATTTTTGCTTGTGAAATTTCATTTTGACCCRAACTGTTTGAGTCTGTCTGCTACCTAGGTACCTAGATACTTTGATAAATATTTTAAGAAGCATTACTACTTTGGTCTAGTTCTACTACAGCGTAATGACTGGAGATTGTTGTTGTTTTAACTAGGTCAGTAATTTGGCTATTTTATTGACTAGTTATGTTTTTTTATTCACTGACCTTATTTAGGGCAACACAAAAACTTTTCAGAATATGATTGCTGTTTGCTATAAAGCATCTCTGTTCAATGCATTTTTAGCATTGCTCTAGCACGCATATGACTAAGGGTGTAGCAATACTGAGCAGTAGTCAAGAAAATGATGTACCTAAACATGCATCCTTGCTTTCCCAAGCTTTCAGCAGAGGAACATGTTGGAAACCCTTGCAAGTCATTCCCAATGAGTGCCTTTCCTTTAGACATTTCTGTCATAATCTGATGTGTCTAGGAAGAACAGCGTTGAAAAATGCCTGAGAGTTTAAATGTTGGCAGGGGGTGGGGTGAGAGGGAACGTATGAAGTATTTGGCCATTTCTTGAAGGGGGGGAGGGRAAGAGTCCTCCTATCTTCCAGTAGAAGTTTATGAATTCTGTTGGAAAATATAAGTCTTTTGATAAATATTAGAAGCAAATTTTATAGAAAACTGTGTACAGTATGTATTTTTCACTTTTAAATAAACTGTTCGCTCTTAATTACCTGCACTAGAAATATATATTGGAATCATTCTAGGCAAAATCCAGGGAGGCTCTGTATTTTATTAATCCACAACTCAAATTTGTGGAATATTTAAAAATAAGACACTTTCATATAATTATCTACAAGAAAGGGGATGGTTATAAGTGGAAAGTAAATAGCAAAGGATATTTTTCTTTCTAATGTAAACATCTGGCAGTAATCCTTGCTTACACAATTAATGGGCATTTAATTGGCAATGATCAGTTTATTGCAGCAATATGAAGTGAATGTTTCCCCAGGAACAAACAGCTGTTGCAAGAATTTCACAGCAATTTAGMAAACACCAGGTGATAGCTGTATCTAGAATGAAGTGTTCTGTCTCCAAGCGAATGCAGCAGCAGTGAGTCAGAAAAAGGTATGAAAACAGGACTGCTAGATTTATCTGATTTTTTTTTTCCTCCACAGCCTCTGTAATATTAATTTCTAAGTTAACCTCAGCCAAATAGCTTAATGATTAAACAAAATCTCCCAAAACCCATGGGGGCCCTTAAAGAGTAGTCTACATCTGAATCCGTGAGACATTCACGTTGAGATGAATTTTGAGACTTTGCTTTGAAAGTATATTGTTTTATTCAAAAGTGCAAGCCTTTCGAAAGTGTCTGTGCTTAGAATTGTCATGTCTGGTTATGCATAAGTATTTGAATCCAATGGGCTGTGATTATTCACATAATCTTGTGTCATTCAGTGTTTGTAAATTAGACCATACAACAGTAGCTTTTCCTGGTTTGTTCATTTGTATTACTCGTCTGACAGTTCTAAGACCAGAATTTGATTTGTCTTTAGTGGGGGAAAAAAATAATAAAAATTTAAAAAATTGGCTTCATTCACAAATTACTGACAATTAAGTAAAAATATAATTATTTCTACCAGCTGTCTAAAATTAAATGTATTACTTTTTAATTTGTGTTGCTTGTGAGCAGCTTTTCCATTATGGCTTAAATAAAGTTTTTCATCTTTCATTATGTTCTCTCATTACTAATTTAATATAATGATAATAGCTATGCGAACTTAGTGTTACTCTGCTTTTGGCATAGATTAAATTGCACATTTTATGTGTGGCATGTAGGCCAGTACTCTCGTTTTCTGAAAGCTTGGCTTCATTGGCGAGGAAAGTAATTTTACTTCAGCAAAATGCCTTTCTTTACTACACTATTTTGTATTAGCCTATGCCACAATCTGAAAACAATACACCAAAATGAGTGAAGAATCAAGGGACAGTTTAGTGAACAATGCTTTCATTTTTTTTATGTTCACATTCTGCAATAATTCATCTCCATGACAAAAGCAGACAATCAATCATCTTCTATTGTGCTTTTCTCCTTTAAAATTACCGTTCTTGATATAACAAAAGGAAGCTGCCTAAGTAACGGGAACATTCCTACATGTTTAAATCAATAAATTGATCAGACTCAACAAACAACCCCTTAAACCATTAATATGACAATGCAGTTTTCTGATTAATTCATGCATATTAATATCAAATTATACCATCGTTCTTTGGACTCTTCTAGAAAATAATGCAACAATACATATTAAAGCAGTGTTTTATTRTATTCCATTAGCCAAACATTGCATCTGGTTCTTTAGCCTTGTCAAAAACTTGTAATTTTCAATGGAAAAGTGAATATTCTGTGGTATATTATACAAAATATTGTGGTTCTTTATAATTATATGAAACTAGATGCTTTAACTCCTGACCAGGGTTTTGTTTGCAGACAAATCTCCTACTAATGTCATTAAGAATGTGCCAAAACAGTTTGGTAACAAATAATAAAAAATTAAAAAGAATTATTTTGACTAATTAAATTCAGATGATGCTAACATATTTAACTCTTTTTCTGAACTGCTGCTAAATGTAGCAAATATAGTAGGTAATCACTAACAATAATAATGTTTTGTTTTCATTTGCATGAGGATGTGAAGTGGATACTTACTTGCAAAATACTGTTATTTGAAGAGCCAGTCATGGACTCCGCTAATCGTGTACGATGTCTACCACCAAAGAAAAGGACAATTTTTATAAGCTTACAATCTAAATATGAAAAAAATAATAGAAACTGGCAAGCATGTTAGATGCAAAGGAARGTGGTATCAGGATACTTGTAACCTGTCAACAAGGAATCTTTTCTAGATATTACTGCAGAGGGAAAATTTAAGGAGAGATTTAAGCAAAAAAGTGAAGTGGACTCWCAAAAATAATACCAGCATATTGATGTTATGTAGTGATTAATAATCTATGACACAAACTATTGTTTTGCCTCCTGTAGCTTCCTCGATTAGGGGGAAAAATTGTCTTATCTATTGACTTAATGCAAAGAAACGAAAGATATGATAACTATTTGGAGAAAATATTAAAGTGGACATGTATTAAAGTTAGTTTTGGTGAATGCATTGATACAACCAGAATGTGCTGTTAACTTTTTTTTTTAATGGTATAGCCATCAGAACAATGTCCTTCTGACCCTGCATCAGTATTTCTTGCTATGAAATTATAATAAAATACTTGGATTAAAATGTGAATAGTTTATATATAACACACAAAGTAACAGGATTAAGTTAAGCTAATAATACTGCATGTCATTAACTAGCACAAAATTCAGATGACTTTAGAACCCCTGAAGATTTCTTTAATTGTATTTTCTTTTTTCTGAATTAATGAGGCCAGGCCATAACATGTTTCAAGAAAATTAAGTCTTTTGTTACAGGAATGCAAATGCAGTGGCATGACATCTAAGATACCAGACAATATAGATGGCTGTAAGAATGTTTTCATCACGTTATAAATGGACATCACAGTAAGTTAGATGACCGTTATCTAATTAAATTTTCATAATATCTTCTTGTTAAACACTTCCTAGGCATTAATTGATTGTGAAGATTCAGTGCCTGTTTTCATTCATAATCCACAAATGTCAGTATAAAGTAGTTTTATATTTAACAAATGTAGCCCTAACTTCAACTAACAATCGAAAAAACCTTCCCTCTCTTTTCTTACCTGCTCTCCACTAGTGCCAGTCACCAATATATGTATAATTAACTGGAAATATGTAACTAAAAATATCAAAATATACATATTAAAAAATGACAATGTGTACTGGAAAATGAAAGATGAGCAAAGCTGTGGTGTTAAACGTTCTGGTCAGCACCAGCAGCACGTACAGGACTCCAGGCTCATTTGGTAAAGATATCCTAAAGGATGGTTGAAGAGGAAAGGGCCGAATGGAGGAAGAGACCTAGGTTCATCGGAAACCAGGGCTTGCTTTGTGAAAACTGTTTTGGGTTTCTGTGGTCCTTTCCTCTCCACCTCCCGTTACGGAAAAAAGCCTCCTCGCATCCCAGTACGAAACTCAACCAACCAAMCAAGAAAACCTTACCGAGGTTTCTCTTGATTACTAATCAGGGACGTTTGACTATGATACAAGAACAGCAAAAGGCCACGTTCGTATTAGAATCTTACGTGAACCTTGTCAGAAAATTAAGTACTCCTGGAATACTTTCTGTTGCTCTTGCAAGATGTGTAACTGGCATGTTGATGCTAAGCTTTCCAGAGAAATTGAGAAACTAATGACAATTTTTATTTATCTGAATAAAAATGCTATAATATTTAAAAAGAGATAAAACCTGTATTTTTATGAATTGCTTGTAATCTTGCAAGTATAGCTTATATCTTTCCTAATAAAATGAATGACATAAATGTCATCTTTGCTCCTTCTATATACTTTCAGATCGGTCCTTTTCATAAACCTGGAGAGAGCATTTGCAAGTTACAGTTAGGTTTTGTTGGCCCTGACCAACAAGCAAATGGGAATTTAAAGGTAATAAACTGAAAATGCTACTATCCAGCTGCCATTTAGTTTTCTCAGCGAGCTGTTACCTGAAGTGCTCTTCAGCTGTCTCCTATTTAGTATCATACAAGGAGTGGATAATTCACAGATAGCAGGGATTCAAGTCATGGCTTGTGCTTGAGAATTAGCCCCCAGGTTACAGGCTGAGGAACAGTGGATGTAATTAGCTTTTTAGTTTCTACCATTGCAGAAGATTTTCTTTTGTGGAGGGTAAATTGGCTTTTTTGTGGTAAAGAGGTGGTTCAAACTTGCAAGAATTTCATCTGAAAGGTATTGTTTAACCAAAATAGTATAAATGTGCTCCTTTGCTCCATACTCCTGACTGGTATCAAGGAGAAGTTGAGAGAATTCAAAAAGATTCCTGGTTTAAAATTTTCATAGAGTAAATCCTCTGAATTAGAAGATAAAACTTTCAGTCATTTCTGTTGAAGTTCACGTCTTCATTCTGGCTGTTGGGTGCTGTTCATAAAATTATACCATGTTTATGAAAAGCTATTTAGCAATAGGCTAATTTTTTTTTTTGACTCTTACTAGTCACCTGAGCTATCTAAATTATTTTCCTGGGTCAACTAAGATAAAAAGGGAATCTTTCTAAGTTATACTAATGAAGCTACTTGCACCTATTCAGGTGCTCTGAACAGCTGTGTGATCAGTCCATACTGACTTAGGCATGTTTTCTTTTTGCTGTAACAAAAATCAAAATTGCTTGGCCAAAACTCTTCTGTGTAATGTGAAAACTATAATAGTATTCATGGTAACCATAAGATAAGTTAATCTTGAAAATTTTCTAGTTATTTATTTGCTTGATTTTGGGGAGCAGGAGTTTTATTAGTAAGAAATTGTGATTTTTGGACCAGGATTCTTTTATTTTCATCTCCTCTTATGAAAGTATTAAACTTGGTTTCTGTATAACTATAGCKATGTAGTACCCTTTTCCACATAAATGTGTAGTGTTTGAATCTTATGGCTGTAAAAGTTCAGCTAGAACTAACAGTTTAATGGAGAATTCAATCAAAGATACTTTAAAAAAATCAGGTTTTCTTTTTAACATTTCTGTTATGGGTTATTATACCTTAGCTTTTACTTTAAGCTGGTGATACAGTATCTAATACAATCAAAATTCTATTTGTAAAATCAATATCCATGACTATAACCCAACAATTAAGTAAGAAACTAAGGTCATTACAGAATGGGAAAATGAGTTTAACACTTAAGACTTTTTAAAATCTATACATTGGCATATTTGAGCTCTAATTGCTAGACACCTAAAAGTACAATCAGTTCACTTACTGGTATCAGTACATTTACTGCTCTTCATCAGGGAACCCTTGACTGCGTGGACATACCAACTGAATCTTTTTATAGAAAAGAGTGAAATGATTTTGGAGGTTATTTGTAATATAATTAAGCCCAAATCAGAAACCACA
This sequence comes from Rhea americana, assembly GCF_003343005.1. Lineage (NCBI taxonomy): Eukaryota > Metazoa > Chordata > Aves > Rheiformes > Rheidae > Rhea > Rhea americana. The sequence goes on from NW_028186312.1 coordinate 855,153, forward strand.
CATCTTTCCTTTGAGGCACAGATATGGAGAAAGAATTGTTACTCCTATTTTTTTCCAGAATGCTGCCCAGGTTCTGCTCTCAAGGAACATGAGATCATTTTTACTTTGAAAATAAGGGAAAAAAGCATCGTGCTGCTTTCTGCGACAAGTGTGATTGACTTCATGCACACTATGCATTTATTTTCAAGTTCATAAACTCTAGTTTTTGTGAAAATGCAAAGTTTCTCATGGAGTTAGTTCCCTGCTTCCACTAGTAGACTCTATTCAAAACAACTTATTCTAACTTGAAAACTGATTTTACAGCATACTTGGTTATGATGAGTAATCCTCTGTCCTTTGTGAATCAGCAGTAGGGAAAGGAGGGAGCTATTTGCACCCTGCTGTGTAGGTGGGTTGTTAACAGGGTGTGCTCATCATTATCAAAGGGGAGCTGATAGATCCAACAGATATCTGACATTCAACTACACTTAGTGCAGGCATCCGGCGGGCGGCAAATGTGCTACAGAAGTATTTAGGAGTAGTTCACACTCCAGTGTGGCAGTGTTGCCCATGTGAAGAAGATACTAAAATTTGGCATTATTAAGTTTTTAAAAAAAATTGCTTGTGTTGCTCTGAAGATGCACAAAGGTGTGAAGAAAGTGACAAAATGCTCAGAAATTCACATCCATTTAGGAAGCTGCTTTGGCCAACAGAGTGCTAAGTTGACTGGTAATGGACACAAAGTGAGATGCTGAAAGAAAAGATGAGGAAAATCCTCAAATTTCCTCATTTCTTGAGGTCTTATCTGGTCTTGAGTATTAAGATTTATCTTTGGGGTTTCCTTTCTCCATTTTGCTTCAAGCTCAGGGATATAAAGTAACTGAGACTTAAGCGTATCTGGCCTGAAACATAGGAATTTTTATTAGCTTTTTTTAAAAAGAAAAAAAAGAAGAAAAACAGTTTTGGCGGACCTGCAGAATAATTTACGTAAAATATTCAGGAGGAACAGATGAACTTAGTTATCTGATTTRGAAACTTAAATAAGTGCAAGGGTTAATGCTTAAGAATGCAGCATCTCAGTTTCACATCTTTCTTCAAATACAGCATTTCAGTAGGCTTATTAAGCATGATGCTGAAGCATCTGTTCAAGTTGTAATGCAGAGGGAAGTCTGCCACCTTACCAAAATAACTCCGGAATTCAGAGTCTCGATTAAGAACAGACCTACCTCAACCAAGCTGGCTCAATTCATTGAGACCTAAGCTAATTGCAGTTTGAGATGCTGTGAATGGAGGTGAATTGCAAATAGATGGTTAGAATTAATGTGTACCAGATGCTGTACATTTACCAAAATATACTTAGTGTAATATGCACAATTTTATCCAAAAATTTAGATATCAATGTTTAAAAAGGAGGGAAAAAAAAAACACAAGCACCTAGCATTGCCCGGTTTTAAGGATTTTCTGATGTAATAGTGCAGGCTAGGAGGGGACATTTGCTATTATACTTTCTATGGGGGGGGGGAAATGGCTGAAACTGGTTTTACATTTCCCACAGAAATTGCATTGATTACCAAAGTAATGGTTGATTACCATTCTTTACCTTCATGCTATAATGCCATTCATGTTACTGCTTCTCTTAAGCGACTATGTCTTTGTGCATATTATATCCTGGTAAATATACARTATTTTTGCCTATAAGAAAAAATTATCATATGAATACAGAAAATAAGGGAATGATCTATTCAAAGTGAAAGGAAAACATAGGATATGTTTCTGTGCACCAGAAGAGGTTGAATCCCYGTGTTTGGTCACGCAGTTGTGGCAGGCCTCTACCCTCCATCTTCCCACACCCAGTACTCACGTTCGTTCACCTTGCAAGCATTAGTTAACAGTACAGATTGTTTTGCAGCTTGAGTGACAACTCTTCCAATCAGTGTATCCAATATAATGCCATGTTGGTGCCAAATAATATGTTATAGTGTGTCATACCTTGCATGTTCTTTGGATCAGTTTCTGCTTCTCTGAAACATTTCGATGGAGTCGTTGCAGGAGGGTACGATTTGACAATGCGCTTGATGCTGGATGCAAGTGCTCAGAAGGTAGCTGACAAGGTCGAGGGGGCACTTAACACTGCATCACGCTTTTATAGTTCACGAAGGATTTAAGGGGAAATGCAGGTTTATTTCACACAATGCTTTTCAGTGCGAGTTCTAGCCTACGATCAATGTAATGTCACATAATCAGCCTGTTTCTGCAGGCACTGTGTTGCAAACTCAGTTTCCTCTCCTAGCAACTTGCAAATAATTGTCAGTGAAATCATTGTGTCTTATAGTTACTAAGATGTTTAAAATGTTCCTAGCAGTAGTATTCCATCTTTTAAGTGACTGAAGAGGTCAACCTGTAGAATCTTGAGGGACTAATGAAGTTGKTTTTTTGCTTGTAGTGATCTTATTTCTTTGTCACAGTATTTACCCAAAGATGATTTCAATTACAACTTTATAATTTTTCTCATATTAGAGATGGGATTGTGGATTTTTATCTCAAGAATGGCTAGATAGTAAAGTATATTGCATTTAGATTCCAGGAGAATTTTCACAAGTCACTGTATGGTCATCTGTGTTTGTGTAGTATATAAAATGTTCTGAAATTTATCTTGTAACTTTTCCTATCATGTTGCTGCAGTGTTGTTGCTACAGTGTTGTTGCTGCAGTGTTTTGATTGCCTGCTTTGCATACATGACTTATACACAGTTTTTTTTTCTTGGTGACAGAGGCTGACTAGCTCTTCAGTCCCTGAAAGATCCCATTGCCTTGCCGTTTGCAAGCTAAACCAGCAACTTGTTTAAGTGTGCTGTAGTAAAGCTTTTACAAACAAAATGCAGCAAGACAAAGTACTGTTTATCACAATGTAATTTGTATTTGCATAGATTTTCACTGCATTACTGAAAGGTCAAACCAGGTTTGCTGGTTTCCACATCTTCAGTACTATAATGCTCATTCTCATCAGCTTGCAGTTTACACCTAAGCTTGAATTGCTTTTTAATCTTGTGAATCCAATTGCCCATGCCTCCATCAGGTGTAGCTGATGCTGAAGACCTTAATTATGCTACAGTTGGCATGTTTAACTCTAAGCCATGCATTTGACAGGATTGATTAGACATTTTGATAGTATTTTATAATTGTAGCTCATGTATTCCTAAACAAGGAAAAATCGTCAGGAAAAGAGTTTAAAACACACCTGTCAATAGAGACTAGTCAAAGTAACTGCAAACTGATTGTTATACTTGCCTCAGTTAACTTAATTTCCTCTGGTCTATTTGAGTTTCCGATAGGCAACTTGAATTGGCTGCACACAGTAGTTGTGGAGAGAGGCAGCAAGTCAGAACCTTGCCAAGATTATTAGTCTTTCCCTTCCAGATGAGGAGGGTGACTCAGTGTCTGATAAACTCAGAGCTCTTCGTAACCCTAGTGCCTTCTGTTGGASTTGGAAGGTGGATTTTTCTAGGGCATGCAGGGTGGATCTTCAGATTCTCTTGAACTCAGAAGTCAATGCAGGCTGAGTTTATGGCTCTTGGCTGACACTAAATCAAAGAAATGCTGGGTAGCTGCTTGTTGATACCTTGATGCAAAAAAACAGAATTTGAGAGTCAGTTTGCTGCTTAGTGATGAATTAGACTGAAGGCATTGAGTGCTGTTTATCCTCAAAAACTGTTATCTTTTGAAACAGAAGCAGAATGTGTGAATCTGCTTATTTGGAAAACTTGTCCTGAAAAGCTATATTCCCCTACCCCAAACCTTCAAGTTTAAGTGCAGTGAGGCAGCATTTAAAGGAAGACAGCTAGACTAGAAACCCAAATAAAGTTCTCTACTGATTTTGGGTTCCTTTTACTGTCAAGAAATAGACATCTCTTACCAAAAATCTGAATTATCTTCTGTAAGTGCCATCAGTTCTGATTGCTGAGTAATCTTAAAACTCTAGGGCACAGAGTGCTGAGTAGCACRTAGCACCTGAAAGCACTTAGCACTAAGCTATGTGGCTTAAACATGGGCCTTGGCATACTGCAGCCTGCAGCTACCTAAGAGCAAATATCGAACACTGGGATATGTGTCAAATCCAGTCATCTTCCTTGGGGCTGGGAAAGCAATGCTATCAGCTTGGGTTTCACAGCCTGAAATCCTTCCTTGAAAATAAGTGCCTACAAATTTTCTTTTTAGGACTGAGCAAAAATCTTTATTAAAACACAATCACAAATGATGATTTAAACTTATTTTTTGCTTGCAGTTTTAGAGTGACAAAAGTACCAACAGTAGACTATTTTGGGAGAGAGACTGCCTGCCCTTTGTTAGAGTTGTGCTGTTCTGCATTTATTAAAAAAAAAAAATAGAAAATTTTTCCAATGTTCAGCCAGAAGCAAGTATGAAAGATCATGTAGGGAGGTGTAGATGATCTCCTGAGGTCCCTTCCAATCTTACTGATTCTATGATTCTATTTTGCAGCCTGCAGCTTAGGCTGTGTGGAGCACTATTTTCCCTCTTCCCACTCCCCTGTTAATAGAAATTTTATGAATTAGGAGATTTTTAGTATCATATTTGTGAGTTCTGATGCCTAAATTTTAATTAGGTGATAATGATCTTTTTGGTCTGGGTCTTTTTTGATTGTTTATGCAGAAATGTTTGGGCAGAGTTTGAATCCAGATCTCTACAGTCCCTACCTTATGCTCAAAACAAGCCTTTATATAGACTCTTCTTTTTTTGCCTCACTTTTCTCAAACTACTAAATGCAAAACAGCCATTTCTATTTAGTGTATTGCTGGGGCTAAATCCTGCAGTTTCTAGACTATAAGGGGCTTTTCTCTAATTAAGATCGCGTTATAATGGATATTACACTGTCTATGCTAGACTTGTTTGCCAGTCCAACAGCACTGGGGCTGATGACGTTATGATAAATAATCCCAGAACTATCTTCAACTGCAAATCACTTTCACAGCCAGTTGGTTTAAAATTTAGCTAAAAACTTTTGGTATTTACTTTCTTTTTCTTTCCTTCCAAATGGGCACTTAGGTGGTGCATTTATAGAAGCTTGGAGTGCCCTGTGGGTAAGAGAGAGTCTATTTTAGCACATTTTCCTTGCTGTCAGAATATCCTTCTTCCAAAACACCTTCAGGTCATAGCCTCTGAGCAGGAGTTTCTGGGTTATCTGAGCTGCTGCTGTTAATGCAAAGACATAGGTCAGATGTGCCTGGTAGTAGAAAGGGATGAACACGAATCACCTCTAGGTTTAATTGGCCAGAGCTGGGAGGGACGAGGTAGGCAGGGAGATGCAGTAAGGATGTATGCAGATCTGGGGGAACTTGGTGAAAACAATGATGGAGTTGGGAGCTAGTTCTGCAATGCTTAAAGCTTTAAGAAATGCTGAAACAGTTGTCATTTCGATGTGAGAATCGGTTGTGATAGAACTCAAGATTTAAAACTAAAGTTGCCATGCTTATCTATATCTTCACCCCCCCCACCCCCCAAAAAGAGGAGGGGAGTAGTGCAAAACACTCACATACTCTCCTGGAAGAAATGAAAATCTGTCTTAAAAGGTGCAACTGAATGCTTCAGACMAGTGTCAGCACAGTCTGCTGAAGCTTCAACCCTAGTAAGGTGACTTGAGAGAGTATTCTATTTAAAAGATTTCTGGCATAAGTGAAAGAATATTAAAATGCCTTGAGTCAAATTAGTCAATAAAACATAATTAACATTGGAATACTCCCACTCTCTTTGACCCAGTTATTAACTCAGTTTTGCAGTAAGAGAGGAAGAGTGCAAAACAAAGTTTTACAGTAAACAATGCTATAAGTAACAGGAATGAGCTAAAGTTCGTAAGTCCAAAAMGTTTTAGCTCTTTCAGAATATGAGCGTCTCCCTAAGGATTTTCTGTTCTAGTTAACTGATTTAAAAGCCACTTTCAAATAGGTAGCGATAACCATTAGAGTGCAACTTAAAAGTATCAGAAACAAAACTTTTATTGGCCTCTTAGTATGCAAAGTATACTCAAATTTTCCCCCTCAAATACTGTGGGGAAATAATGCCTTACTAATGGCAAATATATACATGTAAAGAATCTGAATTTTCTACTTTTTTTTTTTTAATAAATAGATGTTTTTACCTGGTGAAACTGAGATAAAGTTGCATCTCTCTAAACACATTCAAGGATTTGCTTTTTATGAGAACCACTGCAATTGCTCTTTTGCAAACCTTCCTATCCCAAGAGGCTTTGAAGTGACAAACACAACAGTTAACTTTTCTGTAGCTTTAAAATTATTGAGCTTATTTTGGCTGTATCTTGAGTTTGTCCCAGCAAATATAAGTCTAATTTGTACATTAAATATGTTGAAGATTTGTTGCTCAGGCCAAGAAGAACATGGTGGTGAAGACTTTTGTCACGTTTGGAGGCTTTTTTAAATTCTATAATGCAAATGTCAGCACTCATTTTGAATGTACGTTATTTAAATTCTGTGAGCCCCGTAGTCAAGCATTTCTATTATAATAACTATCTGCACAGAAGTGCCATAGGAGTGCTGTCTACAGAGATGGCTTTCTATTGCGCTGTCATCTTTCTGCGGAGTTTGCTCCTGATGCTGCTGACTCTGCTAGTTCTACCCTGCTAGTGTCTCAGCTGTTAAAAATCTGACTTGAGACTGTTCTAAAACTCTTTCAAAATCTTTATTACTCCAGTTTAGCTGCCCTTTCCCTAAGCCATGATTTTATTTTACAGGTAAACACATGCTATTTTTTTTGAATCTGACAGCAAGTATTCTTGACCCCGTGTGCTTGGGCAACCTCATGGCAAGCTCAGCCTCCTCGTGGCTGCCTGGCCAGTCCCAGTTAAGGGATGACTCCTCAGAAGATAGACRTGCAAAGGTTTGTTTTGACCTGCTTTGAGGATTCAGCTGGGAAATGGRATAGTTGCAATGTCTGTACAAATCTATCGCATGGTGATTTTTTTGCTGCTTTGTGRTGGGAAGAGGATAGGAGGATGCACAGGCAGTAGGAGAAGCTTTAGCATTATGCCTTCTTGTCTGCACCTTAGCAAAATGATCTCTCTAAACTGAAGACATCCCCTAATGTGATCCCTTATGGAGGAACATTCCTTTCCCTTCACCTACAGCATGCAGTCCGCCCGTATATGGTGTACGTTCATAGATTTCAAAAGTCGATCGGGTTTTATGATCATCTGCTTTCTGTTAATGTAGCTTTGACTTTAGGAGACTCTTTTTCTTTCCTTCTCCCCCCCCTCTTTTAATATTGTATTCTTTGGATGTTATTCATGATATTTAACTTTAGTACCTAGTTTAGTCAGCTAAATTGGCCGACCAGTCTCCTAAAATAAAAAAAAAAGTAAGAAAGAAGTCACCTTAGGGCCTATTGTCTCCTTTAATACTAGTATTTTAAGAACTTTGGCTTAACTTAGACTCTGTGAATAGCYTCCTGAGGAGCCTTACTCTGTCCATCAATATAGGAACTCAGCTACCTGAAATACTTATATGAATGCTCCCTTGTTTTGCATTAATACAGCTGTATCCTCAACATTTTTCTAAAATCTAAGGTTTGCAATGTATACTTGCTTCTATATGCACATATTAAAGTCACTGTGACTTAATGAAGCAAATCTCAGCAGTCAGTTCAAACACCTGCTTCASTTTGAACACCTATGTGCTCTCAGTAGTCTTAAAATTATTTCTTTTTAAATTAAATCTTTGCTACAATAAAATACAGTGTTGCTTACTAATGAGGCCCAAGCTGATGTGAGGGTCTGTTTATAATTCATATATCTAACAAGGATAAATCAATGYGGAAAACTTTGAATTTTGACTCTCAAAAACACTCAAATGTTGTATTAGTGTACCATGCATTTTATGCAAATTTATCTGTCTATAAACTGATCTGATATACATTTGCCCAAGCCTAGTTTCTAATCTTGATGGATATATTCTAATTAGGAAAATTGACTTGTATCCCAAGTGACATAAATTAAAAACTTAAGGATAAATACACACCTAATTGACTGGTGGCATGCTGAGGATATTTGGTTTGCAGATGAGAATGTTCGTGAAGACTATTTGGCAGAAAGCTATGGGAAAATATATTATTGTGCGGTTTGTATTTTGCTTTGCAAAGATGCAACCTTTTTAATATAAATGATCATTGAGTAGGTTGAAGTGTTAGCAGGTAGTTAATGTCTTCTATGTGTTTTGTTGTGAAATCACCTCTGACACACATCACATGTTTTCTGTTGATTGATCTAATTATATACATATAGTTTTATCAGAGCTATGTGAGCCTGGAGATACCTGTGTTTGCTAATGTTCTACAAGCACAATTCAAAACCCTCTAGGCTCACCGGGCCTGTTTCCATAATCCTTAACTGGGAAAAGTAAAGCCTTGAGAGTTTTGAAATATGGTGCTGAGATTGAGCTCAGAGGCTGGAAACAGTAACCATCAAAACTCCCCATGTAAGCCTGCAAACTATGATASGTAGCGTGGCCTCCTTCCTTTAAGATATTTGGTTGCTAGTTTAAAAATGTGCAGCTATTACACAGTAAGTTTGTTATGAATAGGAAAAAATACAAAACTCTGATTTTTCTTACGTTTTCTAAAGTAAAAATGTTAATTATTTACAATAGTTTTGAAGACAAATTCTGTTTTGGTATTTTCTCCAAAATAATGTTTTATGTTAATTATTCCTTAACTATGAGGGGAGCTATTGTAGAAAACAACCAAGTTTATGATTTTACAAATTTACTTGTTTATCATATTCCACAACGCATTGTGTGAAATTTCAGTGTTTGCTTTATRGAATGGGCTGTATTCAGTGACTTATCATTTTTCTCCTCCTCAGCTGCCACTCCCAATCGTACGCATTGCTGAAGGGTCATATGGGTGGCTTTAAGTAGTGTTGTTGCACTGTAAGAAACAGATTCACATACACCCTCGCACTTACTGGGCTTGTCTCTTCAAACTTTTTGCAGGCTGTCTGCAGTGCRTTCTAATGGTCCTGCCATTAATCTGAAACACAAATCTCTGAGTGTTTAAGGACYTTTTAATCTTTTAAAAGATGAAAACAGTGGAGTAGGTTAGTGAAAGGCGGGCAGAGCAGGCAGGGGTTTGCACTGTTTTTATGCTGCTGTGGATCATCTTTCTTAGATTCACTTCAGGATAGTCATGACATACGTTGAACAAGTGGGAGAGGAACTCAGAAACACATCTATTAAAAGTGTTTTCTTCAAGGCACA
>NW_028186312.1:869408-874408 GCF_003343005.1 Rhea americana
AGGAACTGTAAATATGCCAGGGTAATTTTGGAGAGATGTGCTTCAGGTTTACGGGGGTGCAGCAACTGGACAGCCTTGATCTACCAGCCATACAGAAAATGGGAGGGAAGTAGAGAAATAATCTGACCTTGGCACCATCATTAATCCAGTCTAGGAAACCTGGCCTTTCAGGTAATTTCTGGGTGTAATAACCTTAGATATCACTTTAATCTTAGATGTCATTTTGAATACTGTTGCATAAACAACATGTGGACGTAACAAAATTGTGCTGCTTTTTCTAATCACCTACGTATCATGGGCTCATTACTTGGGTGAGAAAGCGTGGTTTCCTTTATCATTAGGAAATCCCCTTTAGCTTGGGTTTTTTCCTACATCTCACTAACCTTATTTTACACCTCCTTTTGTTACGTAGTTGTTTAGCTGCAGTTCATGATCAAGCCCTTAGTTATTTTATTTGCAATCTACAGAGATGTAATATGTTCATAAGAAAAATATGCTTTGAAAACACTGGAGCAATACATGAATTTCAGAAAGGATATTAACAATTAGCTATGAATTAAATGTTAGTCTGCCAAGCCACTGTTAATTGGTTAAGCCTCATATGCCATCAGCTCATCAGTCAGAACTTTTCTTAACTCGTGCTGCAGCCAATCTGCTCATATAGACAATTTTTTCTTCTTTGTGCACACATCAGATGATGATGATGATGTTTTTGCTGGTTTTAATGTCAAATATCAGATATTTTTGTTTTGGGGGAGAGGTGCAGAGGGTAGAGTTACAATAGTGATTGGCCAGAAATAACGGGGACATAAGAAGCAATCAGTATATAGTGATTTTGGGACAGCAGGAAAACTTGATGTGACTAATTGGTCAAAAATTTCAGTTGTTTTTCTTTTCCGACTCTGTTCCTTTTCTGAGTTTAAGTTAATTGTGTTTACTGCCCACGTGCTTATACAGAACTCTTTCAGAGCACGTATATGTGAATATACGATTTGATTTTAATATGAATTAAAATCAAATTTCCATTCATTCTCCATTAAAGCCTTGCATGTTTGTTAAGGCAAATAGCAGAAATAGTATGGTGTGAAATTTCTGACCAATTACAATGTAGCTTCATATTTGACCTTCAACAAACTATTTTAACACGGTAAGAGTTCTTACAGTTATTTGACTAAATCACTCAAAAGTTAAAATACAATATGATCTGATCAAGAATATACATGAACCTAAAAGGAGTCAGAACTAGTTGGTTGAAATAATTATGGCGAATTATTCTGTAGGTGTATTTGCCCGTGTAGGGCACCGGGTGGGTTGGTCACCTCATCTACTGTCAGCAACAACTTAAACTCCTGCCTGGCTCACAACAAAGTGAGTTACTGCTATGTGGTAAGACTTAAATCCTCTTCCTGCTAGGTGACTTTTTGTGGGGGGAGGAGGAAGGGAGCCTGCAGCCCCCAGGGAGCTGTTGTTTGTGTTTTCTTCCCCATGAAGATGTACATCCATTGAGCCAAGAGGAATCAGCTGAAGTGTTGTTTGGCCTCTGTCACTGTCTTTCATTAGGGTTTATATGAAAGCTAGCTTAGATGAATAGCTTTTTCCTTTTATGAGAATTAATAAAACTGGGCTGGACTTTTTGACTTTACTTCTGTAAAGGTCAGCCTATTTGAAAATGCCTATGCTGCTGCTTGCTGAAGGAGCTGACCATTTATTTCTAAGCAAACAATGCAAATATCCAGATACTGCCTTTTGAAAGAATTAAACATCTAATATTTTTATTAAATGTTATAAAAGATAGGAATAATTCTGTTTACATATCTTAAAAAAAAAAAAAAAAAAACCCAAACCCCACAAAGATACGAACAACTGGCACCAGCTTCGTATTAGGTGCAGCAGTGGGCATTATGTATTAATAGGTCAGCTTTTGCAGGGGGTTTAAACTATCCTATATCTACTTTTCAGTCTGCTAATTTTGTTGCGAGTCCTGAGTACTTTGTTTATTTTGGAAACGATATTAAAAATTTATAGATTCTCCATATACATATATATAATATGTAATTCAGTTTAAAAAKCAGTGACTGTCTCTTAGTCCAGTCTTACTTCAGGACTAATTATAAACTGGGCATGTGTATTTGCAGTTAATAAGCTTAGATACTGGGGGGGAAAAATCAGTGAAAAAGATTATACCACAGATAATTAATAAAAATCAATTAGTTTGTTAATGAGTACTCTGTCATTACCCAAGGTGGCAGAAACCAGCTGGGGAAAAAAAGCAGTATCCCTGAATAGGACATTTTAGAATGCCAGAGTTCTGCTGAGAATTTCCAAGGAAATAACTATGAGAAGCAGCACTACTTGGGTTAAAACTGGCTAAATTTCCTCTCGAGACTGCAGCTCCTCTAGCTAATAAATTTAGTAAAAAAGTGATTCACCTTTAGTGTATGCTATAAAGCATTTTCTGATGCCTTAAGTACATTGTTCACTGCCCTGTATTAAAAACAAAACCCGTAGTTGTAAATGTCAATGACTAGGATTGTTAGAGCTCTTGCATCTCCTCGCTTAGTGTAAAAGCTGGAAATGCCCATTACCTCTTAGATGACTTTAGGATAACATTTTACATTCAGATATATAAATGGCATAAAGTCAAACATGATCTGACAGAGAAATGCAGAATGCCTTCAAATAGTCCTTGGACAAAAATGGAAAAGTTCAGTGGCAATGCTTATCCATTTGCAAATAGACTTTTGTAACACAAGGTAGATATTGTGTTCGTCCCACCTTTCCCATGTTTTGTCCATTTGCTGTGAAGCAGCTGTTAATCTAGATCTGTGCAGAAAGAAAAATTTATATTCATGCACACATTCATCCATATAATTTATTTTTGATACTTTTTGTGGGTATATCTAGAGAGAAAAGGTTTCTTTTAATAGATATTTCAGTGGCAAGAGGAGGGAGGTAACTTGAGTTTGAGCCCAATACATATAATTCTGATTTCATTGTTATATTCAGGGAGCACTGGAAAACAGCTCGACGTAGAAAGTAAAGTGTTGAAAAAGTTAAATTTTATAGTGGTCAAGACAGATGGAGATGCATGCCACAGCAAGAGAATTCCTATTCTTTGATTATTGCACTTGGTTATAAACCATCACTTGAAGGAATACTTCATGTTGAGAAGAGTACTCTATTGTTATGCATAGTAAGGGCACTAAATAGATAAATATATCTTTTATGCAACTACAGCAGTACAGTAAATACATTGTTACTTACTTTGAGTAGTTCTAAGGGCACAAGCCTCGTCCCGTTTTCAACAGAGTACGTAGGAAATTTTCCATGGAGTTCATTGCGAGTTGTAGGCTTCCGTTCTGGAGGAGGTTATCAGAATGACTTGTGAAACTTTGCCTTCATAAAGATTGTGACTTTTAAATTTTCGACTAATATGATGGAGAAGCAAGGATCTTATTTTTTTGAACCTCAGGAAAGACTTCCTCATATTTAAAATGCTGAGCTGGGTCTGAAGAACCCTATATTCTGTTGATTTTCTGGATTCTCTTATTTCTCTGTAACTTGGTTTTCCCTCTGTAGAATGGAGATAGCAATAGCTTTCCCTGAAAACATTATTCACCTAATTTTACTATTCCTTAAATAATTATTTGTTAGTTTTTAAATACTAATGGGATAGATATTTTTTGGTCTACATGAATGTTAATTGTTTGAAGGACCCTTTAAAAAAATTGCTGTCTATTTAAAAACATAGGCTAGCAGATAAAATACTCTCTGCATAGTTTCATTATTACACTGCTTGCCAGCATACATATTTTGTTATTAAGCTGTGTACCTATGGCAGATAAAAGCTGTCAGAATGTAATCTTTGTGTCAAGTTAAATGTTCAAACTAGGTGCATACTTTTTATAAATATAGAACTGAAAGATAAAACTGAAAAGTTCCATATTTACATAATTATGCCTATTTCCATATGAAACATCTCAAGTTTTAACAACTTGTGCCAAGCTGAGTGGTGTGTTTTTTTTTTTTTTTTTTTTTTTTTGTGTGTGTGTGTGTGTGTGTGTGTGTGTGTAGATTACATTATGGAAACAGCAGAGCTGTGAATGATTGTGTGCACAGAAATGCATTGTACCTTTAACATTATTAGTAGTAGAGTTAAATTTTCCATTTTTAACCTTCAGTAATCTAGGAAGCAATGGACTACTATAATGTGCTTCTTGGCACTCATTAACCCTTGATTACCTTTTCCATCAAACAGCAGGAGCAAGTCCTTGGCATTTATTGCCTATTGATAACTGTCTAAGGCCAGTGAGGTGCAGCACCTCATGTTACTAGATGTTGCCTGTGGAAATACCTTGTTGGCGTATCAAGCTCAGTGTGTGCAATGGAAATGCATACAGCATGGTTAACTTGGGACTATAACTTGCCTAATCATGTGTAGTTTCAGATTTGTATAGACTGCTCAAAAGGTCTGCTTGTGAATGATTATCATATTTTTGTGTTATTTGCATGCATTGCATAATATGTTCCAAATTCATTAAAGTTGCCAAGCTAATAGTAATGTTTTATGGACAGTACTATTAATGTTCACATCTCTTATTTGATAGCTTATCCTACTGTGCTAGTGAACAACATCACTTAAAAGTAGGGGTATTTGAAGAGGAAAATACTGAGAAAAGAGAGCATTTTGTTAATAAATCTATTTATGTTATGTAGATCTAACTATAGAATATAGATTTTCCAGATGTCTTGATTGTACAATGTTTTCTGTATATAAAAGGAATTGTGGTGCAAAAGCATCCTAACCTGTGATTTTTAAATGATGAAGCTGGTCAATAAAAGAAGTTAGATTTTACTGGATGTGATGGTCTCTGGAGGAAAAGGGGGCAAGGTTTTTAGAAAGAGATAATATTTTTCATTATCTCTTATTTGACCAAGTGATACAGTTGGAAAAATGAATACCTTGTACAGACTGTCCTTTCTCCTCCCCACCCCCAATG
>NW_028186312.1:879408-894829 GCF_003343005.1 Rhea americana
TACTTCTCCAAAACAATGCAGACACAATGTTTCCCGCAACACTCTTTTTTTTTTTTTAACTGATTTAACTGAGAGGTCAATCAAGCCTTATATATATCTAGAAGGCAACCTGTTCAAGTCTCCTCCTTCTCAATGCAAGAACGTACTATTTAAATTAGTGTAYTGCATATGTCCTGTTTGCTAGCTGTCCAACCATGCAATGTCTTTCATTACTGAATCTGGTTCCTCGAATGAATATGATAAAAGACATGCTGGCTGATGGGCTTAGATTAACAATGAACCTAGTAATTGTCCGGAAATATATATTTAATTCATAAAAAGTCTTAAATCATGACATAATGATGGGGAGGTTTTTAAAAGAAAATGAAATACCAGTAATCACAAAATAATTGAGAATGTTGGAACTATTATTTTTCTTGACAGTATAAAACTTTTTACCATTTCTTTGCTGACATGTATAATTTTCATTATATTCACATACATAAAATAAATTAAAATTAATTTACATAGAAATTTTTGTAGAAAGCAGAGCATAACTATAGAGGCAGGTCAGAATTATGAAAATGAATTATGAAAATAAATAATGCATTGATCTGGATTTGTTTTTTTTAAGAGAATTAAAATTGTTATGGAGTAATGTTGTACATAATGTGATAGCTTATAATATAACCAGACATAATAGGGCAAAATTAAGGTAAGGGAGATTAATGCTGACTGTGTATTTAATGGGGGAGGGGGGGAGGGAAATCAGTGTCTCAAATTGAGTTCTGAAATGTTCTTCCAATTAATCTTGTTGGAGTCATACTTGCAGTATTTTAAATTGTACTGAAAAAATATATGCAGCAGAAATTATTTGTTAATAAAAATGATTGTCCAAGCATTGATATTCTTGCCTTATTCATTGAAATTTCWTTCTTCCAGTATCATGAGTTACCTATAAAATTGTCTTTAAACTATTTGGGCTTAAATCTCATAATCTGTCAGGACTTTAAACTGGAATTGCTSATTCAACGGCATAAGCTGCTTTTGTTAGTGGCTCTGAACCCATCTTTCTTCTCAGCGCAGGACAGACTAGGCACCAGTATTATGATTTGTATTGCTCTGAATTTTTCAGGTGGGTCAGAAGAGCACTGACATGTTTCTCAAGTGGAAGGAAAAGCAGAAAATGTTGGAGGTGCATGTCTATCTGACAGTAATTTTCCCCATTTTTACCTTAATTCCTAGGGCAACTTTTAATGTTTTTTTATTATCGTTATTTCAGCCTACCTTAGGCAGTTCTGGAGCCCAAGGACTGCTTCTGTTGTATCTTTTTTTTAAAACCCTTTTTTTAGGAAAAAAATATATATATATTTGTTTGCTTAGGTTCATAGTCGTCATCTTTGATGTTTATCAGAGTGCCTGTTGTCAACCTTTTTTTTCCTGAATTAATATATTTGATATAATGGTCTTGGATTAAGTTTTATTTCTGCTAGCAGTAGAATCTGAGTTTATGGTAAGAACATCAAATGAGAAATTTTTACCAACCTGAGACAATTGCTGTCACTAATGAACTGTGATCTGCTTCTGCCCTATAACTGGTTTAAAAGCAGTCTGATTCTGGGATTATTTAGCCCTATTGGGTAATGAGATTTGAGCACAGCATTGTCAGCCCAGAACCTTTTGGCTTGTTTAGTCATCATAATAAGRTGACTCACAGCCCGCTTGTCTATGAAGAGGAGTGTTTTATATTGTCTTACGCTTAGGTTTTTTTACTGAAGCACGAAAAGACCTTTTGCTTTTCTCCTCAGATCTACAAAGCCTGAGGAATCATCCTGTTCTTTCATTGTCTCTAGAAGCTCCTGTAATATTGGCCCTTCTCAAACAGCCTAATGAGTTTAAATATTTCCGAGAGATCTTCTGCTGTTAGCACAATCTTTAGGTAACAGCGCTTTCATCAGCGCAGGAGASCTTGTGCCAGATGTGTTGGAGCTGTTCCATAAAAGAAAATGGTTAACCATGTGGAATAAACCTCTTCAGCTGTGAACAAGCATGAAAAACTTCAGTTCCAAATGCCTTCCCTGCCCCTCATTGAGGTATAAGTGCCTTAAAACAGAAGCTTATATCTGAGCGCCTTCTGAATCAGAACTGTCATGTTAGCTGCATAATGCAGCACCCTGTTAAATACTGGAGGCAAATACTGTTGTGTAAAGAGCTCTGCTAGAATTAGTTATCTTTCACCACATTAGACGTTATTCTCTCAAGTTCTACAGTTTGGGACTTGATGCAGCACCAGAGATGGTCCATCTATTAGGTTGCTTTTAAAGCAATAATATCTAACAGGTCTTTTTCACTCTCAGTGAAGCTGGAGGGCTTTACAGTTCATGTTAAAACAGATTACCCTGCATTTCAGAAACAGAAATTATGGAATACATACATTATGGAATAATGCTCTGTATGTTTCCCCTCCTCCCTTAGCATCTCCAATAACATATTTGAATAACTATTTTTAGAAAGAAATAACATAACATATGTTATGTTACATTCTAATGTAATATAGCTTATGCAGTCATCAAATTGTTGGAGTAGAGATGATGTTTAATGCCTATGTGGTACAAAAGTTTAGGGGAGACTAGTTCATTCAACTGCATTTAATTCTACCTACTAGACCTTGTCTTAAGAAAAGAAGAAAAATGTATGTAAAGGTATACAARATACTTCACTAACAGATTTCACTAACATGTTTTTACAACCAAACAACTTAGGTTTTGTGGAATTTCTTTTACTAGTTACAGTGAAACTTGCAGATTCTGTAAGTTTTTCTTCCATAAATATTCTTGTTTTGAAAATTTCAGGGAGAAGTACTAAAGAAAAGCTGCAAGGTAAAATATACCTGAAGGAAAATCTAAGCTATTGGCATTTAGATGCTTTACTCAAAATTTCCAAAGTATATAGCCACATGTAGTGCAAAGATATGCTTGCAAGTTCACTTGTTTTTTCTGAGTCACTGGTTTGTGATTTGTACCAGGAGATGAACCCTGAGCAGCTCCACTTGGACTTGTCCTGGAGCTGCAGTCTTGTGAGGACTGTGGTGTAGACATACCCGCACTAGCTGTAGGCTCAGAGTTGAAACCTAAAGGCTCAGGTGCAACATGGACATGGCTAGGACCACGCAGACTAAGCTGTGCGGTTGCTGTGATGCTGCTTAGCCTATTGAATGGCAGGCAGGCTTTTGGCTGTTTTTYGGCTGTTTGAGGTCTGTGAACCCTTTTCCTCTGAGTAGTATGGACATAAGTTTAGGCATATGTTTCTAAGGCTGATGTGATTTAGGTACTTGAGGTCTTTTGTGCTGACCATTCATGTGYGTGAAGTGTGTGGCTATCACGAAAAGCTTAAATTCTGATCAACCCTAAATATAAAAGCTTTGTGTTCTACTGCAAGCCATTAGGTTGTTGTTTTTGTTTTGTTTTGTTTTGGTTTTTTGTTTTTTTGATTTTTTTTTCCCCCAAATTCCTGGGTTATTATCTCATGTGATTAAAAATAATGCTTAGATATGGAGTTTGTATTCTTCAGGGAAAGAAACAATGTTACTTCCTAAGAGGCAGAATTAGGCTATTTAATATACTTAGAGAACAAGCTCTTAACCTGTAATCCTTTATAATTTTAGGAAACAAAATTATGAAGGTATARGTTTAGTCATACTTTTAACTCCAGACATCTCAAACATTTACAGAAAATAAGGCTGTGAGGATCAATTAATATAGTTAATGCCTTAGAACTGTTAAAAGCACACMGACCTCAGATGACTGTAGAAATTAGGTGCCTACTCCACTCTGACCTCTCTCTGCATTATTAACTAGTTTAAGATTGTATTAGAAATACTCTACTCTCCAAGCGCTGATAATGCATTTTCCAAGAGCTGATAYGCATTTATGTATTGTGGAAGGACATAAAATTGAGACTTTTTTTTGATAAGCATTCCACAGTTTGAATGCAAAATTGAATCTTTTATGCACTTCCTTCTGCAGCTTTCCCAGCTCCTTTTTCTCCTGTTCAGTATTCCTCCTAACCCTCAGCTGTTTCACAGTCTGAACTGTCTTCCCACCTGTGTCACTCAGAGGATGTTATTGAGGAGTTCAGTTCCTCTCTTTGAAACAGTGCTCTTCTTCCAAGCTTACTCAGAGCAAGAGCAGAGTGGGATACAGCAGTCACATAGCATTCACAAAAAATATTCATTTCCTCTTCAGCAGTTCTGTCTATTCTCCACTTTCCATGTATATTATTTACTACTCTTCCTAAGTAATAAGTACACTATAGAGGCTAGCATTACTGAAATTGAAAAGTTTTAAGAAATGAAATGATTGCTCTTTGATAAATAAATGCTTTGTGTCAAATTCCTTTTTTTTTTTGACCAAGGCCTTCTCTGACTCGATACCTATCCATAGATCAGTCATAGGTGCTTTTTCTGCAAGGATTTTGTGAATGTGTCTGTGCTAGAGGATCCCCATTATGTGTTTTCCTGATGTCTTACAACAGAGTTCTCACAAAATTCATCATAGTTTTATTTAGATCACATGCAGATCCTCCAGGCACAATGCAGATTAGTGAATATTACAGAATATCAAGCACCCAAAGTTCAGCTGCTTCCACCAAACACTTTTTACTGTCTCAAACCTAACAACAGTCATCAGGATCACAGGAGCAGGGAAGAGCTGGTCTGTGGTAGGGACTCCTGTATCTGAGAATAGTTCCTCTAAGGACTGATAGAGGAAGGGCAGAGAAGGACCATGGGGAAAAAGGAGACTTTCTYCTGTCTCCCGGAATTTACTGATTCGCTTTCCAAAAGGTTACTGGCGATATTTGGTAGTTCCACCGTATTTTTTGATGCTGTCAGTACTGTGAAGGATGCAGTGATTTTGCTCGTCACTAACTGAACCTCCTTAGTGCATTTATAGTACAGCTTGTGCAATGCATCTTTTGTAGATGCAAAAAGACTCTATTTTTAAATGTCAGATTACTTGTGTAATTTGTAAACTAATCATCGGCATCACTGAAAGCTTCACCATTAATTTGTGTGTGTGAAAGTAAGGAGGGAAAGATGCCTTCAGTTTAATACGAGCTGTAGGATCGCTGGAAGTCTGCCCTGGCCCCTTGAGGTAGATCAGCATGGCAGGAAGACTCCTCTGCTAGCGYGGTGCTGGGACTGCAAGCGGTGTGCGCGACCGCGGGGACCCTGTGTTCAGCCTATTCCCAAACCCACGTCCTGAAACTTCCTTTTTGTYGTCCTGTGGTCGTTTTTCACATAGCGTTGAGGGCCGTAACTGAACGTCACTGCGAAAGACAGATGGGACTTTCTGCTGTCTTCTCCTCTATGTTGTTAGAAGAAGTGTTCCCACCTGTCCTCTGTAGGGTGGAGGATCTGCAGCCTTTCAGACTTCYAGGAGAAAGTTTATCAGTGTGGGCAGTGTTACTATTTGTAATTGGCAGGATACTTGCAGCCTTTATAAAAGCACTCAGCTTGCTTGTGATCCTGAGCAAGGTAATTAATGAGGTATTTGAGGAATGAGGCACAAAGTTAGTGGTACCACCTTTTGAATAGAAATATTTCTAAACTGGTTTGTGAATACAGAAGCAGAAATGTATAAAGTTAGGTGGAAGAAGAGCTATATGGATTTTAAGGGGAATTAATGCTTTTATATATAAAAAAAAGTGAAGCAAAACTTATATATCTTTTAAAGCTTTCATAGCCTAAACCTGCCTGTATTAGGGCTCACTTAAACATGGGTTACCATGAAACTGAAATGACTGTGAATTTGTAGCACATTAAGCTTTGCAGTGCTAATTCCCTGTATGGGTACGTCAATCATGTTGGTAAGTGCAAGGTTGACTAATTCACTCTTGAAAAAATTTTTTTTTAAAAAAAAAAAAAGAGAGAGAAAAGGAAAAAAAAATCCCCAAACCCTAACCTAAAATACTTTGTGTAGTTTTAAATTTTAAAATACATTTATATTTATATGATTTTTATATATATATGTGTGTTATATGTGTGTGTATATATATATATATATTACACACATATATATATATATACACACACACACTCGGAAATACAGAATTTTCAGGTGCAAAATGACTTAATGCTATTTGGGATTTGTAGAACTTGAAAAATTCATCAAAATAATTTGAGAAATTTGARTTTTCTTTTGTGAACATTTCTCATAGATGTACCATTACTTTAGCTTCATTTAACTGATTCTCAGGTAGTACATGTACAACTAGTATACAATGCTTGCAGTATATTTTTGCTCTGAATGTGTTTGCTTTTGACTTGTTCATTTATTGCCAGCATTCCAGAGGTAAAAATGAGAAAGAATGAGAGAAGTCACAAAGCGCAAGTGAAAGTGCAATCTGAATGGGAGCTTGTTGCTGCAAATGCAAATCTATTTTTGAACTAAGCTTTAATTTAAGGCCCAAAACTATGGGAGGCTGAAAATGCAGACTTCACAGATCTGTACAACCAAAGAAAGTCTCTGTAATAGTTTAGATCTGTTACTTTGGTAGCTAGTAGCTACCAAAAATGACCAATGAAAATTTCTAGCAGTTCTAATGTTGTTAAACCTTATCAGTTAGGGCAAAGATATCTTTTTCTCTTTGTTTTCATACGCTAGTCTGTATTGCCTACTAAAAAAATCTTTATTTTCATAATATGTGTGACTAATCTGCAAGCTGTGTAAATGTTTTGACACTTGCATACTGTCTCTTTTTATGTATATAAAATAATTGCCCTACTATCCGTCATATTATAAACCTGTGACAAACTTCGTGTATGTCAACAACATGGTGTTTTTTTCACTTGTTTTTTAGCTTTGATAATGGAACTGCTTCCTCTGATTTTGAAATGTTACAGTCTTCAAAAGTCTGTGGGTGGAAAGGGGGATATTACTTACTGTAACCTCTGTAGGTTTTACTGGCTTGCTGAAAACCTACTAGAAAATTTTTAAAAAGGTGTAGGGTAAAAATTCCATGGTGAAAAGCACCTATTGCAAAATCATACATATTTTTTCTTTGTACTTTAAAATTACTTTCTTTTTTTCTCATTTTTTGAAATATAACGGTAGTTTGATTTGACTTTGACTATGTGGATTGACATTTTGTGTTTAATAGAGCTTTTTTGAAAAGGATTGGAATTTTGGTCCAGTCTAATAGTTTTGTACACTAATATATATATATTTTGAGTAGCAATGTAGCACTTATCAGAAATAGTATTGCATTAAAGGACCTAGGAGCTTGTTTGTTCAAGTAACTAATTATTTAAATTATCTCTTTGTTGCGTTGTTACAAGAGGTATGTACTGCAAACATAGTTACTTAAGCTTAAGTTCAAAGACCATAGGAAAATACTTAACATGCAAACCAGTCTGGACCCTAATGAGATCATTTGCATTTACTATTAGTACAATTCATTGAAAAAATACCAAAGGCCTGAAAGTAAGACGAGTATGCGTTTAAAACTATGTGATAATCTAAGGATATAGGAAATTACTGCTTCATATACATTGCATCCATTTTTATTTTATATATTTCTTTTTTTCCTAGATGACTGGCAATATTTGGTTAGAAAGGGCAAATGTGGAAACCATTTTAGAAGGGTTGAAGCAAATCCAAACATATTTCAAGTCAAGTAGGAGTTGAAGCCAATTGTTCTGGGTTAATTTAGTTATRTTAATACGGTGATTTGGAAGGCAGTTAATACTTGTGAAACAAGAGGAATAGGACAGGTGAAAAGCTATTCCTGCCTGAGGAGCAGCGTGTGTGTGTGTGTGATGGTGAAGGGACATAAAGGATTAGGATGTGAGCTAGAGGGGGGCTTTAACATAGCATTAAAACTAAAGTATCTGTTTCTGTTTCTCAATGGCTAACAGAATTATGAATTTTAACTTCACCTTTTTAACTTCATTTTTCAAAGATATTCTATGAATTTGATTGGGGCTTGGAGTGGAGGGCAAATGGAGTGATTGCCTTGTGAAGAATGCTTGCTTGCTTGAATATACTGCTTTTTGTCCTCCATTTGTGTCAATATGATCAGACCTGCTGCCCATGATTTCACCCACGTGGCTTGTTCGCTAATGTGCGTCGGTGCGAGACCTCTGTGTGTATTTTAATGGCTGTCGTGTGCTGGCAGCCCACTTTTCTTCTGGCATGGTTTCTTTTGGATAATGCTGTTTTGTGTAAGGTTCAGGCTTGGGGTTTTTGCTTATTGTCTAAAGACTAGAAGAAAGAAGGGGATGTTTTATGGTTCATTTGTATAGTTCTGGAAAATTAACCTGAATAAGTTGTTTCAAACTTGTAGTCCACCTGAGGACTTGGGCTTCTTCAGAGTGAGGTATGTGAGGAAAGGTGAGATCTTTAGATCAACTGATAAAGCTGGACACAAACAGAAGAGCTGTCCTCAGTTTGGAACCAGGAATAGGAGTGGCCCTTTGTGGTGTTTTTTTAACTTGAGGAAAATCTCTGGCAAAGGGACCGCCAATTTCCTCTAACATGTTCCAAAAGCTGACACGCAAACAAAACGTGGATGGGATCCTCTGCTAAAACTTTTGTCTAATCCCAGCAAAGGTGTGGTCTGTACTAAGTTGAAACATTACTGAAACAGTTATTATGAAGATTTAGGCCATAAAAATGAATCATGCAAATGAAATGAATAAGAAACTACACTGATAGAAATTCACCACAGAAATTATGTTTCCGCAATCTCTTTAGTAACAACTTTGCATATGAAACAAGAAATAAATGTGGTGGGAAGGGGAGAGGACACCACCTATCCAATATGGAGGATTTCTTCTCACAAACTTCCAATTTAATTTTAATTATCTCTACTAACACTAAATAGGTTATAAAAACACTACAGAATTTTTCACTAGGAATGGAAAATATCCTAAGTGTTTGCCAGCCTAATGCTAACTTCTGCCAAGGAAGTGAACTGTGGCAATTTTCAAATTTCCTTCCTGTGGCACAACCTATGCAAGTGCCCAAATGTTGTTTAAATACCGTTACTTATTTTAAATACGTATTAGCAGTGTGATACAAACCCTTTCCCTACACAAAATGAGTTATGGTTTGTCATGCTGCTTTTATTTCCCATAGTTTCTGGTTTGATTGTAGTTGTGAATGCCACATCTAGCTGAATTACATTTAGCTTTTCCAGCACTAGAATATCTTGGCTTAATTCAAACATAGAAGTCTTTGAACTTAGTGAGTATACTAAAGCCTTGAACCACTAAGAATGGACAAATTTATTCTTGGTAATAAAATGAATCTTGATTTCTTTCCTGAATGTTGAGTAAATAGACCTGTTTGAACACTTCTTTATTTTAAGACTGTATTTTCTTCATAGTCAAAATAGTTTATATCTGCGTGCTCTGTCTTATGTTGTAGCAGTTACTATCTTCCCTTTCTTTCTGACTTTGGCTCCTTCACCTTTTCTATATTCCTTTTTGGCAGCAAATTTTATGTAATAGTTTTGCATTACGAAATCTCATGCAACTGTTTTCTGCCTTCTTCAGAGAACGAGGCTGCTAGGGCCCTTCCTCTTGAGAATTTTCTCTGTACTCTCGCTCATGAAAGCGGTGGTTCTTCAGCTTATGCAATTCTTATCTTTGCAAGTTCATTTAGACATCACGTCTGTTTATGAAAGTCTGATACCATTTATGGTTTTGTGAGGTAGTCTCTGCTTTGYCAAATTAAGCAGCATTGAGAAGAATCTTATTCTGGGAAATTYCTAGCCAAGCATCTAAATATCCTTTGGGTGATCACTGAGAACCTTGCAGGCTTTGAATTCTAGCCATTTTGATTTTCACTGTTATCTCTGAAAGCAAGATTTGGTACTCTATAGTATTTTCACTTAAGTGTGCTACATTAGTGTATGCAGAATCTAACTATATGGCTGTGATTTTTTTTATCATTATTATTTTTTTCTTAACTAAAATCCTGAAATGCGTATCAGGATGTTTTATCGTTTCAGTCTTAYGAGTCCAATCTTACTCAGCCTTGTAGGCTATGCACACTCTTCCTCCCCCCTAAATACAAAACTATTTGTCTAAATAAATAAGTGTGGGTAAAAATGCCTATTCCCCTTTGAAAAGAGTCGAATGTGTGTTTCAAATGCTATACGGGAAGTATATCATTGAGCTATTTTACAGCAATACTGGGCCTCCATCTTAACATTAATCTCTGATTTCTTTTAGCCCTCTGCATACAGTCACTTGTTTCGTTGCAGTTGGTCCAGGGGCAGGTTGAAACTGAATAAGAGCTGGCAGTGTTTGTTTTATTGTGAACCTTATTCAGCCTGATATTTAATTATGTTTCCGTGTGGATTTGTAATGTGGATTAATAGTTTTATTTTACTCCCGTGATTAGTTTCTGTTTGTTCTAATTTCTTTTTGGCTCTTTCTTGACCTTGAGGTGAAAAAAAAAAAAAAAACGCAGAAGATGTATTCCCTCAATTTAATGCCAGTCTGAGGTGTTTCTCCTGCATCATCAGATCAATGAAAAGTAAATAGCCTACACTTCTTGTTTCACAGTGCAGTATTGATCTTTCTTCAGCTTTTGCTTCCCTTTTTCCCTGCGTCTTGTGTCTTTCAACCCCTGGGACCGAAGTGATTGCCATAGATTGGACAAGCTAACAAGCGCATGATAAGGAACTAGTGTTTTGTGGTATACTCGCATTCACACGCTTGGTATATAAAGCCTGGACCTCTGCGCATTGAAAGAGAGGTGCCATTTTGTGTATGGCACAAGTCACTGTGAAAAAAAGCCACGGGGAAGGCACCAGAGCAGCAGAGGATTTTATTCTCCACACCGATCTTTTATCCCTGCAGCTGGTGCCAAGCTGGGTGAGGACATTACTCCTCTGAAAAGTAAGACAAGTAGCCTGCAGGGAACGCCACAAGCCGCTCTTTGCTATGGCGATGTCTGGGATGGTGGCAGCCTATGGGTAAGTTTGAACTTGATCTTATAATGACCGTGAGATGTGTCAAGTCCTGTTTAAATTTGGAACAGCAGAGACCTATGCAGAAAGTTTGAGAAATAAAATGGAAATACATAAATTCTGGGTGGAAATGGGACATGCAGCATTGTATGTTTTGTAGTTCAGCTTTGAACTGAATATACAGAAAAAAAGCTTAAGTCTGTATTTTAACTGAATTCATCTAATAACTTTGGAGGGTTAGGGTTATCTATGCTCTCTCCCCACTTCCCCCTCTCCCCCCCCCCCAAATATTATGAGAAGTATTTTTTCTTTATGTTTTAATACAGTGGCAACTGGATAATGCTTAGAAGCAGTGTCTCTAGTGTCTACCTGTCCTCAAGTACTATACAGATTAAGAAATCAAATCTTTTTCAATTTTATCTCTGGGCCTTTAACTGTCCAAAGTGTTCCCTGGTACTGGAAAATGGTTAAATTAATAATTGATATTATGTTCTGTATGGTCTATTGTTTCTTTCAGAGATAGGTATTTGTGCCACGCAGTGCAGAAGTTTTCTGGCGTTGCTTGTGGGTTGGGAGAATGCTGCTTTTTGTCTTCGGGTGCTTATTAGTCCCTCATGCTATTGGGCTACTACTATATTAATCAGTTATAATTTATTCTTCAATCATCCTTTGCATACTTTACTTTGTTAYATATACTCAGTTTACCATAATTGTTCAAAATAACAACCACAGATGACCTGATACAAAGCAAGAAAGAATTTGTACAGTTTGTAAAGAAAAGTTGCTATTTTGCTTGCTATATGCTAAAGGCTATAGCACTTACTATTTTGTGTTTGCATGTAGGTATAAGTACTTTATATATGTATTTGTGGGCACAGTATTTTTATGCATTATTTTATAACGTTACAATAGCTAGCATGAAACCTTCTGTACTATTACAGTAGTAAACTAAATTCTGCATTCTTCCATTATTATTAACAGTACAATGATAYACGAGTTTCATATTTCCCATGGACACCACTGCAATGCGGCTTGTTGGCAGTATTTTCAGCGGTACACTTTTTCTAATGTGAATCTTTGTTGTTTAACGTGTTTTAAAGGAAGTCAGTGTACACTACACAAATTATGCCTAATGTAGGAGCTATTCTATCTCTTTCTAGTTTTATGACATTTTACACTTCTTGGAGCTAGATGATTGTTCTAACCCAAGCTATTATGTAATCCTTAGGGTAACCCTGCTGCTGATTTGAACGCTATTAATTTTCTATTATAGTGTGCTAAAGATGTTCTACAGTGTGAAGCTCACCTGCATTATTGAGTCAATGACCAATTGCAGAGTTACTCTGTGGTGGTTGGAGCTTAACTCAACCCTTTGGGATCTCATTTATTATTTGCAGATATTGATTCTGGAAAAAGAAAAAGCTAAGATGTGTGAATCTAATACTGACTTAGACCTAGCCTACAGCTGTTAACTCCTAATGGTCTGCTTACTCTGTGTGTGTTATCTGAAGCTTGAATTTCTGTGTATTTTCATGTACAATAAGCTACTTGCTGCTACTTCATAAATATTTAAAGCTACTATGCAACCTCTTTAGTCATATAGCATCAACTCAGATATCTGCAATATTTAAATTGAATTTAATCTTAATAATTTCCCTGATTCCTTATTTATAGAATATGGAGATTAAGAAAATACTTTAGGCAATTAAGCCCAGTGCTGTTTTACATAATTTGCACAAGAATCTCCATGAGAAAATTCATATTAAAAATGTACTTGAATTCTTTGGGGATTTTGAGTGTTTTTAGTGTTATGTGCTTGTAAATTTGTCTCTAGGACAAGGGCTGTGGTTATAAACTAACCAAGTAAGAGTCTGATCTCCCATTTACTTYTGTGGTTTTATTCATATGGTGACTTTTAGTCTCATCTTCTCYCTTTAACTCATAGAARGTACCCTTCCCCTCCCCTTCATCTTTTTTTTCTTCTTTCTCCAATAATTTATCTGAACATAACCATCTGTAATGAGGAAAAACTTTTGAACTTTTGGAAAATTTGGARAGTTGACTCGTGTTCTATAATCACCTAAATATACTTTATCATGGGCTGTAAAGCATGATTTAAGAAGTCATTAMGGACTTTAATAGCCCAGAATTAGTAATACGTGACATTCTATTCAAAACAAATGTGTATTTAAAAGGCAGGAAAAACAAGAAAGGAAATATTCTTTACGAGCATTAACAACAACAGACTGCAGTGATACAGCAGRAGGTTTTGGAAGAAAGATATCGCAGAGGCATTAGGAAGCACAGACATAAGGCAATTTAGTTAGTTATTGTCTAAGATAATAGCTATAGTACAGAAATATAAAGAAGGTTCAGATTTTAATGGACTTCAGGCAAAATTCTTCTAAGTGAAGGCCTGGTAATGAGTAAGAGGACAGGGGAACAGGGAAGGTGTGTGAGGGGAGACAAATCAAAGCCTATTCCAGTGAACTAATGCATGTTTTCCAAACAGCTCGACAATGTAAAGGGGCATTCGCTCTGTCATACGTGCCCAAATTGAGTCCAAGTCTGTGATGTGCCAAAAGGAATAGATCTCAAGCTCTTTGCGACCATCACAAACCTTTAGCACTTTGGTGTGAAAGATGAAATGTGGTATTATTGCTATTAGGTATGCTGACAGATTAAGACTTAATGTTTCTTAGTTGTTACAATCCTAGAGGCGATGCACGTACTTGTAGTGCATCAAATCCAGGACTTGCCACACAACGTCAAGCAGAGAAGTAGYGTTTAGTTAATTCACTCCAGTGTTTCCAGGTTATGCTGAAAAGACCCTTTCTAAAGTCCTTCTAGTGATCATTCACTTCAAGCTGGCTATGATCCAGCTGTTCTGTACTGTTGTCTTGATCAAGATCAAGCAATGAGCTGGATGAGCAATGAGCTTTAGTTTATGTACTTACTAATGTTTACACGAAAAAAATGAATGCAATTAGATGCACTGTCCCAAGAGATGGTAGGGAACATTTCCATTCTAGTAACTAGTTCTGTATGTGATTAAGTAAAGGTACTAATGTAATGATTAATAAGCAAGAGACAGCAAATAGTGCTTTCTCACTGCAAATTAAAAATAGTTCTTCTGAAGTTAAAATCATCATGTAAGAAATGTTAAAACTGGCCTTCTGGCTTAGTTGTGTATTACAGGAAACTTCAAGGTTTCCTATATTTGTCTCTGAATACAGTATCAAAGACATACATAATAAGGCACTATAAGTACCAGATTCCTTGAAAATACAACCCCATGCATCTCCTTAAACTAGKGAAGTTGGTACTCTGTGTGATTTCACTTAACCTGGATCCTAGTATTAGCTTGTACAAGTGTCTTAATGATTCAAAGACAAAAGATGGCTTTGAATTTATATAAACACAAATATGAATGTGTGAATGTTTTATTTCTGTGTTCTAAAACTCTTAAACTAGTTTACAATTTTGTAAATATTTTGAATGTAATAAACTTTTCACTTAGAGCCTGTCAAATAAAAAGACACCTTATTTGTGTCTGGTAGCTGTACTTGAACAGGATCCTGCAGTGCCCAATAGCCTAACTAAAGATTCAGAATTACCCAAGTGCAGTGGGTGCTTTTTTTGACTCTAGCTATTCTTTTGGAACATGTATTTCCTCCTATAGGATATGCCTACATCCCCTCTGGCTGGAGCAGGTGAGTGGATATTTGTGTATTAAGATGGCTAAGATGTTGCTSTCCCCGGGTGGATTTTTCAACGCATCTCCTGATCCAAAACCTGTGCTTATGSCTAATGTACCGACTAAAGCGATTTCTTCTTCATAAAATGAAGTTATGATTGTTTTCTCTTATAAATGAGCCAGGAGGCTGTCACCCTTTTTATAAAATCYTAGCAATTAGAGTGGTTGCTTAGAAAGCAGTGATACTTGTATTCAATTCTCCTGTCATTTMGGAGACATCCAAATAAATGTCTTTCACGTAATGATTCGAGTACCATGACACGGCTTATCGGGATGAGGCTCTGAGGCCCTAAAACCTTTTAKTGCCCTTTAGAGTTCGTAGAGGCTCCTAACGCCTTTCTGCCCGGGAAGCTCGGCTGAAGCAGCACGGAGGCTGGGCACGCGTGCCCTGCTGAAGAGGGGCTGAGCGGGCGTTCCTGCCGCCCTGCGGGTGCCTGCCGTGGGTGGGACGTTTAATAGCCAACTCCGCTCAGTGTGTGGAAATAGCAACCTTCAACAGATGAAGACTGGTAGATCTTGAAGAAATCCGCCCCGAAAACATTTTACCTGTTGACTGATTTCTGGCTAAACATGAAGTTTTTGTTCCGAAGCATAGAARTATCAGACTCCTTAAGAATACTTTGAAAAGAATACTCTGAAAATGTCAGTGGCTTTACTAGTAAAAGCCTCCAGTTTTTTCCTGTTGATTAAAAGGAGCTGAAC
>NW_028186312.1:894845-903765 GCF_003343005.1 Rhea americana
AAAACCATGGAGAATTTCAGCTTGAGCAGTTTAAGTATAATAAAGGCTTATGACAGCTGAGAGCAGGTTAGTATGAAAGCATTAGGTATCTCCAGGAGGAGGAATCACYACTCTGTAAATTCTCCACCTGTAGGAAGGGAAGTACATGATAGTATTTTTAAATTCATTTACATTTTGAATCTATTTAATCAAAAGTATTCCAAATTTTCTAAACATGCACTTAAAAATTCAGCAYGTTGGCTGCAGTTAAGTGGTTTGGACAGCAGTTAATACTTGGTAAAAATAACTTAGCAGAAAAAATGATTGTAAGATGTTGATAATGTGTTCCTGAAATCCGGGTATATTTATTTCTTAGACTGAAGTAACAACCTTTGCTATTGCACCAGGACCTCTACAAAAAAAAATAAATAAAATAACCAAACAATAACACATGTACATCTGAAGATTACTGTTAAGGAAAAAGATTTTTGGTTAATCAATAATGCTTATTAGCTACAGTTCATTAAATGCAGATAATTCTTCATATTACTGTAATGCTTTGAGTTAAATAATTGATTTCCCATGTGAGATTTACTTCTATTGCTTGTTATGGTCCATGAAATACTTAATCTATAGGCATATTTTGAAGAAGGTGGCTGTTGCAAGAAACACTGATTTTTTTTTTCAGCTGTTGAGGCTTAGGACACACACATTTTCTTTTTAGAATAAATACGRTTGATACAGAACTCATCATCATGTTAATATTAGTAAATTTAAAAAATATTTCTTTTTATTTTAAGCAAGAATAACTCAATAGGCATGCTTGCTTCTTCACTGTTTCCCATGTTCATGGACATCTAGACTCTATGCAATTATGTATGCATAGAGATCCACAGCATTCAAGGACTCTGGATAGCTTATTGTCCCTAAAAATTAGGAGCACCTCATACAGAATCCTGTTAGGGAAAAATGAAAAATAAGCTTATAAAACAGTACATTGCTTCCCTTCAAGTTTTTCTCCTTTTGATTTTTTTTTTTTTCAGTATTTCTTGATTGAGGCAGGCTAGAATTCCTTCCATTGCATTCTCTTTTAAAGATCTTCAGGATGTAAGCCTAATAATATAACATAAAAATTTTAAAGAACTTAATGTATTATAATATTTTCTTACTCTGATTTTTTTGGAGTGTAAATGTTGGCTTCAGATTTTTGGGAGAATGTTGGAATTTGGATGTTATATCCAGCACCTACCTGCCTTCAAATACAACATCAGGCATTCGTTTTGACATTCATTGGAAGTGAATACTGCAAGCAGCTGATCAAGTGCTTTCTCCCTCACCCACYGTTTTTGCTTCTTTTCTGAAAAAATATTATATGCTGAATTGTGATGTATTGTGGCCTGAGCCACAGCATTTGTTTCAGGTTAGCTAAGGCCCTTGACAAAATGAGATTATATAAGGACATAATGAAAAGAGCTGTAGCTAGAGCATTTATAAGAGCCAAGCTGACATGTTAGTTGCTTTTGTATATCTTGAGGCAATGAAGAGATCCTTACATGATGATGCCCTTCCTCCTTGCTTCAGTTTGTAATTACCATAAAGTATAATTTAGAATAATACAATGATATGAAAGTTGCTTTGACTAAATTCTAGTAGCTGGAATTTTATGTAAAGGGTGATAATATTTATATAATAAAGGCCAGATTCTGGTCTTGCTCATGTCAGATCTAACACTTGTTGACATTAAAAATATATTAAATAAAAAGTAATGTTCTTTACTTTTGAAGCACTGCAAAATGAGGGCAGGTATAAAAACAGCAGCTAAACAAAGAGTTACAATTTTTCCAAATCACGCTAGTGTAACAAAGATCAAAATCTGACCTTGAGAYTCTTAGTGCAATGAAAAACAATGATCTTTACTTTGAGGAAAAAAGAAAGCATAGATGAGAAGTCCCTTGAYGTCCTTTTTTTTGTGTCCTTTTATGAGCAGGCAATTGTTCAATTTGCTCTAAAATGCCCAGRTGTGGGTGGTTCGGTGGGCTGGTGTCCTTTTGTTCATTCTTCATCAAAGACCGTACGTGGAAGGTGAATAGATAGGTCTGGTGCGAGCCAGCGATATTACCTGCATCCACTGGGAGAAGCTCTGAAGCTTATCACRGTCCCCGAGTAAAGCGTAACTCTGTAGAAGCCACTCACTGGTGCTGAAAACGGAGTGTAACGTTCTCAGGCAGACSGGAGGCTT
This sequence comes from Rhea americana, assembly GCF_003343005.1. Lineage (NCBI taxonomy): Eukaryota > Metazoa > Chordata > Aves > Rheiformes > Rheidae > Rhea > Rhea americana. Next base: position 897,064 of record NW_028186312.1, read on the forward strand.
GGCAAAGGGCCACACAGGACTAGAAGACTTGACTCAGACTAATTGATGAATATTCCATTATTCAATCTTTTCCTCTATTCTTTCTATGCTGCTGAGATGATAAAAACACTGTCTCAGACAGCAGCAATGGTATAATTTTTTTTTCTGGTGAATGTTTCTATAAATAATGTGGTGGTTATTCTGAAATATTATCATAACAGAATATTCCTGTCTTCCTAGGTCATGTGCAATAGAATGAAAGAACCTGACAGATCATATAAGCTATCTATTGCACCCTAATACTTATGGTTAGAAAATGCTAGGTGCTTTACAAAAGCTTTAAACAGACTCCTCCTCCCCTCCTTTTTTTAATGCAAGCATGACATCAGATTATACTGAGAAATATTTAGAACACTACAGTTCTTGGAAGCTCCACAACTTTGAAAACTAAATAAAAAGCATGGTATCTATTACTTTTTTAAAAAAAACAGTGGAAAAACAACCAGGATAATTTTAATATCTAGTTTGTGATATGATGCCTTATAACCAGTTAGAATCAGGCAGCCTGAAACTTGCTTCCTTCGGTCTTTGCTTAGAACTAGCTTAGTAGTAGTTTCTACAAAAATTCCTGTGAATTCTGATGAATAGTTTCATTTTGCAAGGACACAAATACTCTTGTGTGGTGGTGATTGTTATTGTGTAGGTGGTGTTGAGYGTGTGGCGTTTTGCGATCTAATAATCTGTGCCTCAGTGTGTTTGCCTGAGCAGCCAGTAGCCTGCCAGGCTCCGTCAGGGAGGACGGGTGGTGGCATTAGCGTCTTAAGACCTTCCACTGATGTGCCCCTTGAGAGGTGGAAGAGTGTTTTCTCTCATGAGAGACCAGTGGAGATCTGGAAAATGGAGAACAGTTTGGAGCTTTGCTCTGTTAAGATAGTTGTGCTGGTGGGGGGGAAAAAACGTGTGATATTGTTTATTGCAAGTTTTGTGTGTGTATGGGAGAGGGGAGGAGGGTGTTTGTGTTTTGCAGGCTGTTGTTGTGCGCTGATTTTGGTGTGCTTGGCAATCTCGAGATAAACAAGGACTTGAACTAGAGAAAGGCTACCACTCTTAACTACAGGACAAACTTTCTTTCCAATGAGTATCAACACRCTTATGTAAATGTAGAGTGTGTGTGTATATCTCCATTTGCTATCTGTTTTAAGCTACTTTGCACATACAGAATGCATAAGCTAATCTGCAAAGGCAGGTCCTTCAGAAACTGAACACAAAGGAGAAGAAACTCTTCTCCTGCAAAATCAAATTGGTTTTAGAGWGAATTTGTAAGTGAATACTTGCAGAAAATCATTTGCAAAGGTTGTCCTTTGCAGTCCTAGGGAGGACCTGAATTTTCCTCAAAAGCATACATTTAAAACTACATTTGTTCTGAGTTATTCAGAGCCTTGTAAGTGTACTATGTAAGAATGAGCAAGCTTTGGGGCTGTATTAGGACTGGGCTGTGATCATGTCTTCATATAACTTATTCATTCACTCTCACATTTATTCTTGAAAACCCATAATTTATTCATCCTAAAAAGCATTAGAGTATGAACTGGGGCTTAAGCAGGAGGCTTTTGAAATCCAATCTTGATTATGATACATATTCATATGGTACCCTTGGGTGAGTCATTTCAGCTCCTTAGGTCAATTTTCACATCTGTGCAGTATAAGTTATTTTGGTGTGGTATTGTGAACATTAATGTTTGTAAAACATTCTGAAGATTAAAAAAAACAAGCTGCTGCTAAGAATTATTGTCTGTGTGTTTTTTTTTTTTCCTGTGGTTTACATATTGGTGAATGCTTTCTCTTGTTTACACAATGGAGAGGTAATCATTTTCCCTGCACAGTCTCTCAGAAGGACAGTAGTCCAACATATCTAGCTGTGGCGTATCTGATACCGATGTTACRAGTTTTCTACATACGTTTATCTTGGTATATGTGCTTGGGAGAAGAATATGATTGAAAGAAGTGTGTGGAGGAGGAGATGTCATGCGCTTCATATATTTAGAGTTTTAGTTAACTCTAAGTCTCTTAAATTTCTTCTTTGTTTGCTTGTTTAGTAGAAGCTACTGACAAACTGTTTAAACTTGTACCTTCAAAATATTGGAATGGCTTTACATAGGGGTTCCAAATGGGCTAACAGCACTGTGCCGCCCAAGGTTAATCCACTCCCTTGGATCATCATGCTCTCCCCGCATTTCCTGCGAGGCAAAATTGTGCTTGCAAAGACTCATTACCCAGTGTCTCCTRTTCCCCTTACTCCTCTAAGGAAACTAACTGAAAAATAGAAACCAGAAATACAAATCTCAACCATCTGAGGCTTTACTGATCCAAATTAACACTAGGAAATAAAAAATTAAACATGCTACCACAATTGTTCTTTGGCACAAACTGCCCTTTGATATCAGGCATTAGAAAGCATGCATGAAAAGCATTAGATCTGGTCAAAATGCATGATGATAAGCCTGGCTTTATCTCATATTCTCATGTTTTTCCRTGCCTACTTGTTTTCTTCAGTCCCATTTAGAGTCTGGCGATAGTAGAACCACCTGTTTACACTGCATAGGGAAGGCAGACTTGCTCTTCAGTATCTCTGTATTGTCCGGCTCAGATATTTAACAGAGAGCTGTGAAGTTATACCAGGTGCTGGCCTAAAAGCATTCAGAAGACACATTCTGCAAGACGGATCCAGTTCTTGGTTTCAGAACTGTTTCAACTGTTGCTCAATTTTGGCAGTGTTTTACACTGCCCCAAATTAAAACTGCTTGGGTAGAGGTGCCTTCAGTACTAAAGTGTGCATTTAATTTTGGCCTTAGCTTTTGTCCTAAAAGAAACTATTGTACAATATGTATCTTTGTATGTTGTTTAAATAAAATGATCTGGAATGTACAAAGTACATCGAATGTGTGTTCAACTAAGAACTCTTAGTGTTAAAAATGTTAAAGAAGAAAAAGAAAAAACCTATTGAAGTATATGCATAAATGAATTGTGCAGAATTAGTCATGTGAACAGGCTGATTCATTATTTTAAGTGTTGCAAGGCTGAACTATTTCTGATTAAATATCCATGCTGGGTATGGTTTATGGCTTCAGTTGTTAAAATTGCATCAGTTATTATTCTTAATTATTTGTTTGGAAGCTTATTCTTTTATTTTGTATGCAATGATTTTTGCAAAAAAGGCCTACTGAAATATCTTGTTTCACAAAAAAAAAAAAAAAATATAATTTTTGGCAGAAGTCCAAATTTCATGCATATTAGTTAATGTTTGGTAATTTTTTAATTTATAGTATACTTAAGAATATTTTTCTTGCTCTAAGATTCATAAATGGTAAAAACTTTCTAATGTTTTGCTTGGGTGGCTTTATAGTCCTCAAAAACTGTGTTGCTACACCTTGTTGAAATTTGTTTTACAAGTAACAGAYGTAAATCTCCTGCAGTTGAAAGCACTCTTCGTAGAAGGTTAAATTTATTCTACCTTGTGCAACAGAGCTGGTCTCTATAAATAATTTTATTATATGTTCTTTTATAAACATTTTGGAAGAAGAAAATTCTTGGTTTCACACGGTAATGTATTGCATTTTCAGTACTCAAAGAATTAGATTGATTACAGTGGCATATAAGATTGATAATACATACATTTCTATTATGACGCCCATTGTTTTAGTGCTAGACTGCAGAGGAATGCTCCCTTAAATGCATTGTTGTATAAAATATTGACCTGGAGGACTTCATTATTCAAGCTGTAGAGACAGTCACTACTTAACAGTAATAAACTGTTTCTGTGTTGCATCGAGAATACTTCGGAAAATATGAGAGTTGTCAAATCTCTTGAAAATCCTGTCTTTATAGTACACATGACACTAAAGCTATGGCTGTATTTTCTGCTAATAAAAGCAAAGGCACAGACAAATGTGAAGGATATCATAGTGTACTGACAGGAAACTAAGAAAAATGAGTACTTTGAGGAGCAGAAAAGACAGGCCAATGACCTTGGGAAACTTTAATAGATATAGCTACTTATTTATTTATTTATTTATTTAACTGATGTGGAAATTGTGGATAATGCGATGCTAGTATAAAGTTAATATGTAAAGCTTAGGAGTATGAGTTCAAATTCACCATTAAGGTGAAAAAATTCCCCTTGGAAAAGGGGGGAGAAAAAATAAGGCTGAAATATAAGGGAAAAAAAGAGTAATGGCAGCAAAACTACACAGAACCAAGTGACTCTAGTTTTTTAATTAATTAGTTTTGGTCATGGTAGTGCCTACTTCAGATTAGTTCTTCTCCRATATTTGAGTCATTCTGGTAGTGATGTGAATGTGCACAGAATGCAGATTTCCTAGTGGTCTGGTGGCAGTAATTAGGGAAAGTGGATTTTTAATTCACTGACAAAAACGTGTGCTTTAGAAATGTATCTAAAGAGGAGAAAAAATACTCCCATGCCCGTCACAACTAACAAATACAGTTCAGATCGGAAGGATCAAGACCAAAGTATCTGCAATGATCTCTTCACAACCAGTTGCACGTAGTGAGACTAAATTCAAATTAATGGATCAATTCTAGTTATCAGTGTAGACAATTAAGGTAGCTCCCTAGAAAAACAGGTTAGTGATAAAGCCACACAGCTGCCCCTTACTCTTACCTGCCCCTACCAGTGTACCTAGCCTCAGCTGTGTTTGATCCTGCTTAGCAAGATGAACTCTGCTTCAGTCAAAAGGGGTTGTATTTTGAATTAGCTGTTAAGTCCCCACCACTGTAGAATCCCTTCTCCTGCAAGTAGCTGGGTTAAGAAGCGCTGGACTGACTGTGATACTGTGATAGTGCTGTGGCCTTCATGTGGCCACAGTGAGGAATTTATCTTGAGATCACTCTCTATTGCAAGGTAGGAAGTGTGGTTTAATTTTAATAGCTTAAACATCCAATTTGTAAATGCTTTTCAACACTGTACCTTCAGCTCAATGTGGTATTCTGTGTTCTGATCTTTTTCAAGTCAAATGTATCCATGTATTAGCCCTTTTAGTGCAACTTCTATCTTTAGGAAAAAAATGTGCTTAAAGTAAAAGTTAACAAAACAGAATCAGTGCTAAGCAAGCTCATCCTGAGAAATGGAGAAAAATTGAGCATTTGATTTACTCTGTGTTATAAAGGTCAGAGTTGTAATCTGAGCCCAGGTCTGGATCAGTTGACTGCATCCAATATACTTAATTTTCATCCTCAACCTATTGATAATTTAGTGTAAGCTTTTAATACRTTACTGCAAACGTGTTTAACTTATAGCACAGTGGAATCCATGTATTGCAAACTAAGGATTAAAGAAACTCTACAGCAAAGTAACTGGAGAAATTTTGAATTCTCTCAATGCACTTAAGTATATTAAATGTATTTCCATTTACATTGAACGTTAGTTTTGAAGAGTTAGTTATTCTTAAGAACTTTTATGTGCATATTGATCTTTGCCTCCATATTTTTTTAATATGGATCATAAGGTGTTCAACAAGACATTTAAGGATAATTTTTACATGCAGAATCTTCTGAAATCAAAATTTGAATTATGAGGTTTTCCTATTAGGTTCCAATATACAAAGCATGTCCATCCTTCGACTCATGGAGAAGCAACAGAAGCAAACTTTTCTTTTACCTTCTGGATTATCTGAGTAGGAATGTTTTTCTAGCTTTAGAAATAATATACTAAAATAGGAAGAAAGGATAAAATGAAGAGGAGTTATTTTATAAAGAATACCCTGTAGTGCTTAAATGGAAGWAGTATGCAATTTGAGAATTTTCAGAAAATTCTAAACTTAAATAGATAAATCTATGTTTTGGGAACTGTAAATACTGAGCAATCCTATTTCATAATTAATCTTATCAAAAGCAGTGACACTGGAATAAGATGTCATATTTATTTGACACTTATTATTATAAATTATAATAATTTATAAATATTGCTTAATATTTACTGTAATTATTGATTAATTATTTTATATGTGAGCTACCTCTCAAGCRGCGAGCTTCTTCTGTCTCTTATGTAGCTATTGTGTTGGGTACCTCTGAAACTTCAAGTAGTTTGTTTAATTTGAAAAGCTTTGGCAAGGATGTATGTTCCCAAAGAAAGACTAATCTGTGTTTCAGGGCTTCTGGATTTCCARTCAGGAGGGTAGGAATCTGGCTAGAGTTACCAGATGCACACCCCTATTTGCTAACATGGCCCTGCTGTGAAATTTTAGCAGGATGGATGTCATTAAGTAAATGTAAGTCCTTTCAGGGTAGAGTACCATTTCCTTCCCTCTACCCTGGATGTCCACAGTATTCCCCTATTGTGAATCTCCAAACCCTACTGCATAAGTCTCTTCTATTAACTTGAAGGACCACCACATACTTCTGATTTTTTTTTCAAAATCTCCCTCAGTTGCCTGCATAATCCCAAGTCGTCTTTTTGCTTACATAATTCCTCTCTTCCTGTTCCCAGGTGGTCCCAGTTCAAAACTTTTGGTACTTAACTTGATCTGTGTAGGCTAATGTGCTTGCCTAGACACTGCTGCTGTGATGACCCACATGTGCTGGTTGGCTGTAATACACTGAAATAGTTCTAGTAAGGCTCTAACAACATGTCTCGAGTCTGCATAAGTCTCTCCACATTTCTTTGTTTCTCCAATTACGATTATTACTCTGGGTTTAATATAGGATTTC